>NC_088869.1:33949149-34273647 GCF_032884065.1 Artemia franciscana | reverse complement strand
CAAAATATTCATTGACCAATATCTAAGCCCAAGTTTGCCAAAATTAATGTTTTGTACCTGAAAATAGTGGTATTTTATTGTGCGATTCATCCATCATTCAAAAAGGGCTAGAAATATTTAATATGGAGTCAAATGAGCCCTATTTCTATATTCTAAGACCATTAGTTCAATCACCCATTGAAAAAAAAAAGGAGATTGCTACCCATGCAAAAACTGATTACAATGCAAAAACTGATTACCCATGTAACTGATTACAATGCCACATTTTTTTTTGCATTTGATACCATTTTTTGGGAAAAATGGTATTCTGGAAAAAAGTATCGTAATTAAAAGCTACTGTGCTGCCAAGTCTGGGTAAAAGATATAATTGTTTTATGAGTGGTAATCAGGAAATGTTTTTCACCAGAAAGTACCTTCAAAACATTTTACTTTATTACTATCAATTAATCAATCAATTTATTGAAACTAAAAGAAAAAAACTATTAAAAAGTAAAGTGGTTACTAGGCCCAAGAAGCTTTGCTTGTAATGGACCGCAGAGAACAAGAATAAAACACTATTATAAAATATATACAAAACAACAACAAAAAAACAAAAAAAAAAACACACTGGAACAAGACAAGAACATTGAATAGATAGGGTATTTAACAGATAGAAGATATAGAAGGAGATTTAACATATAGCTGAAAATGATTTTAAAAGAAGAGAAGAGACATACAAATTAGGAAAGGATTAATAAAGAGAGAAAAATTATTGAATTGGAAAGACCCGACGAAATAATGCCTTTGCAGAAAGAAAAAGAGGGACATCCGAAGGGATGGAGTTTCATAATAGAATTGATTGATATACTGGAGACCTCTGGGCTGCTGTAGAAGATCATTTTGGTAAAATAAATCGTCGAGAAGAATTACGTAAAGAAGAAAAGTACCTACCTGAGCCTGTCCGTGAGAAAAACTGCTGTAGGGGCGGTGGGAGAGTACCTAGAAAAGCAAAATGCGCAAAATAAAGACTACTTTTACCTATAATATGATCCAGCGGAGCTATTCCTGTATCATTATAAAGATCAGAGGAAGGGTAAAGCCGAGGGAGAAGAAAAGTAGCCTTCACTGCCCTATTTTGGGCTCTTTGAAGTGAGCAGAGAAGAGATTTATTAGTATTACCCCAGACAGAGCAGCAACAAGAAAGGTAAGGATAAATAAAAGCATAATAAAGAAAAACCATAATATCAGGAGGAAGAAATGAGTTAATCCGGTGCAACATTGAAGACTGGTGGAGGATTAAGGAACGAGTGTGAGTTATATGCGGTTTAAAAGAAAGAAAACAGTCAAGATACACACCAAGAAATTTCACCATAGTAGCTTGTGGTATAATATCATTCCCAAAAGTCAGGGTGATTGGCTCCTGTACGTCTCGCATACGGTAAGGGGTCCTGAAGTTGACAATGGCACTCTTTCGGCTGTTAAGAGCCATACCATTTGACCAGTACCAATCCTTTACTTTATCAAGAAGACCTTGAGCTATAGAAGTGGCAGATGGTAGGTCCACTGCAGCAATGAAAAAGTTACTGTCATCAGCAAAAAGAACAGGGTGAACATGGGAATGAAGACCATCAACAAGATCATTGATGTAAATTAGAAACAAAAGTGGTCCAAGGACAGAGCCTTGTGGGACACCTTTCAATACAGGCAAAGTAGAGGAAGAAGTACGGTTAATACTGAGATCTCTCTGAGAAGTAGGACCTAAACCATTCTAGTGGGACTCCATGCACTCCAAATAAAGATAGTTTAGACAGAAGAACACTGTGGTCAACCATATCAAAGGCCTTTGAAAAGTCGAAGAATAGACCCAAAACACACAAGCCCTTATCCAGATTAACACGCACAAACTCAGTTGCATCAGAAAGTGCATGCACGGTAGAGAATGAAGGGCGAAAACCATACTGATGGTTAGTAATGAAGGGATTTCCAGCAGTCGAATTAGTACTAAATAGAAATGAAGAGAGTCGACGATACACTACTTTTTCAACAACCTTTGAGATGACGGGAAGAAGAGAAATTGGTCTGTAATTTGAAATTAGAGAAGAATCACCTTTTTTATGCAAAGGTACAACGGTAGCGACTTTAAATAAATAAGGGAAAATACCAGGAGAAAGAGAGAGGTTAGTTATGTGTGAGATGGGATGAGAAATAAACTGACTGATTTTTTTAAGGACATTATTACTCAAACCAAAACTATCAACTGAACAACTGCTTGAAAGTTGAGAAATATTACTAGAAATCTCAGTAGTACTAGATGGGGAAAGGAAAAAAGACTTCTCTGTCACAGGAAAACAACTTACTCTACTCGGGGTGGAATGAGAACTGAGGGAAGTGTGGTGAAATACGAATTGAAGGCACTTGCTAAGGATAATTTGTCCACAACAGATCCATCAGCTTTCCTAGAAAAGATGGGGAAGATTGTTTGAGTTTCTTGCGGGAGAGGGCTTCATTAATTACAGTCCAAACCTTGCGCAAATTCCCTTTACACTCATTAATTCGACGTGAAAAATACAGCTTTTTTGTTAAACGAACTGAAGAAGTGAGCACATTTTTGTAATGTTTATACTTCAGAAGATCTTCCTGTGTCTTACTTTTACATGCAGCCTTGAACAAAGACGCCTTCATATGGGTTGCATTGATCAGACCTCTAGACATCCATGGGCATTTAGGTGTAAAATTACTTGGCCTCTTTCTAAGAGGAAAATGCTTATCCAACAGAGTGCCCATACGACACAAAAATAATCTAATTGCACAATCAGCATCATTAGCTTCAAGAACACTAGACCAATTATTACTTTGAAGACTATGTATTAAATTAGAAATTTCTCTATCTGCAAAAGTTCTAAAAGAAGACTCGCCTTTCTCATCCACAATAATCTCTGATTTAGGCACAGATAGTGATAGATAAATAGGAAAGTGATCAGAAAGATCAGTGAAAACAAGACCAGAAGAGAACTTCAAATTAGGAGAATGAGAAGTGAAAATATTATCTATTAAAGTGGCAGAATTTCTTGAAGGGTCAACACGTGAAGGAAAAAAATTGAAGGAAGTAGCCCAGAAGAAGAAAATACATCAAAAAGATGGTCACATTCATCATTTGATCCAACATTTAACATATTAAAATTAAAGTCTCCCAAAACACAAATCCGTTTTTTTGAGAAAGTCCCCACACCAGAAAGCTGATCAAGCAAATCACAGAACAGATGTGTTGGAAAAGGAGGGGGCTTATAAAACAAACAAACAGTATCACATGCAAACTGGCTTTTCAGATCAATAACAAGAGAATTATCTGTCCTAATATTAGACACCACCGATGTAAACAAGGATTCAAGATCAGATCTTCTACAAAATTCAATACTAGATTTTATGAACAAAGAAATACCCCCAGAACACTTTGTTACCATTCTAGGGACATGAATAGCAATATAACCATGCATATCATAAGCTGTAAAATTGTCACTGTCAGATAGCCATGTTTCCGTCAAGCCTATGACATCAAAAGGGCAAGAATTATCAGACCACAGATACGATCTAAGACTGTTCCACTTATCTCTTATCCCACGGACATTAAAAAAAGATACATTAAAGCAACTGTTTGAAGAGAGCGAGGGCATAATATTATCACAATAATCAATAGTGGTGTGACAATTACAGCTAGAACTAACCATAGATTCAAGGAGAGGGTCCAAAGTGTGTGCCTCTTGTTTACCAGTACTACTTGGTTGATCAAATATAACTGAATTAAGAATAGAAGAATTCAAAAGGAAAGAGAAATCACCCATATTTATCTCAGACATACAATACCTTCACAAATGACACACTATCCATAGTACACTTGAAGGTGATGGAATCATAAACAAAGATAAAGAAATATCAGTGGGATGGCAAATATTAACCAAAGAAAAGGGTCAAATAATGTGGCACCAGTCAGGAATAGATGAGCTGCGAGTGTTAAGGCGTGACAAACAATGACAGAAATCAGGCTACGTAAAGGCAATAGGATCTCAAACAAACATAAAGAGACATTAGTAGGATGGCTTATAATATTTGAAGAATAGGCTAAATTTACAATATGGGACCAGTAAAATGTATGTGAGCTGTAAGTGTGCTGACATGACAAAAGTGTGATAGAAAATAGTATACATGAAGGTGATAGGAATACAAACAAATATAAATAAATATCAATGGTATGACACACAATGCTCAAAGTGTAAGCCCAAAATAGATATGAGCAATCAAAATTATGTGATCTGCATGTGAATACACAAAACAAAGATATGGTAGAATTAAGGCAAAATGAAGGTGATATGATCACAAACATAAATAAGGAAATATTAGTGGGATGGCATATATTTATCAAAGTATTGGCCAAGAGTATAATGTGGAGCCATTCAAGATTATAAGAGCTGCAGTTATGCTGACATGACAAAAATATGATAGAAATTGGCCTACATGAAGGTGAGAGAGTCAAAAACAAAAATAAAAAAATATTCAGTAGGATGGCATATATTAATCATAATATTGGCCCAAAACATAATATGGGACCAGTCAAAATTCCATGAGCTGCAAGTGTGCAGACATAGCAAGAATATTCTAGAAGCCATGCAACATGATGGTGATAGGATCACAAACAAGCATAAAGAAAAATCAGTGGAAAGGCCCATATTAATTAAAGGAGTGGCACAAAATATAATGTGTAACTAGTTAAAATTATGTGAGCTATAAGTAGGCTGACATGACAAGAGTAAAACAGAAAGCAAGCTAAATGAAGGTGGTAGAATCACAAACAAACATAGAGCAATATTAGTGGGAAGGAACATAACATCCAAGGTATTGCCCCAAAGCATAATATAGCACAAGTCAAAATTAAGTGAAGACAGTGAAGGGTGAAAGAGGAAAAATGTAAGAACATAAAATAAATTCATACAAAAACAATTCAACACATTATAACAAAGTGAACTAGAATCCATCACTTTAATTCTCTGCATTGGCAGCACACAAATCAATTGCATCCTGATCACTGAACTTAACTACTCTTCCAGACTGTGTTTTATACAGGATATTCAAGATCCTGAATATCCTCCCGGTCTTATTCAAAGATCTTATATTCAAAGATCTTGAATATTCAAAATTCAAGATCCTCCCGTTTCCCCTGATAAAAGAGTATTCCTTCACGGGCGATATCGAGCGATTTTGAACATTTTATTATGTCAATTTTTGGCTAAACCTTTTAGAGCCAAAAACATTTCTGTTGGTCAAATGTTATTTGAAAACCGTTTTTATGCTGGACTATGTGCGATTAATAATGTCGAAAGCTTTGATAACATGGTTAATGAATTACATTTTCAATATGCTGAGGTGGAATTTTCTTTGTCAAGTTTTCCAGGCTGAGTTCAGTATGTAAATTTTCTTAAATTTATTGATCCGAAGTTTTCTTATACTGAGTGCCCTTCTTAAGGTTAACATTTATAAGTCTATGGTTATCATTTCTTAAACGTTACTTAAAAAGGAAAAGAAAAAAACGACGATAACGCAACTACGTTTTGATTGACTTGTTATAATAAAATCCTTTAAAAGACACAAGAGTAGAACTATGATTTCAAAGTTTTGTTAAGAGGACAAAGGCATTTTCATGTTGAAGTTTTTGCGTAAGGAGAAATGGGAAAGATTCACATTTCGACATTGATTAAAATATCGAACCTCAAAGATGATCATTCAAAATAAAGACAATGGCTTTTTCTTATTTTGGCTTTTCAAGATTGTTTTAGGCTCTATTTCTCTCTCATAAAGCAACAATACATATTTCAATGTATTTAGAGACAGACCGAAAGTTATGTCCTAGGTACAAGACTAACAGAAAAAGGAAGAAAAATGCAGTGACAAACGACAATATGAGGCACTTGGAAACCCTGATAGGAAATGCAAAATTCCTGACACGAATGTTAGTAATGTAAACAGATAAAACTAATTTTTTTAAAACAAAATTTGAGTAAAGCTTAATTTGTGCGGTTAAGAAAACCTGCCAGTTTTTTTTTTTAATTTTCTAGGTTCTAGTCGAGTCTAGCAAAGCCGCTTCTATCAAAAATGGAAAATTTTGAATTTCAATAATTTATTGAAGAAGAAGGCTTTAAAACAATAGGTTTTGCCCCATCTTCAAGAACTTTTTCTTTTTGGTGTCCATCTTCAACTTAAAAACATTTATCCATGAAATACTGCTATACAAAATTGGATATCATGTGACACATCATTTATTATTCTTTAGAAAGAAAACTCAAGTAAACCACTGTTTTCTTCATGAAGTTCTGGAATAAAGATTTATTATCGACGCTAAGCAAACAATAATAAAAAATTTTAACTTGGGAAACACACTTTAGTGTTATCCGAACTCAAGAACCAATAAACCATAAAGCAAAACTCCTTATTTTTAGTTATTTCTTCCTATAATAAGGGTAATTGCAAGTTACTATGCGAAGTTGTAAAGTTAGACTATGGTCCCTAACACTTTCCAAACACCTTCACATCCGACTATTAACAAAACAATATCAATCGAACGAAAAAAACTATACACATGTAGCTAAAGGGCATATAAGCGATATCATTGGCAGTGCTGCTCTATCGTAGCTAGTAATATCATTGATATTTTAAAGGAACTAATTTGATTGTAAATTAAAAGTTATAGTGCCCTCTTTAAGATTCAAAAGTTACTGGAGGACAAACGACCCTTCTTCTTAGCCCATAAATTTCCAATCTTTTGCAATCAAAATATTAAGACAGCTATTTTGTTTAATATAGCTGGACAGTCTGGTAACTAGTAACTCTAGTAACTATATCTCTAGGGTTAACGGGTAGGTTACCCCCCTCCCCCCAGGGCTGTGCAATTTTCCCATTATGCTTAAAAACTATATGTTTCTTTAAATTTAATGCCAAACGCACTGTCTGACATACAGTACGTCAGACAAAACCACTTTATGAGAATCATGATGGTGTTCATGGACTATGTTTTGGGCATGTTGGCTCACTTCAATGCTCTTTTCCGATCACAGTCTCCCCTTTACCCTACATTGAAATTAGAAACAAAAAGACTTGTTGTAACTCTCTCCAAGAACTTTCTTGAGGTAGAATATGCAAATGGTTTGAACAATCCACTAGATGTTGATGTAAGTGATGACAATTACCATGTAGCTATCCAAAATATTTATCTTGGACTGAATGCCCAGCTCACTATTTCATAGCTTGTAGAGTGCGACCCTAAGGTGGACCATAATGAAGTGATGAAGGTATACCTCACGGCAAGAGAATTTTGCAATGAAGCAGTTGCACAGATCAAAACCAGGTTCGTATTTGATGATGATCTGTATGAGATTTCCTGTCTTATAGAACCTTCAAATGCTGCTAAGCTCAATCCTTTTAGTCTTGCACCACTTATAGTTAAGCAATTCCCTCCTACATGTCCTAGAGCTACCATTGACTCGGAATGGCGTGAACAAAGCTCTGTTGATGTTCCGAAGGATCTGTATAAGTCAAAAGTAGAATATTGGAAGTTTGTTTTGTCCATTGTTACCCGAAGAATTGTTACGACGAAGGTACACAAACTTTAAAAGAGGTGAAGACTGATAAACGAAATAGATTGTCGACGCTGACCTTATCTGCCATCTTGCGTACCAAATGCGGGACGAAGAGGTTGAATATGCTTTCTTCTTCGCTGATAGTTGATCACGAACTAGAGAAACGGCTAAAGGAAGTAAAAGCATCTGCGACCGTTGAAGAGTGTATATGAGTGATCAAAGTTAGTCTATAATAGCAAAAGTTTCTGTTTTGTGTTGCATTAGATATTTGAAACTACCACTTTTCCTGAATTGTCTTTTGAATACCAAATTGTGCTTTATTGATTTATTGTGATGAATAGTACCTAATTAAGTAGATTGGGAATCAATCAACGTATTCTACCGATGCGATCCTAGGCTTGATTCCTTCGTTTGCAGTTGTGTATCAGTTGCTTTAGTCATTTGAATCCAGTATCTGATTTGTTGTTTGAAGTCCAATTTTAAGTGCTTTACTATGATTAACAGTACCTGATTAAGTAGAATATGATTCCATCAATAATAACTGAGGATATTAAAAGTGCATTTTTTTTAGCCCTGTTCCCATGCGTGTCTAGCTAAGTTTCTGTGTTTACGCGCTTGTCAGGCAATATATTCGTGTCTAAACATATCTTGTTCCCACGTAGGCATAAACACCAAATGTCAATTTAATTAATACATGAAAAACGTTTTTTCCTTATGTGAGCGTTCGGATTCACAGGCACTGTGGATTTGCTGCAACTACTGCAAATGCCGCGTTTGCAACATTTTAGAATCGCCGCTAGCTCAAGAGTACACCATATTATTATACTATCGATTTACAAGAACCACTGCAAACGCTGCATTTGTAAGTACTGCAACATTTCGTAACCGTCGTTATTACAACGAGATCAAACAACGTCCCATTGCTCTTTTTCAGTTTTATAGAAAACATTGCTTTAAATCGTCGTATGATCAATCGTAAATCGATAGACCGTTATAGAATAGTCTAATTCTGAATTGATCTGGGACTTCAGCAGAAAATTGAGTATTTTTGCGAACTTAACACGCACTTAGAGGGTTTTAGGCATGCTTAGAAATTCCCTACCGATTTTTCTACCGATAACGTGACTCCATCTACTGATTTTCTACCAAATTTTAGGCGTGCCATACCGATTTTTTAGGCATGCGAAGTAGAAACACTGCTGTCTGTATTCTGGTTGCTAATAAGATACATCAGCAACATCCCAAGAATAAGTATATGTTAAAAGAGTATAAGTGTTTCCAGGCTAGATATAATTTCTTGGGTATGGTATTAAGTTTTGTTTTTCAGGTAAACTAGAGAAGGTATAAAACTAAATTAAACACTACTCTTTGTGTCAAGATTTTTCAAAAGAGTGTGTGCTTTTAAAAATTGTTGAAAAAGTTTCTCCAGCATAGAAATAGCAAGCCATACTATATATTGTTAAAAAAGAAAAATCTTCAGTAAAGTGCAAATTATGTTCTGGACTTTTGAATTTAAAAAAAAGAGGGAATAGTTGTGGGAAAAGTGGAAGTCATGGCCAATTGTAGAAAAAAGCCAAGACAGATTGTTGAATTAAGTGGGCAGCCCAGTCAAGGGTTAATTTTATCCATTTGATTGCCGTTGTTACTGTCTGCCATTTATGCTACACCTTTCCGTGCATGTGTGTCCCTTCACAAATGCACAAAGAAGGCACAGGGGCTGTAAGCCCTACTCATTTTAATATACGCTCGTTTTATCTATATCTGTTAATAATTTTTTGAGCTCATTGAACTTTACCTACAAAACTGTAGGTAAAGTTGTTAGCGATCCACGTTTACTAAAATAGCAGAACAATGACTTACGGGGAAAATCGTAAACATTAAATGAAAGTTTTAGGGAAGATCTCTGGAAGGGATTGATTTTATATAGTGTTTTAAATAGTTTTTGGCCGAACTGCTTTCTCAGAAAGTTCATTGACAAGAATTTTACCCCGCTTTGGTCAACATTGTTCTTTGTAATAGGAAATGGTACCCTTCATTGCAGCAATTTATTTTGCGACTTAAAATGGCTCAATCTACTAGAACCTTTATTGTGAGTATACATGGAATCAAATTTAGGGTCAGAAGCTGGTAAAAAGAGAATCACCTAATAAGCAAGTAGAAATGTTTATTGAAATGTCAGTTTCATCTAAGCCAATTTTAGCGTCAGAAGCTTAAAAAAATGGGAACCAATTAATAAATCAAAAAGCTCTAATTAGGAAGCTGAATCAAGCTAGTTGCCTCTTTATTAAGATCAGTTAACCTGAAAGCTCATCTCACCGACAATATGTTGTGCATTATTACAAAACGCTCTAATAATTTTGTAGAAAGCGAAATTAAAATAGTGATTCGGACACAAAAGACATATCTTCTTAGCATTAGGCTTGTAAAATATCTACCAGGAGTGACAAATAATTTTCGCTCGAGAAAAGATAGATATGTACCAAACTTAAAAAAGCATACAAATTAGAGTAGCCTCCTTCAAAATACTCCACTATTGTCCAGCTAAACCCTAACTATATTTCAGGCATCGTCGGATAGAAATGTTACTATATCTACACTACATCTAAACACAAATAAAGGTCACAGCGGGAAAAAATTGACCTGCCGTGCAGAAAATCCTGCTATCAAAGGTGCTGTAATTGAAGATGCCATCACTATTGAGGTCGCCTGTAAGTATAACCTCTTTTTTTAATAACAGCATTCTCCATAGAATGCTACGCAGTAGAATAATAAGAAGACTTCTAAGTTAAAGGAGGGCCTGACTTCGAAGACTCAAAGCTAAGACCAGGCAAAAATAAAGGGACAGCTAAAGAATGTTTCAGGATAAAAGTTGTGCCAAGTTTATTAAGAATAAACTATTCGAAAAATGTTTGCATGTTTTCGTTAGAATCAACATATGTTGGTAATGTTTAAGTGAAATGGTTTCTTTATTATTTCTTTTTTTGAAGTAAAAAACGAACCACATATACAAAAGAATATATAGAAAAATAAATAGAAACCCAAGTAATAGTAGTTTTAATTCTTACCTTGGTTACAAATTTAAAAAGTGGGGGCTTGAATTTTCGATTGTTTTATAATTTACGAACTAATGGAGACAACTAGGTCTAGTCAGTATCTGTCAAAAAAGAAAGTTTTGCTTGTGGAAGTTATAAAGTTTTTTTCAAGTTTTAAAACATAAAAACAAACGAGAACTATTGCATCGCTGATTACGTAAAATAATATCTACAAAACTAGATGAAATGACTTGTGGTATTTTCCAGTATCTGTAGAATTTTGAAACCCAACACCAAACCCCCAAAAAACTAGAGGTCTTCTTAGGAGCGGAAATTCACGTGACTAGCCTGACAAAAACAGAGACTAATTAATAAGTCTATAAACATTAATAAATCAATGTATACTATAAAGATTAATCAAAATTCTAGTTACCAGACCTCAATCAGCAATGAATGGAATTTCTTATAATTATTTTTTTAATCCATCTTTAATTTTGCTTTCTAAAATGGTCCATGACACGCACTTTACTCGGTTATAGTTATCGCTACAACCATAATCTTAATATTGCAAGGCCTTTTCTTTTGATATTGGTATAATAGTCTTATGGGTGGTCTCTAATAATAACTTTTGTATTAAGTTCCCCCCCATATGACAGAGCTGGCAGAATTATCGAGTTAACATAATAAAGTGGGAATATACTTTGCAATGTAATTTGATTTTTATGGCTTTTTAATTGTGGTATTTTTTTTTTATTCTTCTTCTTCTCGCAGGCAAGGGCTATTTTCGCCATTAAAATTTATTTATAGAATAAAGAGGAAAATGAATTGAAAATGGATATCCAATTATGGAGTACTTTTTCGTGATAAATATTAAAAATGTGTGTAACGCTTTCCCAATTTTTGGACTAGATAATCACGGCATCGAAGCTATATCATTGGTCACGAAAACGGTTAGTTTCGTGTTTGTGTGCTAATAAATAAAGAAACAAGTTTTTCTAATTGAAAGTAAAGAGTAACACACAAAATTAAAATGAAAGGAAATTGTTCCCTACATAAGGGGGCTGCTCCAACCTTCAATCCCCCACTTTTAACGCAAAAGCTTCACACGCTTTACTGAATGCATTTGTAAATGAAGCAAATGAATTCGATGGGTAATTGCAATTCTTTTGTTTCCTTATGGCTTAAAAAAAATTAAATTAAACACACTAGTTTTTCAACTGAAAGTAAGGAGCAGCATCAAAATTCGAAACGAACAGAAATTATTCCGTACAGGAAGGGGCTGTCCCCTCCTCAATACCTGGCTCTCCATGCTAAAACTTTTACCACTTTTCAAAAACTTTCCTATTCTAATTGTACGACCCTTGTGTTTCAGAAGTCGTTCTTTAAAAACGGTGACAAACAGTCAAACTTTAGAGTAAAGACCAAAGTATTGGGGAGGGGGTAACCCCATCAAATACGGAACAATTTCTATTCGTTTGGAGTTTTAATGTTGCTGCTTCTTACTTTCAGCTGGAAAAACTTGTTTTTTAAATCTGATTTCTGATCGTTTTTCAAATAATGCCGTAAATCTGGCTCAGCCTCCATGAAAAATTCCATCTCCTCATAGAAAACTCCTCCTTGGAAGGTTCATCCTACGTAAAATATATACTCACATTCCCGTGAAATGTCTTCTGTACAACTCCATCCTCGCTGAAAATTCTCCCCCCCCCCCTTCTGTAAAATTTCTGGCAGATTATTCCGCCTGAAAAATTCTTCTTAGCATACTTTCATTTGAAAAGACTTAAGTTCTAATTGTTTATCTGATCACTCAAGAGATTCCCCTTCCATGGATATTTCACTCGAAAATTCTCCAGAACATCTCCATATGCAAAAGTGAATAGCCAAAGACAAATTAAGACAAAAAGAAAAAATTTCGTATAGGAATTCTGTCAAATTTCCCCGGTGTAAAATTTCCCGGTTTCCCCTGGAAATCTCGATCCCAGGAATATCCCTCCAAACAGAAATTTGTCTCCATTGAAATCGATCCCAAGCGCGAAATCCCCCCTCCCTCCGAGAAATGTCTGCATACTCCTCAGTAAAAATACTATACGTAGACAATGGGTAGATTTTACAAGTTGAGGACCCATCCCCCGAGGCTTGCAGGTCATGTTATCTTCAAACGTATAATCTTTCGGACTTTTCGACTATGCTAAACAAAATGAATATCTCAAAATTTTGATCGGACAGTTTTGGTGGAAAAGGCTTATAGGTGCCTTAAAAGGCTCCTCCCTATGAGGGAGGAGGGGTAAGTTCTCAAATTTAATTCTTAAGGAAAATCATTTCCATAGGGAGCTTCCCCATGGACGCTGGCGGGTATGTCAGGGGTAATGCCCATCTCCCTTTCTGAAACCAAAAACACATTATTGAGCCTATTGAGCTCTTTGGGCCAAAACTGTTGTTTTGAACCACAAAATGGCAAAAAACAAATCCCTTTGCTGTGTTTACTTTTCTTACTTAATAGGAGCACTATAATTTTTAATTACTGCTCGAGTGGGTGATTTCTCGATATTTAGGAGCATTGGTTTTATGCACTTACCCTTAGAAATAATAAGTAATAAAAAAAGAAGAAAAAAAAGACAAGCAGATAGACAAGCAACCGTGATCACCCTTCTTGAAAAAATACAAAATTTCAGATTTTTGTTGATAGGTGTTTGGAAACTCCGCAATAGGGTTGTCTGATATGCTAAATGGCTCAAGATGACTATCCTCTTTAGGGATGTTTCCTCTTTTTTAGGAAACTCCAGGAATTTTCTCAAGATAGTAACTTTTCTATTTCTTTTCTTTGTTGCAATCGATTTAGTTTATCATTGTCAATGTAGTTATATTTTCTTTGTAAAGAGCAAAGTGTCTCCAATGTATTCTTTTTTTTCTCTGGATATTTTGTGCAAAACCGATTCTGTTTTGAGCGTTGGGGGATGGTTAGGCTCATTTAGTCAAAAACAAGAAATAGGCTAGTTAATTAAAAACGGTCAAAATTTTCCAAACATATGTTCACGCGGTGAGTCCACAGTTCGTAACTACTTGCTAATTAAATAACAAAAAACAAGTTTTTTCAACTGAAAGTAAGGAGCAGCATTAAAACTGAAAGCGAACAGAAATTATTACGTATATGAAAGGATTCCCCCCTCCTGAATACCTCGCTCTTTACGCTAAAGTTTTTAGTACTTTCAAAAAAGCTTTTTTTTGTTCTAATTAAATGATCTAATTGTTCTAATTAAATGATATCTCCCCAAGGAGATATTCTTTAGACGGTTCAATCCTGATGAAAATCTACACTCTGACAATTACCCTTAACAACTCCTCGTGTACAATTGAGACGAAAAGGGTAAAGCAAGACATATAAAAAGAATATTGTTTAGGAACTCTGGCACATTCACCCAGTGCATTCCTTGTCTAAATAAGTTCACCCCTTGGAAACGTCCCTCCCTATGGGAAATTCAACCGTGGGAAAAAACCCGGCAGAACAATCGTCCCTTCGATAAGAAAATAAAATAACACGCATCCCTTATCTTAATTCTGGGAAAAAAAATACAAAATTACACATTTTTGCAAATAGAAGCTTGACACCTCTATGGTAGGATTTTCTGATACTCTGAATTTGACGGCATGATTTTTATTAAGATTCTATTACTCTTAGGGGGGGGATCTTCCTTTTTTTGAAAATCAAGCAATTTTTCTCAGGCTCGTAACTTATGTATTTGAAATCGCCATAATAAACTTATTCTTTTGATATATCTATTGATATCAAAAATCGGTTTTTAGTTTCAGTTAGTTTGAGCCGGGTCGTTCCTTACCTACAGTTCGTTACCACGATCTGTTTGATAAATCAGTAAGTAAGTAGGTATGAAAGCATGTGGTAAAGGGAAGTGTAGCATGAGCCCAGCATCCCTGGGACTACGAGCTCTAATTTACTTTTTAGGTACATAAATTCTAATAGGAAGGGGGGTCATATTGAAACTTTTTAAAGCATAAGGATGACAAATTTCGGTCAGGAAGGTAGGCATGTTACTCCTTTATAAACCGGAGTCTTGTAAGGATTTTCAATATCACTTCGAAAACAAGGTGAGTGAAAGCTAATTACTAACTCAGCGCAAATTTGAGCGAAGTACTTTCTATGTGTAAAAACAAGCTATGCCAAGACTCGATTTAGAATGAGCTTCATCAAGCTTTGGAATTTTGGTTGCATGGTGCAAAGTCGAGCAGTATCATGACTTAGAGCAAAAACAAGATGAGTTCATATTACGAATTGATTGAATGTAATTATGAGTAAAGTCCACACTTGGTTTAAATATGGGCTAGTCCTGAGTTGGGTAAAACAATCGAAGTCCATGCTGCTTTCTACTTTTTTTACGCAGAGCGATAACGAGGCAAGCTCAAATGTTTTCTTTGGCATAAGTCTTCACAACTTCAAAGCCCCTACTACATCCCATACAATTGTAAACAGATCCTGCTTCACATAGTCTCTTTCCTCCAAAAATCGTCCATCCCTTCGCCCAAACCGTGAGTGCTCTCTGGCATTACAGAGAGTTTTCGTTAAAATTCATAAACAACCAAAAAAGAGAGAGAAAAAAAAGAACTTGGGATCTCTAAATTGACTTTCAGAAATTAACTCCTAGAAATACAGATGTTTTACAAAGTTTCCACCTCAGTTCCCAAGGAAATACTTTCGTTTTGTGTGCGAGTTCGGTATTTTAGATCCCTAAGAAGTTTACTTTAAAAACTAAGACACCTTCATTTTGCTTTTCGTTTAAGTTGCTTCGTAGGCTCGAAGAGATTTTATATGTTTCTGAGAATTATAAGTAATGAAAACTTGAGACGAGATTTTCTTCGTCATATCAGAAAAGTTGTTCGAATTTTTATTTCTTACCCTAGATCCACACAGAAAAGTTTCTACGATAGGTTGTCCTCGGCTGTTTCTTCTGCCATTGTAGGATTTAGACTAAAATTTCTCTTTGAATTAACTCTTCGAGCACCTTCCTCGGCTGTTTCTTCTACCTTTGTAGGATTTATACTGAAAATTCTCTTTGAATTGCCCCCTTAAGTACTTATAATGACGTCATATACAAAGTCTTATATACTTACAATGACGTCATATGCGTACAAACAAACAAACATACCACTTATTTTTATATATATATATATATATATATATATATATATATATATATATATATATATATACTAGCTGTTGGGGTGGCGCTTCGTGCCACCCCAACACCTAGCTGGTGGGGCGCTTCGCGCCCCCCCAAGCCCCCCCCCCCCCCGCGCGCGTAAGTCGTTACGCGCCATATTAGTTACGCGCCATTGTAGTTGTGTCCCTGTGTCCCACCTGTGAATAGAGATAGATATAAATATATGTTTTTAACTACGTAAAACATGCGAATATACAACATTCTTCGCTGTCCCATTGTCTGTGCATATAAATAGATTGTCAGGTTTACTGACTCTTGAACATGCAACATATAATTGTCCATGGGAAAAACAATCCGTATTCAGATCTATACCTCATTATTCTAATGATGTGTCCCTGTGTCCCGGTCGTCATTTATATTCCCTGTGTCCCGGTCGTCATTTGTGTCCCGGTGTCCCAGTTTGTAATTTCTCTTTGAGTGTCCAGGTCGTCATTTATATTCCCTGTGTCCCGGTGTCCCGGTCGTCATTTGTGTCCCGGTGTCCCGGTCTGAAATTTCTATTCGAACAATCCCTGTGTCCCGGTCGTCATTTATATATCCCGCCTGTGCCCCCGGCATCCCCGTTGTAGTTGTGTCCCTGTGTCCCGGTCGTCATTTATATTCCCTGTGTCCCGGTCGTGATTTGTGTCCGGGTGTCCCAGTCTGTAATTTATCTTTGACGTTCCCGGTCGTCACTTATATTCCCTCTGTCTCGGTCTAATGACGTCACCGTCAAAGCAAAATTGACGACAACTAATTTCATGACGTCAGTCAACACAGAAACATGACGTCACCTGATCCACAGACAGACAGACAGACAACTTATTTTTATATATATAGATATATATATATATATATATATATATATATATATATATATATATATATATATATATATATATATATATATATATATATATATATATATATATATATATATATATATATATATATATATATATATATATATATATATATATGTCCCTGTTGTGTTGTGTCCCTGTGTCTCACCTGTGAATATAGATATATATATATATATATATATATATATATATATATATATATATATATATATATATATATATATATATATATACATATATATTTATATATATATATATATATATATATATATATATATATATATATATATATACATATATATATATATATATATATATATATATATATATATATATATATATATATGTATATATATATATATATATATATATATATATATATATATATATATATATATATATATATATATATATATATATATATATATATCTATATGTCCCTGTTGTGTTGTGTCCCTGTGTCCCACCTGTGAATATATATATATATATATATATATATATATATATATATATATATATATATATATATATATATATATATATATATATATATATATATATATATATATATATATATATATATATATATATATATATATATATATATATATATATATATATATATATATATATATATATATATATATATATATATATATATATATATATATATACTAGCTGTTGGGGTGGCGCTTCGCGCCACCCCAACACCTAGTTGGTGGGAAGCTTCGCGCCCCCCCCAAGCCCCCCCGCGCGCTTAAGTCGTTACGCGCCATATTAGTTACACGCCATTGTAGTTGTGTCCCTGTGTCCCACCTGTGAATACAGATAGATTTATATATGTGTTTCAAACTACGTAAAAATTGCGAATATACAACATTCTTGGCTTTCCCATTGTCTGTGCATATACAAAGCCGTATGTACTAATAATGACGTCATATGCAAACGCTCTTTTTACAAACAAACAAACATGCATACACACAACTCGTTTTTATATAGATAGATAGATAGATAGATAAAATACAAATTAACTGCGTAAAACTTGCAAATATACAACATTCTTCGCTGTCCAATTGTCGCTGCATATAAATAGATTGTCAGGTTTACCGA
This sequence comes from Artemia franciscana, assembly GCF_032884065.1. Taxonomy (NCBI): domain Eukaryota; kingdom Metazoa; phylum Arthropoda; class Branchiopoda; order Anostraca; family Artemiidae; genus Artemia; species Artemia franciscana. The sequence goes on along the minus strand of NC_088869.1, from coordinate 34,255,831 downwards.
CCCTCGAACATGCAAGTACAATTTGTCCATGGGAAAAACAATCAGTATTAAGATCTACACCACATTTTTCTAATGATTGACCTTGAGCTTTGTTAATGGTGATTGCAAATGCTAATCGAATTGGGAATTGCAATATTTTAAATTGAAAAGGCAGATCCGTTGGAATCATGGGAATGCGAGGAATAAGAACAGCCTCACCCTCAAAAGGCCCTGTCAAGATTGTGGCCTCTATTAGGTTTTCCATTGTTTTTTTTTACGGTAAGTCGCGTGCCATTGCAAAGCTTTGGGGGGTTGATATTTCTTAAAAGTATTATTGGTATGCCTATTTTTAGTTGTAGCACGTGTGGTGGAAACCCTGAAAGATCTATGGAATTTAAAAATTCAGATGGATAATTAACCACTTCATTTGGTTCCAAAACTGTGTCGACTGATTTGTAAAGGACTGCCTGGTCTCGAATCTTGGTCAAAACAATATTGTTGATTTCGTGGACGTCTATATTTTTGGGTGCGAGAATCGCTCTTTCAATTAGCCATTTATTATTTTTATAAATTTTTAGAATATTCGGAAATACTTTTTCAATCAATTCATTTTTGGACGTCACTAAATTACAGAAATCAGCAGGTAGTTGTATACGTCCTGAAATTGAGTCTACTGGGAGCTTTCCGTTTCCAATTGCCAGCAATTGATCTGAAAATGTTTGACCAGAGTCATCGTTTTGCAATCGGACACGCATATTTGTAGTTAATTTTAATATTTTTACGTGTGCCCATAAATTAGAATTTTTCAGGCAAGCATTCATTTCGTCTGCAGGAGTTGATTTAGGTATTATAGGTAATGTTTGCCTGAAATCTCCCGCAAGCAAAATTAATGTGCTGCCAAAGGGTTTCGACTTCCCTTTCAAATCTTTCAAGCTTTGATCCAGAGCCTCGAGCGATTTTTTGTGTGCCATTGTGCACTCATCCCAAATAATAAGTTTGCATTGCTGCAATACTTTACCCATCCCAGATGATTTGGAAATATTGCACGTGGGAGTTTCTGTAGAATGCAAATTCAGAGGCAATTTCAAAGCGGAATGATCAGTTCTTCCACCAGGCAGCAATGTTGCGGCTATTCCGGACAACGCAATTGCCAACGCTATATCATTTTTTGATCGAATTGATGCCAGAATCAGTTTTATCACAAACGTTTTACCAGTACCTCCTGGCGCATCCAAAAAGAAAATTTCTTCAGCGTTGTTATCGACACAATGCATCATCGTATCATAAATGTCTTTTTGTTCCGACGTTAACTTGGAAATGTTATTTTGTACATACGACAATAGATCACTCGTACTGTAACTTTGTTCACGATCCAATTCTACACATGTCGAAACAGCAGCGATACAGTTAGGTGAAGGCATTCCCAAATCCTGAAGAGGTTTGTTTGCCATACGTACGCACAAATCTTCTATAATAACTAAAGTGTAGTTATAAATTTCTGATGTAAAATCAAAAGTCATATCTGACGTCTCTAACTGTTTTCGATGGAGTATATCTTCGGACATTTTTGACTTATATTTTTCCCATAACTCTGTAGGAGCTGATGGAGAGCAAGTTGTTAAAATGATGCCAAACAATGCACGAATTTGACTTGGGGTTGACGTTTCGCACGCGTCATTGATGCAGTTATCCCAGTGTTGGTCATTCTCCAATAAATTCAGAGCTTGGCATGCACTACGGTAAGTGTCATGTATAGTACCGTTTACAGTTCTCAAATTCTCAAAGGATGTCGGACCGGGTACATTCACCAAAAGCAGGCGTAGAAAGAAGCATTCATATTGATTGGGTTGAACGGTGTAGAGTCTTCCTATCGTGGTATCTTTGAAGATGGTAGGTTGGCCGTCGACTGACTTACCCTGTTTTCGACGTTCAAATACTTTATTTTTAGTATTCTACGTGTAATACGAAGGCACTTCAGTATACAGCAGTTTTTTTGCAAAAGAATCATTTTTGCAAAGCGAAAAAAAAAGCTGTTTATGTTGTATCCGGTGGATTCAGGGCTCTTTGTTGCACATTTGTTTCCGTGAAATAAACACGTTGACCATTCTGTAAATGTACCGCTAAGTGAACAACAGCTGGACTACGTTCATGTATCGGAAATGAAAGAATTCGCCAAACAGCTTCATTACTGCTTATGTATCTTCCAGCCTGATATTGTACGATTTTGTCGAAATCTTTGATTTCGGGCTGCAAGCCAAAAACTGCCATGTCACTGCCTTTGTTGACGTATTTACATATGTATTCGATTGCCTTTACGGAGTTACAGTATTCAACGTTTATGTGTGCATTAAATGTTTTTGATAATAATGGGGAATATGGAACAACCCACTGGTTATCTACTTCGATGGTGGTACCGTTACGCTTCTTTATTATTGCTGTTTTACCGCCATCTTCAGTAGATCTTCTTCTATATTGTGGGTAACCATCATTGCCAGTAATTGTGTTTGATACTAAAAGTCGAGGATATTGCTTTGTGCAGCTTCCTTTGGCCATGCATGGTGAATTTTCGTTCAGTGCACCGCAAGGTCCATGTATCATATTTTTTACAATAATATAATGTAACCCCTTATCGACATTTTTATCAGGTATTTCAGCGGAAATCACATCATCAATTTCGTTCGAAGTATTTTTTTTTATGTAGCCAGATTAGTATATGTGCGTGTGGCAAACCTCGTTTTTGCCATTCAACTGAGTACATCCAGCAACGCACTGACCCAAACACTTCAAGTTTTACTATGTAGTTTATCAGTGATTTCAACTTTTGCCGGAAGACACGGGCCATAATGTCATGCCTATGAACTGCCGATTGGCCTTGAAGTAAAAGCTGCAGTATCTCGTCCCAAGATTGATTACATGTAAATGTAATAAATAAATCTGGACGACCATAGAGAAGAACATACGCAATAGCATCTTGAGCATATTCATGCATATGACGGGGACTGCCAGCATATGACGAAGGTAAAATTGTTAATCTTCCAACGTTTGTGGTATTACCGTCATTTATAACTGCATCTCGCAAATGAATGTATTGTTCAGAGCGGATCTTGGTCTGATTCAGGCGGATATATAGCAAACGTTCTGATTCAATTTTAGCATACATATCAACGACAAATTGGTGAAACAATTCACGGCATTTTAAAATATAATTTTCTTCATCCTGCCGAATCATTAGTCTATAGGAATAATAATGTATTGCACTGTATTTCTTATTCATTTCTTTGTTAGTGGCTGGATTCATCAATTTAATATTAAAGTGATAGCCGTCGGCTTCATCCCAAAAAATGATAGGATATTGTAGTGCATCGTAGCATCGATGAGTTTCAGCAATTCTTAACAACTGAGCGTTTCGCTTATGAAGAATAATATCTCGAGGTAAAAACTGATCACCGACCATAACGATTGCCACTTCGTCGATAGTTGGAGCATTGTATCTACGCACATGTGGCCAGGAGGCGTTTTGTCAGCGGAAATAACAATTTTATGCGTATCAGTAGGCATCAAATCGATGGCTGTTTTGAACCGACGCACTAAATTATTATTTTCGTGGAAAAGATGTTGCAATTGGGAAACGATTGTCCTTTCAACGTTGGGAGAAATTTCGCAACGTGCATTCAATTCAGAATTTCTATCACTGATGAAGTACAATTGTAAAAATTTATGATTCTCGCCTGAGAATGGTACAAGGGACCCTGCTCTATGATAAATTTGCCCTTTTACTTTGAAAGTAGACATAAATTGATCTGGATTTTCGATTTGGGCTCCAAACGACATCATTTGGAAACATGAGTTGTATTTTCTGATTTTTGACAAAAAACGCTTAGATTCTTACGTAGTTCCAGTAAGGAAAGTCTTCAATGGCTCTGGTGGTGCAGCCAATAGAGGAAGTTTAACTTTTCCTGAGGCGCAACACATTCCCATTGTTTCACAATTGAATTTCAAGGCCCTGCAATAGGGACAAATTTTAGACATTGTCCCGATTTGAACACATCTACTCAAGCTATAATCATCGACTGGGCTGTACCTGAATGCCAGGCGATAACTTTCAGGTTGCTATGATTCCTCGGCACGCTTTCTTTTCTTACTTTCTCTATCAGCAGCAAGCCTGATTTCTTGCTGTTTTTGTGATTCCTCGGCACGCTTTCTTTTCTTACTTTCTCTATCAGCAGCAAGCCTGATTTCTTGCTGTTCTTGTGATTCCTCGGCACGCTTTCTTTTCTTACTTTCTCTTTTAGCAGCAAGTCTGCTTGCGCGTTGCTCTGGTAGTTCCTCAGCACGCTTTGTGTTCTTTTTTTCTCTATCAGCCTCAAGCCTGTTTCCTTGTTGTTCTTTTGATTCCTCGGCACGCTTTCTGTTCTTTCTTTCTCTATCAGCCTCAAGCCTGTTTCCTTCCTGTTCTTTTGATTCCTCGGCACGCTTTCTTTTCTGACTTTCTCTATCAGCAGCAAGTTTTTTGGCACAGACTCTTTGAGCATCTTCATCGGCTTTTGCCATTGTAAGTTCATCAGTCATTTTAAACTTAAACATTAATAGATTTCTACGTGAACATATATGTCTTAAATATCTTTAATGATGTCACCGTCATAGCAAAAATGACGACAACTAACTTCATGATTAAATATCTTTAATGACGTCACCGTCATAGCAAAAATGACGACAACTAACTTCATGACGTCAGTCGACACAGAAACATGACGTCACCTGAAAGACAGACACACAGACAGACAACTTATTTATATATATATATATATATATATATATATATATATATATATATATATATATATATATATATATATATATATATATATATATATATATATATATATATACTAGCTGTTGGGGTGGCGCTTCGCGCCACCCCACAACCTAGTTGGTGGGGGCGCTTCGCGCCCCCCCCCCCCAAGCCCCCTCGCGCGCGTAAGTTGTTACGCGCCATATTAGTTCGGCGGCATTGTAGTTGTGTCCCTGTGTCCCACCTGTGAATATAGATAGATATCTATATTTATATAAATTTATATATATAGACTAGCTGTTGGGATGGCGCGAAGCGCCTTTATCTATATATATAAAAATAAGTTGTCTGTCTGTGGATGTGTGGATGGATGTGTCAGGTGACGTCACCTGAAAAAACTGGATCAGGTGACGTCAAAACTGAAAAAACTAAAAAAAGGCAAAAACTACAAAAAAAACTAAAAACTAATAAAAAAAATAAAAAAAGCTAAAAAACTAAAAAAACTATAAAGGTAAAAACCAATAAAAAACTAAAAAAAAAACTGAAAAAACTAAAAAAAGGCAAAAACTACAAAAAAAAACTAAAAACTAATAAAAAAAGTAAAAAAGCTAAAAAACTAAAAAAACTAAAAAAACTAAAAAAAGGTAAAAAACTAAAAAAATAAAAAATAAAAAAAAACTAAAAAAAAGGAAAAAACTGAAAAATAAGCTAAAATAAAGGTAAAAACCAATAAAAAACTAAAAAGAAAAAAAGGAAAAAACTAATAAATGACGACACTCAAAGAGAAAGCGACCAGGACAAAAGGAATGTTCGATTAGCAATCAACAAAGCACCGGGACACAGGGAGTATAAATGACGACCAGGACATAAGTAAAAAAAAAAAACTATCTATATATATAAAAATAAGTTGTCAAACTAAAAAAAGGCAAAAACTACAAAAAAAACTAAAAACTAATAAAAAAGCTAAAAAACTAAAAAAACTAAAAAAAAGGCAAAAACTACAAAAAAAAACTAAAAACTAATAAAAAAAAATAAAAAAGCTAAAAAACTAAAAAAACTAAAAAAACTAAAAAAAGGTAAAAAACTAAAAAAACTAAAAACTAAAAAAAACTAAAAAAAAGGAAAAAACTGAAAAATAAGCTAAAATAAAGGTAAAAACCAATAAAAAACTAAAAAAAAAACTGAAAAAACTAAAAAAAGGCAAAAAACTACAAAAAAACTAAAAACTAATAAAAAAAGTAAAAAAGCTAAAAAACTAAAAAAACTAAAAAAACTAAAAAAAGGTAAAAAACTAAAAAAACTAAAAAATAAAAAAAAACTAAAAAAAAGGAAAAAACTGAAAAATAAGCTAACATAAAGGTAAAAACCAATAAAAACTAAAAAGAAAAAAAGGAAAAAACTAAAAAAAATTTTCATCTAAAAAACTAAAAAAAACTAAAAAAGGTAAAAACTAAAAGAACTAAAAAAGAAAAAAATAAATGACGACACTCAAAGAGAAAGCGACCAGGACAAAAGGAATGTTCGATTAGCAATCAACAAAGCACCGGGACATAGGGAGTATAAATGACGACCAGGACATAAGTAAAAAAAAAATTAACAAAACTAAAAAGAAGGTAAAAACTAGAAAAAAACTAAAAAGAAAAAAAAACTAAAAACTAATAAAAAAACTAAAAAATCTAAAAATCTAAATAAACTAAAAAAGAAAAAAAAAGGAAAAAAATAAAGGAGAAAAACAAAACTAAAAAACGAATGTATATACAGACCGGTACACCGGGATACAAATGACGACCGGGACACAGGGAATATAAATGACGACCGGGACACAGGGACACAACTACAACGGGGACACCGGGGGAAACAGGGGGATATAAATGACGACCGGGACAAAAAAACTAAAAAGAAAAAAAAACTAAAAACTAATAAAAAAACTAAAAAATCTAAAAATCTAAATAAGCTAAAAAAGAAAAAAAAAGGAAAAAAATAAAGGAGAAAAACAAAACTAAAAACGAATGTATATACAGACCGGGACACCGGGATACAAATGACGACCGGGACACAGGGAATATAAATGACGACCGGGACACAGGGACACAACTACAACGGGGACACCGGAGGAAACAGGGGGATGTAAATGACGACCGGGACACCGGGACAGGGAATGGTCGATTAGCAATCACCATCAACAAAGCTCAAGGGCAATCATTAGAATCATGAGGTATAGATCTGAATACAGATTGTTTTCCCATGGACCATTATATGTTGCATGTTCAAGAGTCGGTAAACCTGACAATCTATTTATATGCAAAGACAATGGGACAGCAAAGAATGTTGTATATTCGCAAGTTTTACGTAGTTAAAACCATATATATATATATCTATCTATATTCACAGGTGGGACATAGGGACACAACTACAATGGCGCGTAACTATTATGGCGCGTAACGACTTACGCGCGCGGGGGGGCTTGGGGGGGGCGCGAAGCGCCCCCACCAACTAGGTGTTGGGGTGGCGCGAAGCGCCACCCCAACAGCTAGTTATATATAAAAATAAGTTCTCTGTCTGTTATGTCTGTTATACCTTGTCTGTTACGCCAGATTATATCTTCTATATATATAAAAGAAAACAAACTAGAATGTAAAAACTGGAAACTGCATAAATATTTCGAAATATTTTGACAATAGATTAAAGTAATTCGAAAAAAGAAAAATGGTAAAAAACTAAAAAAAAACTAAAAAGAAAAAACTAAAAAAAAATAAAAAATTAAAAAAAGAAAAAACCTAAAAAGAAAAAAAGTAAAAAAATAAAAAAAGATAAAAAACTAAAAAGAAAAAAAAACTAAAAAAGCTAAAAAACTAAAAAAAAGAAAAAACTAAAAAAAACTGGGAATTGCACAAATATTTCAATATATTTTGACAATAGATTAAAGTAAGTCGAAAACCTTAAAACAGATACCCCAAATTTGAGGTTTAATATAAATTGTTGGAGCTTTAGCATGCTTGGCACGTAAAGATTTTTCCAAGTGTCAATGTTAGAATGAACATTGACAAATTGAAGAAAACAAATCAATAAAAAGAAGAAACTAAAAAAAAGAAAGAACTAAAAAAGAAAAAAAACTAAAGAAGAAACTGTATCTATATATATAAAAATAGGTTGTATATATGCATGTTTGTTTGTTTGTGGGTTTGCATTTGACGTCATTATAAGTATATAAGGCTTTGTATATGACGTAATTATAAGATGACACTACAGACCGGGACACCGGGACACAAATGACGACCGGGACACTCAAAGAGAAATTACAGACCGGGACATCGGGACACAAATAACGACCGGGACACCGGGACAGAGGGAATATAAATGACGACCAGGACACTCAAAGAGAGATTACAGACTGGGATACCAGGACACAAATGACGACCGAGACACAAGGAATATAAATGACGACCAGGACACAGGGACACAACTACGACGGGGACGCCGGGGGCACAGGGGGATATATAAATGACGACGGGGACACAGGGAATGTTCGATTAGCAATCACCATCAACAAAGCTCAAGGGCAATCGTTAGAAAAATGCGGTATAGATCTGAATACGGATTGTTTTCCCATGGACAATTATATGTTTCATGTTCAAGAGTCGGTAAACCTGGCAATCTATTTATATGCACAGACAATGGGACAGCGAAGAATATTGTATATTCTCAAGTTTTACGTAGTTAAAAACATATATATATATATATATATATATATATATATATATATATATATATATATATATATATATATATATATATTCACAGGTGGGACACAGGGACACAACTACAATGGCGCGTAACTAATATGGCGCTTAACGACTTACGCGCGGGGGAGGGGCTTGGGGGGGCGCGATGCGCCCCCACCAACTAAGTGTTGGTGTGGCACGAAGCGAAACACTAACAGCTAGTATATATATATATATATATATATAGAGAGGTTAGGAGTTAAATTCTCCATTAATTTTTATCCGAACGGCTCTATAAGGGCCTGATGGGGAGCCGAACATTCACTTTTCGACACTTTAAAAAAACCCTACCCATACACAAATGTGGTACTGATCTCCAACTTAATAGTTGGTTCATAGCTATTAAATATTGTAGAATAGTTAATTTTAGTGGATACATTGTTTCTGCGAACAGAGTTCAGTTTTAATGTCCTGCATTCATGCTTCAGGAGAATATACTACGATGCGCTTGTATACTTTTCAAAATTTAGAGGCCGGTGAAGAAGTCTTTCGATATTTCTGTGCCGACCGGGTCTTAATATGGCACATAATTTTTTTTATGTTTCCTCGGGAGGGGACCTCAACCCCAAAATTTTTGTTTTTAGTTCCTTTGTTCTTCAATTTCATTTTCTTTTGGCTCCTTTGGACCCATCTCAGAGGATAGTTCTTCCTTAAATAGTTATGGCTGTTGTAATATCTACATTTTGAATAACAAGAAGTTATCAAACTACAGAATATTAAATATCTAGAATATTATAGAATTTAATTTAATTTAAAAAATATTAAAAAATTGAATATTGAATAATTTTCTTCATTGCTTTTCCTGACGTGTTTACTTGGCTAATAGAGAAAAATTCAGTGGCTGAAACATTAATAATTTTTCTTTTATAGATTTTCTTATAGTATTCTTAAGTATAAAATTGCAAAAGATGGTGGTAAAGTGCATATTGATATTCCTTTTTTTGGGATGGCCTATGACACTTTATGTCTTTCGCATCGTCGTCGGCGTAAGCGCTTGCATAGGCCTAAGTTCATTGCGAATTTTTTTTATTGGGAATAATTTCTTTTTATGTTTCGGATGGTTCAGCTGAAAGAAGTCATATATATAGCTATCTTGTGTGTTATATTGTGTTTTATTTTGATTGTCTTCTGTTCTAAATGTGTTTTCAAAAAATTTCTGGTGACCAAGAATATTTTTTAGCTTACCTGCTAGAACTGAAACTTGTTCATAAAACGAATAAGCCTGTAGTGTTTCCTTTTATTAGAAAAACTAAGTTAAATGTTAATTTTTTTTATTATTTTCTTTTAATTGGCTTGGCTGTTCATTACATTGACAATTCATTAGATATTTCTACGTATTTTTCGAGTCGTTGTAACAAGTAGCTTAGTTTTGTACTATATCACTGAAATACAAACAAAATTAATGGTTAGGTCTCAATGCATATTTTCATTCTTAGTCTCATACTTCAATTCCCTGGTCTTAGTTTCATTTGAAATAAAATGCTCATGTTTCTTTAGGAGCGATTTTTAAGTGGTTTTAGAATTCAAGAGATTTGCCAAGAAAACACTGAAAATTGTTTGAGATTGATTTCCAGTGTTAAGTAAAATTAAGTAGGACACTGGGGAACGGTTGAAACTTCTTCATTAACTTTTCAGAAAGGACGAAAAATGGATTGTGTTTGATTAATTTCAAAGATTTTTTTTTATCTAGAAGATTATCAATTCCTAGCCAAGGTTTGAATTTATTCATTACGAGATAGTTTAGCTTATACAGGATAACATACTGACGCACCAGTCGTAGATCTACAATGAAAATGACGACGGAGGTGGTTTTTGTAATCATCAGATTAAAAAAAAAAAAAAAAAAAAAAAAAAAAAAAAAAAAAAACAAAAAAAAAAAAAAAAAAAAAAACAGATACATCGAGTTCAACCTCTCCGTCCAGCTTTGTTGTAAGTTAGTGTTTTGCTTAATGTGCTCTTCAATAAATTTCGGTTTAAAGTCCAGTTCAAATCAAATAGTTCATGGTAACGAACTGTAAGTAATGAGATATGTTGCTGAATAGTAATGGAAACTCTAAGAAACATAGTCTTGATAAAAATAGATAAATCAAAAGAATCACATTTTGGTGCTGATACAAAATACGTAAAATTCTTCAAATTTAACGTTTCCCACATATGTTACGAGTGTGATAAAATTTGCCTAATTTTTGAACAGAAGGGGAAAACACACTAAAAACATCAAATGATACCCTGTTTAAGTGACCAAGAAGTGTTGGAAGGTAGTTAGCCCCCCTCCCCGCGCGGATTTTTTTCCCACAGTCACCGGATCAAAATTTTGAGATAGCGATTTTTTCAACCTAGTCGAACAGTCTAATAACTGTGTCTATGAGGATGACTTGACCCCTCACAGTCCCCGAGGGAAGGGTTGCATGCTATAAACCTTGCCCGTTGTTTACATATATTATTGGTTTTTGGGAAGTATACAGCGTTCTTAGGGAAGAATTTTCAGATAGAGGTGGGTTACGTGGGAGGATCCTTCTAAAGAATAATTTTTCCTGGGGAAGGGAATTTTCTTCGGCGGGGGAGCCGGATTTTCCAACATTGTTTTAAAAAAAGATCAGAAATTAAATAAAAAAAAGTGTTTCAACTGAAAGTAAGGAGCAACATTAAAACTTGAAACGAACAGTAATTATACCGTATATGAGGGGGTAGTGCTCTCCTAATTATCTCACTCTTCAAACAAAAGTTTTTTTTTAGAACTTTTAAAAGAGCTTAATATTCTTATTAAAGGTCCTTTGTGATTTAGAAATCATTCTTAAATAACTGGGGGAAAAATCAAACTTTTGCGTAATAGCAAGGAATAGGGCAAATAACCCCCCCCCCCTGTGCGTAATGATTTCTATTCGTTTTAAGTTTTAATGCTGCTCCTTAATTTCAGTTGAAAAACCTGTTTTTTATTTATAAGAGTGGCAATAAATACAAAATTGACAGAAAATACTCCATATACGAAGGGAGCTATCCCCCTTTTTACCCTCGCTCTTTACGTTGAGGTTCATAGTACATAAATGAAAACACTCCGAGCATCAAAATTATGATTGATTAGTAACTGCAAGTGTTTTATGTTCCGATTGTCTGTTAAAACATTCGAATTTATCGCTTGAAAGGAAATGGATTCATTTCTTTGAGGGAATTCCTATTAATAACCTTTTCCATTCATGGGGCATTTTTGAAAATACTTTTTCCCTTTCCAAATTTCCTTTTGTTTGAAAGGTCGTTCTGAAAGCATTGCGTGGAAAAGTCAAACGCCAGCAAAAAGAGCGAAGGTTGTGCAGGGAGCACCCTACCTCATATACAGAATAATCCGTTTAAACTCTTAGTGTTGCTTTGACTTTCATTTGAAAAGACCTTTCTTATTTGATTTTGTTCGTTTTCAATGTTATACCTAGAGTCATTCAAAATGTGGGGACAACTAACTCTTCCTGGAGCCCCAGTCTTTTTGTCAAAACTTAACTTTTTTAGAACAATGCTTCGAAAAAAAACTAAAGTTTGTTCGTTAATTTTCCTTACGAGACAAAGGACAATTTTCCAAAATTGTCCTTTAAATATATGTATATACTAGCTGGGACCCGGCAGCTTCGCCGCCAGGCCCCAGCATGGCACGCGGCCGGCAGGCTTCTATAAATGGATTCTCATTTTCCCTTGTGTTCTAACTGCAGGCAGTTGCAACAAGGCTTCAAAAAAACTAAAGTTTGTTTCGTTAATTTTCCTTACGAGACAAAGGACAATTTTCCAAAATTGTCCTTTAAATATATGTATTTACTAGCTGGGACTCGGCGGCTTCGCCACCGGGCCCCAGCATGGCACGCAGAAGGTTCTATAAATGTATTCTCATTGTCCCTTGTGTTCTAACAGCACACAGTGCTGGGTCCTGGTGGCTTCGTCGGGAAAAGAAAAAAAAGAGCAAAGGTTGACCAGGGAGCACCCTACCTCGTATACAGAATAATTTGTTTAAATTCTTAGTGAACAATTTTCCAAAATTGTCCTCTATATATGTATATACTAGCTGGGTCCCGGTGGCTTCGTCGCAAGGCCCCAGCATGGCACGCGGCAGGCTTCTATAAATGGATTCTCATTGTCCCTTGTTTTCTAACAGCAGACAGTGCTGGTTCCCGGCGAGCTGGTTCCCGAGCCCCAACATGGCACGCGGCAGACTTCTATATATGGATTCACTATGTCCCTTGTGTTCTAACCAAAGGCAGTTCTGGGTCCCGGCGGCTTCGCCACCGGGCCCCAGCATGACACGTGGCAGGCTTCTATATATGGATTCTCATTGTCCCTTGTGTTCTAACCGCAGACAGTTTTGGGTCCCGGTGGCTTCACCGCCGGGACCCAGCATGGCACGCAGCAGGCTTCTATATATGGATTCTCATTGTCCCTTGTGTTCTGGGTCCCTGCAACGCTATGTCGTTTTTGGATCGAATTTATGACGTAAATTAGACATTCACAATCTGGCCCTTTCTCTTTGAGCCGCAAGCCTGGTTTTGCGTTGCTCTGATGTTTCCTCATGGTGTTCCCTTTTTGGTAACATTGTAGGATAATTATACACGCGTTGCTTTTGTAATACAGCGACACGCCTTCTTTTTTTCTATCTCTATCAGCCGCAAACCTGGTTTTGCGTTGCTCTGATGTTTCCTCATGGTGTTCCCTTTTTGGTGACATTGTAAGATAATTATACACGCATCGCTTTTGTAATACAGCGACATGCCTTCTTTTTTACTATCTCTATCAGCCGCTAGCCTGGTTTCGCGTTTATATATCTATATCTATCTATCTATATATAAAAATAAGTTTTATGTTCGTCTGTTACACTATCTGTATATATAAAAAATTGCTGTTGGGGTGGCGCTTCGCGCCACCCTAACACCTAGTTGGTGGGGGCGCTTCGCAAGACCCCCCAAGCCTCCCCACGCGCGGAAGTCGTTACGCGCCATATTAGTTACGCGCCAATGTAGTTGTGTCTCTGTGTCCCACCTGTGAATATAGATATATATATATATATATATATATATATATATATATATATATATATATATATATATATATATATATATATATATATATATATATATATATATATATATATATATATATATATATATATATATATATATATATATATGTTTTTAACTACGTAAAACTTGCGAATATACAACATTTTTCGCTGTCCCATTGTCTGTGCATATAAATAGGTTGTCAGGTTTACCGACTCTTGAACATGCAACATATAATTGTCCATGGGAAAAACAATCTGTATTCACATCTATACCTCATTATTCTAATGATTGCCCTTGAGCTTTACTGATGGTGATTACTAATCGAACACTCCCTGTGTCCCAGTCGTCATTTATATATCCCCCCTGTGCCCCCGGAGTCCCCGTTGTAGTTGTGTCCCTGTGTCCCGGTCGTCATTTATATTCCCTGTGTCCCGGTCGTCATTTGTGTCCTGATGTCCCAGTCTGTAATTTCTCTTTGAGTGTCCCGGTTGTTATTTATATTCCCTGTGTCCCGGTTTCCCGGTCGTCATTTGTGTCCCGGTGTCCCAGTCTGTAATTTCGCTTTGAGTGTCCCGGTCGTCATGTATATTCCCTGTGTCCCAGTCGTCATTAGTGTCCCGGTTGTCCATGGGAAAAACAATCCATATTCAGATCTATACATCATTTATAATGATTTCCTTTGAGCTTTGTTGATGGTGATTGCTAATCGAACATTCCCTGTGTCCCGGTCGTCATTTATATATCCCCCCTGTCCCCCCGGCGTCCCCGTTGTAGTTGTGTCCCTGTGTCCCGGTCGCGATTTATATTCCATGTGTCCCGGTCGTTATTTGTGTCCTGGTGTCCCAGTCTGTAATTTCTCTTTGATTGTCTCGGTCGTCATTTATATTCCCTGTGTCCCGGTGGCCCGGTCGTCATTTGTGTCCCGGTGTCCCGGTCTGTAATTTCGTCAGTCGACAAACGTGATGTGAGTCGACAAGCAACTTCATGACCACATAATGCTCAATCCTTATAATGACGTCAGTCGGCAAACATGCCCGACGTCAGTCAACAGACAAACAACTTATATATATATATATATATATATATATATATATATATATATATATATATATATATATATATATATATATATATATATATATATATATATATATATATATATATATATATATATATATATATATATATATATATATATATATACTAGCTGTTGGGGGGGCTTGGTATATATATGCTAGCTGTTGGGGGTTGTTGGGGGGCAACACCCCAACACCTAGTTGGTGGGGCGCTTGGCGCCCCCCAAGCCCCCCCGCGCGCGTAAGTCGTTACGTGCCATATTAGTTACGCGCCATTGTAGTTGTGTCCCTGTGTCCCACCTGCGAATATAGATAGATTTATATATGTGTTTCAAACTACGTAAAAATTGCGAATATACAACATTCTTGGCTTTCCCATTGTCTGTCCATATACAAAGCCGTATGTACTAATAATGACGTCATATGCAAACGCTCTTTTTACAAACAAACAAACATGCATACACACAACTCGTTTTTATATAGATAGGTAGATAGATAGATACAATACAAATTAACTACGTAAAACTTGTGAATATACAACAGTCTTCGCTGTCCAATTGTCTGTGCGTATAAATAGATTGTCAGGTTTACCGACCCTCAAAGATGCAACATACAATTGTACATTGGTAAAGCAATCTGTATTAAGATCTATACCGCATTTTTCTAGTGATTGCCCTTGAGCTTTGTTGATGGTGGTTGCAAATGCTAATCGAAGTGGGAATTGCAATCTTTTAAATTGAAAAAGCAGATCCGTTGGAATCATGGGAATGCGAGGAATAAGAACAACCTCACCCTCATAAGGCCCTGTCAAGATTGTGGCCTCTATTAGGTTTTCCATTGTTTTTTTACGGCAAGTCGCGTGCCATTGCAAAGCTTTGGTGGGTTGATATTTCTTAAAAGTATTATTGGTACGCCTATTTTTAGTTGTAGCACGTTTGGTGGAAACCCTGAAGGATCTATGGAATTTAAAAATTCAGATGGATAATTAACCGCTTCATTTGGTTCCAAAATACAAATTATGCAACGTACAATTGTCCATGGGAAAAAAAATCAGTATTAAGATCTATACCATATTTTTCTAATGACTGACCTTGAGCTTTGTTAATGGTGATTGCAAATTACGGCAAGTCGCGTGCCATTGCAAAGCTTTGGTGGGTTGATATTTCTTAAAAGTATTATTGGTACGCCTATTTTTAGTTGTAGCACGTGTGGTGGAAACCCTGAAGGATCTATGGAATTTAAAAATTTAGATGGATAATTTACCGCTTCATTTGGTTCCAAAATACAAATTATGCAACGTACAATTGTCCATGGGAAAAACAATCAGTATTAAGATCTATACCACATTTTTCTAATGATTGACCTTGAGCTTTGTTAATGGTGATTGCAAATGCTAATCGAATTGGGAATTGCAATCTTTTAAATTGAAAAGGCAGATCCGTTGGAATCATGGGAATGCGAGGAATAAGAACAGCCTCGCCCTCAAAAGGCCCTGTCAAGATTGTGGCCTCTATTAGGTTTTCCATTGTTTTTTTTTACGGCAAGTCGAGTGCCATTGCAAAGCTTTGGTGGGTTTATATTTCTTAAAAGTATTATTGGTACGCCTATTTTTTGTTGTAGCACGTGTGGTGGAAACCCTGAAAGATCTATGGAATTTAAAAATTCAGATGGATAATTAACCGCTTCATTTGGTTCCAAAACTGTGTCGACTGACTTGTAAAGGACTGCCTGGTCTCGAATCTTGGCCAAAACAATATTGTTGATTTCGTGGACGTCTATATTTTTGGGTGCGAGAATCGCTCTTTCACTTAGCCATTTATTATTTTTATATTTTTTTAGAATATTCGGAAATACTTTTTCAATCAATTCATTTTTGGACGTCACTAAATTACAGAAATCAGCAGGTAGTTGTATACGTCCTGAAATTTAGTCTACTGGGAGCTTTCCGTTTCCCATTGCCAGCAATTGATCTGAAAATGTTTGACCAGAGTCATCGTTTTGCGATCGGACACGCATATTTGTAGTTAATTTTTATGTTTTTACGTGTGCCCATAAATTAGAATTTTTCAGGCAAGCATTCATTTCGTCTGCAGGAGTTGATCTAGGTATTATAGGTAATGTTTGCCTGAAATCTCCCGCAAGCAATATTAATGTGCTGCCAAAGGGTTTCGACTTCCCTCGCAAATCTTTCAAGCATTGATCCAGAGCCTCGAGCGATTTTTTGTGTGCCATTGTGCACTCATCCCAAATAATAAGTTTGCATTGCTGCAATACTTTACCCATCCCAGATGATTTGGAAATATTGCACGTGGGATTTTCTGTAGAATGCAAGTTCAAAGGCAATTTCAAAGCGGAATAAGCAGTTCTTCCACCAGGCAGCAATGTTGCGGCTATTCCGGACGACGCAATTGCCAACGCTATATCATTTTTTGATCGAATTGATGCCAGAATCAGTTTTATCACAAACGTTTTACCAGTACCTCCTGGCGCATCCAAAAAGAAAATTTGTCCAACGTTGTTATCGACACAATGCATTATCGTATCATAAATGTCTTTTTGTTCCGACGTTAACTTGGAAATGTTATTTTGTATATACGACAATAGATCACTCGTACTGTAACTTTGTTAACGATCCAATTCTACACATGTCGAAACAGCAGCGATACGGTTAGGTGAAGGCATTCCCAAATCCTGAAGAGGTTTGTTTACCATTCGTACGCACAAATCTTCTATAACAACTAAAGTGTAGTTATAAATTTATGATGTAAAATCAAAAGTCATATCTGACGTCTCTAACTGTTTTCGATGGAGTATATCTTCGGACATTTTTGACTTATATTTTTCCCATAAGTCTGTAGGAGCTGATGGAGAGCAAGTTGTTAAAATGATGCCAAACAATGCACGAATTTGACTTGGGGTTGACGTTTCGCACGCGTCATTGATGCAGTTATCCCAGTGTTGGTCATTCTCCAATAAATTCAGAGCTTGGCATGCACTACGGTAAGTGTCATGTATAGTACCATTTACAGTCCTCAAATACTCAAAGGATGTCGGACCGGGTACGTTCACCAAAAGCAGGCGTAGAAAGAAGCATTCATTTTGATTGGGGTGAACGGTGTAGAGTCTTCCTATCGTGGTATCTTTGAAGATAGTAGGTTGGCCGTCGACTGACTTACCCTGTTTTCGACGTTCAAATACTTTATTTTTAGTATTCCACGTGTAATACGAAGGCACTTCAGTATACAGCAGTTTTTTTGCAAAAGAATCCTTTTTGCAAAGCGAAAAAAAGCTGTTAATGTTGTATCCGGTGGATTCAGGACTCTTTGTTGCACGTTGGTTTCCGTGAAATAAACACGTTGACCATTCTGTAAATGTACCGCTAAGTGAACAACAGCTGGACTACGTTCATGTATCGGAAATGAAAGAATTCGCCCTACAGCTTCATTACTGCTTATGTATCTTCCAGCCTGATATTGTACGATTTCATCGAAATCTTTGATTTCGGGCTGCAAGCCAAAAACTGCCATGTCACTGCCTTTGTTGACGTATTTACATATGTATTTGATTGCCTTTACGGAGTTACAGTATTCAACGTTTATGTGTGCATTAAATGTTTTTGATAATAATGGGGAATATGGAACAACCCACTGGTTATCTACTTCGATGGTGGTACCGTTACGCTTCTTTATTATTGTTGTTTTACCGCCATCTTCAGTAGATCTTCTTCTATATTGTGGGTAACTATCATTGCCAGTAGTTGTGTTCGGTACTAAAAGTCGAGGATATTGCTTTGTGCACCTTTCTTTGGCCATGCATGGTGATTTTTCGTTCAGTGCACCGCAAGGTCCATGTATCATATTTTTTACAATAATATCATGTAACCCCTTATCGACATTTTTATCAGGTATTTCAGCGGAAATCACATCATCAATTTCGTTCGAAGTAATTTTTTTATGTAGCCAGATTAGTATATGTGCGTGTGGCAAACCTCGTTTTTGCCATTCCACTGAGTACATCCAGCATCGCATTGACCCAAACACTTCAAGTTTTACAATGTAGTTTATCAGTGATTTCAACTTTTGCCGGAAGACACGGGCCGTAATGTCATGCCTATGAACCGCCGATTGTCCTTGAAGTAAAAGCTGCAGTATCTCGTCCCAAGATTGATTACATGGAAATGTAATAAATAAATCTGGACGACCATAGAGACGAACATACGCAATAGAATCTTGAGCATATTCATGCATATGACGGGGACTGCCAGCATATGACGAAGGTAAAATTGTTAATCTTCCAACGTTTGTGGTATTACCGTCATTTATAACTGCATCTCGCAAATGAATGTATTGTTCAGAGCGGAGCTTGGTCTGATTCAGGCGGATATATAGCAAACGTACTGATTCAATTTCAGCATACATATCAACGACGAATTGGTGAAACAATTCACGGCATTTTAAAATATAATTTTCTTCATCCTGCCGAATCATTAGTCTATAGGAATAATAATGCATTGCACTGCATTACTTATTCATTTCTTTGTTAGTGGCTGGATTCATCAATTTAATATTAAAGTGACAGCCGTCGGCTTCATCCCAAAAAATGATAGGATATTGTAGGGCATCGTAGCATCGATGAGTTTCAGCAATTCTTAACAACTGAGCGTTTCGCTTATGAAGAATAATATCTCGAGGTAAAAACTGATCACCGACCATAACGATTGCCACTTCGTCGATAGTTGGAGCATTGTATCTACGCACATGTTGGCCAGGAGGCGTTTTGTCAGCGGAAATAACAATTTTATGCGTATCAGTAGTCATCAAATCGATGGCTGTTTTGAACAGACGCACTAAATTATTATTTTCGTGGAAAAGATGTTGCAATTGGGAAACGATTGTCCTTTCAACGTTGGGAGAAATTTCGCAACGTGCATTCAATTCAGAATTTCTATCACTGATGAAGTACAATTGTAAAAATTTATGATTCTCGCCTGAGAATGGTAGAAGGGACCCTGCTCTATGATAAATTTGCCCTTTTACTTTGAAAGTAGACATAAATTGATCTGGATTTTCGATTTGGGCTCCAAACGACGTCATTTGGAAACATGAGTTGTATTTTCTGATTTTTGACAAAAAACGCTTAGATTCTGACGTAGTTCCAGTAAGGAAAGTCTTCAATGGCTCTGGTGGTGCAGCCAATAGAGGAAGTTTAACTTTTCCTGAGGCGCAACACATTCCCATTGTTTCACCATTGAATTTCAAGGCCTTGCAATAGGGACAAATTTTAGACATTGTCCCGATTTGAACACATCTACTCAAGCTATAATCATCGACTGGGTTGTACCTGAATGCCAGGCGATAACTTTCAGGTTGCTCTGATTCCTCGGCACGCTTTCTTTTCGTACTTTCTCTATCAGCAGCAAGCCTGATTTCTTGCTGTTCTTGTGATTCCTCGGCACGCTTTCTTTTCTTACTTTCTCTATCAGCAACAAGCCTGATTTCTTGCTGTTCTTGTAATTCCTCGGCACGCGTTCTTTTTTCACTTTCTCTTTTAGCAGGAAGTCTGCTTCCGCGTTGCTCTGGTAGTTCCTCGGCACGCTTTCTGTTCTTTCTTTCTCTATTAGCCTCAAGCCTGTTTCCTTGCTGTTCTTTTGATTCCTCGGCACGCTTTCTGTTCTTTCTTTCTCTATCAGCCTCAAGCCTGTTTCCTTGCTGTTCTTTTGATTCCTCGGCACGCCTTCTTTTTTCACTTTCTCTTGTAGCAGCAAGTCTGCTTTCGCTTTGCTCTGGTAGTTCCTCGGCACGCTTTCTTTTCTGACGTCACCTGATCCACAGACAGACACACAGACAGACAACTTATTTTTATATATATACTAGCTGTTGGGGTGGCGCTTCGCGCCACCCCAACAACTAGTTGGTGGGGGCGCTTCGCGCCCCCCCCCCCAAGCCCCCCCCGCGCGCGTAAGTCGTTACGCGCCATATTAGTTACGCGCCATTGTAGTTGTGTCCCTATTTCCCACCTGTGAATATAGATAGATAGATATATATATATATATATATATATATATATATATATATATATATATATATATATATATATATATATATATATATATATATATATATATATATATATATATATATATATGTTTTTAACTACGTAAAACTTGCGAATATACAACATTCTTTGCTGTCCCATTGTCTGTGCATATAAATAGATTGTCAGGTTTACCGACTCTTGAACATGCAACATATAATGGTCCATGGGAAAACAATCCGTATTCAGATCTATACCTCATGATTCTATTGATTGCCCTTGAGCTTTGTTGATGGTGATTGCTAATCGACCATTCCCTGAGTCGCCATCGTCATTTATATATCCCCCTGTGCACCCCGGCGTCCCCTTTGTAGTTATGTCCCTGTGTCCCGGTCGTCATTTATATTCCCTGTGTCCCGGTCGTCATTTGTGTCCCGGTGTTCCAGTCTGTGATTTCTCTTTGAGTGTCCCGGGCGTTGTCTAAATCTAACCCCAACAGCTAGTATATATATATATATATATATATATATATATATATATATATATATATATATATATATATATATATATATATATATATATATATATATATATATATATATATACATAAAAATAAGTTGTTTGTCTGTCTGTCGACTGATGTCATGTTTGTGTGTCGACTGACGTCATGTTTGTCGACTGATGTCATTATAAGGATTGAGCTGTATGTCGTCGTGAAGTTGTTTGTCGTCTGACGTCATGTTTGTCGACTAACGAAACTACAGACCTGGACACCGGGACACAAATGACGTGTTATGTCTGTTATAACGTAATAGAGGCAACAATCTTGACAGGGCCCTTTGAGGGTGAGGCTTTTCTTATTCCACGCATTCTCATGATTCCAATGGATCTGCCTTTTCAACCTAAAAGATTGCAATTCCCAATTTGATTAGCATATTTAGTTTTCAGTCCAGAACCACTAAAGCTATTATGTAAATATCAAAAATATTTATATATAAAAATAAGTTGTTTGTCTGTCTGTCGACTGACATCATGTTTGTGTGTCGACTGACGTCATGTTTGTCGACTGACGTCCTTATAAGGATTGAGCTTTATGTCGTCATGAAGTTGTTTGTCATCTGACGTCATGTTTGTCGACTAACGAAACTACAGACCGGGACACCGGGACACAAATGACGTGTTATGTCTGTTATAACGTAATAGAGGCAACAATCTTGACAGGGCCCTTTGAGGGTGAGGCTTTTCTTATTCCACGCATTCTCATGATTCCAATGGATCTGCCTTTTCAACCTAAAAGATTGGAATTCCCAATTTGATTAGCATATTTAGTTTTCAGTCCAGAACCACTAAAGCTATTATGTAAATATCAAAAATATTTATATATAAAAATAAGTTGTTTGTCTGTCTGTCGACTGACTTCATGTTTGTGTGTCGACTGACGTCATGTTTGTCGACTGACGTCATTATAAGGATTGAGCTTTATGTCGTCATGAAGTTGTTTGTCGTCTGACGTCATGTTTGTCGACTAATGAAACTACAGACTGGGACACCGGGACACAAATGACGTGTTATGTCTGTTATAACGTAATAGAGGCAACAATCTTGACAGGGCCCTTTGAGGGTGAGGCTTTTCTTATTCCACGCATTCTCATGATTCCAATGGATCTGCCTTTTCAACCTAAAAGATTGCAATTCCTAATTTGATTAGCATATTTAGTTTTCAGTCCAGAACCACTAAAGCTATTATGTAAATATCAAATATATTTACGTTGTCTGAGCAATAATTTTTAGTTTTTATTTCAAAATAGAAAATTACCTGACAATTTTAGAATTATATCTATCTATATATATAAAAATAAGTTGTCTGTCTGTGGATCAGGTGACATCATGTTTCTGTGTCGACTGGCGTCATGAAGTTAGTTGTCGTCATTTTTGCAATGACGGTGACGTCATTAAAGATATTTAAGACATATATGTTCACGTAGAAATCTATTAATGTTTAAGTTTAAAATGACTGATGAACTTACAATGGCAAAAGCCGATGAAGATACTCAAAGAGTCTATACCAAAAAACTTGCTGCTGATACAGAAAGTCAGAAAAGAAAGCGTGCCGAGGAATCAAAAGAACAGCAAGGAAACAGGCTTGAGGCTAAAGAACGCAAAACCGCGCAGTTAGATGAAGATCCACCTGGACAGCGAGAGTCAAAACATATCAAAACTGAAAATGATAGCGATGATGATTGGGTTTGGGATCTTGACTTGGATAAGGTCATCAATGCCTACCAGATTTTAGTTAAGAAAACAAAGGTTCGGCGATATGTATTTCATAGTGAAGCTGAAAAATAAAGAAGAAAAAGAAAACTGAAAAAAGAAAAAAATGTAAAAAACTAAAAAATACTAAAAAGAAAAAACACTCAAAGAGAAATTACAGACCGGGACACAAATGACGACCGGGACAGAGGGAATATAAATAACGACCGGGACACTCAAGGAGAAATTACAGACTGGGATACCGGGACACAAATGACGACCGGGACACAGGCAATATAAATGACGTCCAGGACACAGGTATTTAAGAATATCGTTCAAAGACAAATTTTTAATTGTAAGAAGACCGTTGAAAGAGAAATTTCTAATTGTAAAATGACTGAAGAACTTACAATGGCAACACCCGAGGAAGCTGCTCAAAACGAATGTAGTTCACGCCGAAGTAGCTGAGTTGGTAAAGCGTTATGTTTCAGGCTCTAGGTCCGAGAGGCTCCAGGTTTGAACCTTGGCTTTAGCATTAATACAAAAGAAGAAAAAAACTAAAAAAGGTAAAAACTACAAAAAAACTAAACAGAAAATATATATATATATTTATATATATCATCTTTTCCACAAAAATAATAATTAAGTGCTTCTGCTTAAAAACAGCAATCGAATTGATGCCTCCTGATACGCAACTATCAACAAAGTGGCAATCGTTGTGGTTGGTGATCAGTTCTTACCTCGAGATAATATTCTTTATAGGCGAAACAATCAGTTGACAAGAATTGCTTAAACTCATCGATGCTACAATGCACTACAATATCCTGACGAATATAAATGACACCCGGGACACTCAAATAGAAATCACAGACTGGGACACCGGGACACAAATGACGACGGGGACACAGGGAATATAAATGACGACCGGGACACAGGGACACAACTACAACGGGGACGCCGGGGGCACAGGGGGATATATAAATGACGACGGCAACAAAGGAAATGGTCGATTAGCAATCACCATCAACAAAGCTCAAGGGCAATCAATAGAATCATGAGGTATAGATCTGAATACGGATTGTTTTCCCATGGACCATTATGCGTTGCATGTTCAAGAGTCGGTAAACCTGACAATCTATTTATATGCACAGACCATGGGACAGCAAAGAATGTTGTATATTCGCAAGTTTTACGTAGTTAAAAACATATATATATATATATATATATATATATATATATATATATATATATATATATATATATATATATATATATATATATATATATATATATATATATATATATATATATATATATATATATATATATATATATATATATATATATATATATATATATATATATATATATATATATATATATATATATATATATATATATATATATATATATATATATATATATATATATATATATATATATATATATATATATATATATATATATATATATATATATATATATATATATATATATATATATATATATATATATATATATATATATATTCACAGGTGGGACATAGGGACACAACTACAATGGCGCGTAACTAATATGGCGCGTAACGACTTACGCGCGCGGGGGGGCTTGTGGGGGGCGCGAAGCACCCCCCCAACTAGGTGTTGGGGTGGCGCAAAGCGCCATCCCAACAGCTAGTATATATATATATATATATATATATATATATATATATATATATATATATATATATATATATATATATATATATATATATATATATATATATATATATATATATATATATATATATATATATATATATATATATATATTATATATATATATATATATATATATATATATATATATATATATATACTAGCTGTTGGGGTGGCGCTTCGCGGCCCCCCAAGCCCCCCCGCGCGCTTAAGTTGCTACGCGCCATATTAGTTACGTGCCATTGTAGTTGTGTCCCTGTGTCCCACCTGTGAATATAGATAGATTTATATATGTGTTTCAAACTACGTAAAAATTGCGAATATACAACATTCTTGGCTTTCCCATTGTCTGTGCATATACAAAGCCGTATGTACTAATAATGACGTCATATGCAAACGCTCTTTTTACAAACAAACAAAGATGCATACACACAACTCGTTTTTATATAGATAGATAGATAGATAGATACAATACAAATTAACTGCGTAAAACTTTCGAATATACAACATTCTTCGCTGTCCAATTGTCGCTGCATATAAATACATTGTCAGGTTTACCGACCCTCGAACATGCAACGTACAATTGCCCATGGGAAAAACAATCAGTATTAAGATCTATACCACATTTTTCTAATGATTGACCTTGAGCTTTGTTAATGGTGATATGCATGAATATGCTCAAGATGCTATTGCGTATGTTCGTCTCTATGGTCGTCCAGATTTATTTATTACATTTACATGTAATCAATCTTAGGACGAGATACAGCAGCTTTTACTTCAAGGACATTCGGCAGTTCATAGACATGACATTACGGCCAGTATCTTCCAGCAAAAGTTGAAATCACTGATAAACTACATAGTTAAACTTAAAGTGTTTGGGTCAGTGCCATGCTGGATGTACTCAGTGGAATGGCAAAAACGAGGATTGCCACAAGCACATATACTAATCTGGCTACATAATAAAACTACTTCTAATGAAATTGACGATGTGATTTCCGCTGAAATACCTGATGAAAATGCCGATAAGGGCTTATATGGTAGTGTGGTAAAAAACATGATACACGGACCTTGCGGTGTACTGATGAAAAATGTATGTTTTTTTTGTAAAAAGAGGGTTTGAATATGACGTCATTATTAGTATACGAGGTTTTGTATATGACGTCATTATAAGATGACGCTACAGGGACACCGGGACTCAAATGACGACCAGGACACAGGGAATATAAATGACGACCGGGACACTCAAAGGGAAATTACAGACTGGGACACCGGGACACAAATGACGACCAACACACCGGGACACAGTTAATATAAATGACGACCGGGACACTCAAAGTGAAATTACAGACCGGGAAACAAATGACGACCGGGACACCGGGATACAGGGAATATAAATGACGGCCGGGACACAGGGACCCAACTACAACGGGGATGCCGGGGGGTGGGGACAGGGGGGATAAATAAATGACGACGGGGAGACAGGGACTATTTGATTAGCAATCACCATCAACAAAGCTCAACGGCAATCATTAGAAAAATGCGGTATAGATCTGAATACGGATTGTTTTTCCCATGAACAATTATATATTGCAGGTTCAAGAGTCGGTAAACCTGACAATCTATTACACAACTACAGTGGTGCGTAACTAATACGGCACTAAATGACATACGCACGAGGGGGCTTGGGGGGCGCGAAGCGCCGCACCAACAGCTAGTATTTGTATGTATTTTAACAAGATATTACAATATTTCAAATACCTTAAAAAACAGAAGTTTTGAAGCTTAGTATACAATCTGTGTTAGAAATCGGACTTGCTTCAATAATCAAATATCTTTGAACAGACTTTAGTATGAAATGACATATCAGTACGAAAAACATATCTAGAGGTAGACCCAAAAAACGAAAATTTGCAATTGCTGTAAATAATAATTCGTTGGAAGAAAAAGAAGTTTTCGTATTGTATCAGATTAACGATGCTTCTTGACTACTCAGGTCCCTGCGTCGGCCCTGCAGTGCATTAAAAGAAGATTTCGTCCCTCCACCTGAACAATTGACAAATCTACAAGCTGGCCATCATATAATACTAGACCAATAAGGGTAGCTAAAGCAAAGGGCATTGGTAGATTATCTAAAGTAATGAAAATCCTATGTGAAGAAGAAAGAAAAATGGGGTTAAAAGATAAGCGACAGCGAAAGTCAAAACGTATCAAGTTAGAAAATTAAAGCGGCGAGAATTAAAACGAGGACTCTTAGGAGCCACCTGAACCGTCAAACGTGATAAGACCAAGAGAACAGCCCGTAAAAACTAAATTCACAACGGATGAAAATCAACAACCTGGAATATAAAATGAACCAAGACCCAAAAACGAAAATTTACAAGTATAATAATTGATTATTCTTTGGAAGAAGAAGAACTTTATGTCCCACCACCTGAACAATTGACAAATCTATAACTTGGACTGCCATGTAAAACTTGACCAATTTGGGCAGCTAAAACAAAGGACATTGGCAAATTGTCTGAAGTAATGAAAATCCAAAATGAATGAGAAAGAAAAATGGGGTAGAACATAAGTGACAGCGATAATTTGGCTTAGGATTTTGACATGGATAAGGTCATGAATGCTTACCGTGCCTTTGTAAAAAAAAACAATTAAGTTTCGGCCATTTGTATTTCATAATGACAAAAGACAAGCAGGGTCAAAAGTCGACGTTCAACATTTTATAAAATCTCCAAGCGATGAAATCAAACAGTTTGTGGTAACGAACTGTAGTAAGGAGCGACCCGGCTCAATAGTAAACGAAACTCTAAAAAACGGAATTTCGATGCTAAAAGATATATCAAAAGAATCGGATTTTTATGCTGATTTCAAATATATAAGTTTCATCAAGTTTAGTTATTGTCACCAAAAGTTACGAGCCTGAGAAAATTTGCCTTATTTTGGAAAATAGGGGGTAACACCCCCTAAAAGTCATAGGATCTTAACAAAAATTACACCATCGCATTCATCGTATCAGAGAACCCTATAGAAAAAATTTCAAAGTCCAATCTACAAAAATGTGGAATTTCGTATTTTTTGCCAGAAGACAAATCACGGGTGCGTGTTTTTTTTTTTTTTTTTTTTTTTTTTTTCCAGGGGTCATCGTATCGACAAAGTGGTCCTAGAGTGTTGCAAAAGGGCTCATTCTAACGGAAATGAAAAGTTCTAGTGCCCTTTTTAAGTGACCAAAAAAATTGGAGGGCACCTAGGCCCCCTCCCACGCTCATTTTTTACCCAAAGTCAACGGATCAAAATTTTGAGATAGCAATTTTGTTCCGCATAGTTAAAAACCATAATAACTATGTCTTTGGGAGTGACTTACCCCCCACAGTCCCTGGGGGAGGGGCTGCAAGTTACAAACTTTGACCAATGTTTACATACAGTAATGGTTACTGGGAAGTGTACCGACGTTACCAGGGGGATTTTTTTGGTTTGGGTATGGGGTTCAGGGGAGGGGGCTATATGGGAGGATCTTTCCTTGGAGGAATATTTCATGGGGGAAGAGAAATTCAATGAAAAGGGCGCAGGACTTTCTAGCATTACTATAAAAAAAAACGATGAAAATATAAACATGAAAAAGTTTTTTCAATTGAAAGTAAGGAGAAGCACTAAAACTTAAAAAGGAACAGAGATTATTACGCATATGAAGGGTTCTAAAAATACTTTAGCATAAAGAGCGAGGTATTTAGGAGGAGATAAACACTTCACTCTTTATGCTAAAATTTTTTTAAATAATTTCAACTATTTATTCTACGGCCTTTCTGATTCAGGGGTCATTCTTAAAGAATTGAGATAAAACAAGATTTAGTGTGAAGAGCGAGGTATTAACGAGGGGACCAGCCCCCTCATATATATAATCAAAAATATAAGAATATAAAAGTTTGTTACGGAAGTTAATTCTTAAGTTACGTATTTTTTTTTTACTAATAAAAAAGTTCGTTAAAAATAAAAGATCTAGTTCCCTTTTTAAGTAACTGAAAAATTGGAGGGCAACAAGACCTCCTTCCCCACCCCTTATTTCTCAAAATCGTCTGAACAAAACTAAGAGAAAGCCATTTAGCCAAAAAAAGAATTAATATGCAAATTTCATTTTAATAATTTATGTACGGAGAGCCAAAATCAGTCATGCATTAATTAAAAAACTTTCAGAAATTAAATAAAAAAAAAACAAGTTTTTTTAAATGAAAGTAAGGAGCGACATTAAAACTTAAAACGAACAGAAATTACTCCGTATATGAAAGGGGCTTTTCCTCCTCGACACCCCGCTCCTTGCGCTAAAGTTTGATTCTTTCTCGCAACTCTACTTTTTAAAACAATAAAAAACTTTAGCGTAAGGAGCGGGGTGTCGAGGAGGAAAAGCCCCTTTCATATACGGAGTAATTTCTGTTCGTTTTAAGTTTTAATGTCGCTCCTTACTTTCATTTAAAAAAACTTGTTTTTTTTTATTTATAGCTATAAATAACGACATTAGAGTTTATTAGGACAATAGCCAAGAACCTGATGCTGCATTAGCCTCTGTTAAAAAAAAAAACCCAAAGGTTCCTTAAAAACGAAGAAAAGGTATTTAGAGTAAATTCTAGCTTGTGCTTTAGTCAGGATATGTTCAATATCTATAACTGTCCAATATCAATATTACAACATGGCTGTTTTCTTCTAATTAGATTTTTTTTAATTTCTGCCCCGGTAATATCATATCCAAAGCTGTTCTTAATATGGGCGGGGCTGAACCTCTTCAACCAGCCACTGTTCGTTCTAAAGTTGAAGTTTCGCATAAAAATGCCTTGAAAATGGTAAGCACCCTAAGAGATTGGTCCCGTTTAACAGTTTTTGGGGGGTAAAGGGCAATCGTGAACTAGCAAATTTTGCATGCTTGGAAAAAGACTTGAAATAAAACTTTTTCTATGAGGTTACATTATACTGAAATAATTGTTTTTCATTTTCCTTTTTATTCAAAAAGCTACCCCTGAATCATTGTTCATTGCCCTAAACAGTTTAATTCAATCGATTTTTTAAATGTAAAAAAAAACTTTTAAATTAACCTCCAAGACAATTAGAGAAATATTCATTTATAGAGTAGCCAATGTTCTACAAAACTAGTAATCCTGAGTAACCCCTTTTATAGTATTGATCTTTGTTTTGCCGCATTACAATCGTGACATGAGATATCTTACTGTCATTAAGTGCCTTAAACTTGCAGACGTATTGTAGGAAATCTCACAGGGATATTTGATACTATATCACAATGAGAGGAGTACACGGTCCCTGAATTCCAGAATTCCTGGTGCCCAATTTCTATTGTAACAAGCTGAATCCTTAGCATCTCAACTATTTTCTGCAATTGTCATACAGTTTTCCTGCATTTTTTTTTCTAAGAGATTAAGTGTATATGTGTCACTACAAGATAGGAGTGCCTACAGGCAAAATCTTTTTCTTTCTTTTGTGGAGTGGGGGAATATATTTATCAAACTTACTGGTTATTTTAACCACTGCTTTTATGTCATTAATAACTAAATTATGTATGCTTCTTTTAACCCTATAACTTGTGGAAGAGATTCTTCTTGGATGGCTTTACAAGTATTATTTGCCCTGCATGGACTTTTTGAACACTGTTGAATATTTTTTCTCTCTCTCTTTTTGAATCTACAAATATATAACCAGCATTATTAAAGCATTAATAGGTTTGGTTGTGGACCCCTATAGATAAAGATAGATATTTTATTTCGTGATTAAACCAAAAACAAGTGTTTCACAGAAAAAACACGTACACACTACACAAAAAGAGAAAAAAGAATGCACACTATCGAAAACAAAACATAAACACTAACTAAAAGTCAAGTCTCTTCGTGCAGGATAAAAATCTGTTTAGAATAGTCCGAACTCTATTATTTCTAATTACCAGCGATAAATGAAACGGCAAACTAATTTCATATTCACTTAATTTGAACTTCATTACTATACATGCTCTACAATAAACAGGGCAATCAAATAGAAGATGACCACATGTTTCCATTAGACCGCACAAGCACAATGGAGTGTCAGCTTTATTTTGTTAAAAATAGTTGCACATGACTAATTATGCAGTTTGCTAATAGAGTGATATTATCAGAGGAATCTAACTATGCTCCTTAATTAAAATAATGAAATTCTTTCATTTCCATATTTTATATCTTATCTTACGTTTCGGTAAGCAAATGTTTTCACGCTTGCAAGGAGTAATATAGTACAAGATGACGAAAACCACAACTATATGAAATAACATGACAATATGGAAGTTGTAGGGACAATAGCAACATCACAACACGTCACAATGGAGGCAAATCTAACGCTGACTGTATATAAGTTGAAATTTAACCTGTGATAGCCAACTTAAGCTTGATTAACCATCTTTTTGTCTTAGCTACAACTGAAAGACCAGAGAACTGAAAATACTAACTTTACAGCTTCTGCTTTTAATTCTAACTCGGGTAAAACAGAACCAAGGCCTATACCAAGAAGCAGCTTTGTTTATATAGAAAGGTTTTCTTAGCTATCATCTACTGTCCCCGATTGAGTTTGGCGTGCTAGCTCCTTAAAAGATAGTTGTTCTTAGACAGTATCACCCAGGCCGTTTACTGCCTTTATTTTGAGGGTATATTGGGCTCCTTAATATGCGAGTCTCGATAACAATTAGGAATCATCCCAATGATAAAGTAAACATCTAGCACGGTGGTCAATTTGGAATTACTACTACTATTACTATGGCAACCACTATTACTACTGCTACTACTACTACTACTACTACTACCACTGCTACTACTACTACTACTGCTACTACTACTACTACTACTACTACTACTACTCCTACAACAACTACTACTGCTACTACTACTACTACTACTACTACTGCTGCTACTGCTACTACTAATACTACTACTACTACAAACTACCACTGCTACTACTACTATTACTACTACTAATACTACTACTACTACTACTACTACTTCTACTACTAATACTACTACTACTACTACTACTACTACTACTACTACTACTACTACTACTACTACTACTGCTACTATTAATAACAACTCATTTTTATTCAAATTTATTCAAAGCTTCCATTTTTACTCCCTCCCAAGAAATCCCGATTTCCTTTAAATCCTTTCCTACAACCTTTTCCCACCCCATTCAGGGACGACCTGCTTTTAATTAAGCCCCTGATGAAAGGCCGAAAAGGACTCTCCTGATTAGCCCTATTATATTTTGTTTGTTTTTTGTTGCTATTTTTTGTGTCAATTGTCTCGAAAATGCGAATTCGGCCCATTGGGCTTTTGATATAACTTATAGAGAATTTATTTTGTCTCATATTTGGCAGTCTGTTATCCTTCATCCAAAAGTAAGAAAAGAAAGCGTGCCGAGGAATCAGAGCAACCTGAAAGTTATCGCCTGGCATTCAGGTACAGCCCAGTCGATGATTATAGCTTGAGTAGATGTGTTCAAATCGGGACAATGTCTAAAATTTGTCCCTATTGCAAGGCCTTGAAATTCAATGGTGAAACAATGGGAATGTGTTGCACCTCAGAAAAAGTTAAACTTCCTCTATTGGCTGCACCACCAGAGCCATTGAAGACCTTCCTTATTGGAACTACGTCAGAATCTAAGCATTTTTTGTCAAAAATCAGAAAATACAACTCATGTTTCCAAATGACGTCGTTTGGAGCCCAAATCGAAAATCCAGATCAATTTATGTGTACTTTCAAAGTAAAAGGGCAAAAAATGCCGTGAATTGTTTCACCAATTTGTCGTTGATATGTATGCTAAAATTGAATCAGAACGTTTGCTATATATCCGCCTGAATCAGACCAAGCTCCGCTCTGAACAATACATTCATTTGCGAGATGCAGTTATAAATGACGGTAAAAAAAACGAGGTTTGCCACACGCACATATACTAATCTGGCTACATAAAAAAATTACTTCGAACGAAATTGATGATGTGATTTCCGCTGAAATCTATATATATAAAAATAAGTTGTCTGTCTGTGTGTCTGTCAAGTGACGTCATGTTTCTGTGTCGACTGACGTCATGAAGTTAGTTGTCGTCATTTTTGTTATGACGGTGACGTCATTAATGGTATTTAAGACATGCGTTCACGGAAAAATGTCTAATTGTAAAATGACTGAAGAACCTACAATGGCAACAGCCGAGGAAGCTGCTCAAAGAGTCTATGCCAAAAACTTGCTGCTGATAGAGAAAGTAAGAAAAGAAAGCGTGTCGAGGAATCACAAGAACAGCAAGAAAACAGGCTTGCAGCTGATAGAGAAAGTAAGAAAAGAAAGCGTGCCGAGGAATCACAAGAACAGCAAGAAAACAGGCTTGCGGCTAAAGAACGCAAAACCGCGCAGTTAGATGAAAATCTACCTGGAAAGCGAGAGTCAAAACATATCAAAACTGAAAATGATAGCGATGATGATTGGGTTTGGGATTTTGACTTGGATAAGGTCATCAATGCCTACCAGATTTAAGTTAAAAAACAAAGGTTCGGCGACATGTACTTCATAGTGAAGCTGAAAAATAAAGAAGAAAAAAAACTGAAATAATGTAAAAAAAACTAAAAAAAACTAAAAAGAAAAAACACTCAAAGGTAAATTACAGACCGGGACACAAATGACGACCGACACAGAGGGAATATAAATGACGACCGGGAACCTCAAAGAAAAATTACAGACTGGGACACCCGGACACAAATCACGACCGAGAATATAAATGACGACCGGGACGCAGGGACACAACTACAACGGGGACGCCGGGGGCACAGGCGGGATATATAATTGACGACTGAGACACAGGTATTGTTTGAATAGAAATTACAGACCGGGACACCGGGACACAAATGACGACCGGGACACTGGGACACAGGGAATATAAATGACGACCGGGACACTCAAAGAGAAATTACAAACTGGGACACCAGGACACAAATGACGACCAGGACACAGGGAATATAAATGCTATTTATATGCACAGACAATGGGACAGCGAAGAATGTTGTATATTCGTATATACAAAGTATATAGAGTATGTAAAGTATATAAAGTATATAGAAAGTATGTGCGACTTAGTCTTCTTAACATTAACGAACGCTCAAAACCTCTAAAAAATCATTCAAGTGCTATCGCTTTCATCTGGGGCATTTGAATTCTCAGCATAATCTTAGTCTTGGACAGTTTTATCTTCTCACTTGATTCCATAATCTTTTAGCCTTTGCCATGCTCCTTGGGACAGAGTCCGTTAGAATGATGCACATAAGTAGATATAGGACACAGCACTGTTTAATTCCTGATTCAATACAAAACCGGATGCTTGCCTTATTTCCTACTTTAACCACAGAAATGTTGCGATGGGGGGGAATGCTTCGGGGGAATTAACTGGACGCTCTTAATCCACATTTAAATCGCATGTCTGTGGAATTGACATTGCTGTACTATTTCTCGTTGTATATTTTTATTGGTGAGTGCTATCATCTTAATACCAGAATGTGATGGGTAACATATAAAAACGGACCTATCTTGAGAGAGGGGATAATTTTGGGTAAGTTAAATTCTCGGAAACGTAAATGTAGAATGTAGAAGTATATAGTAACTAGACCTCCGTTGCCTGTGCAACGGGAAGTGTTGCAGCAACTGTGCCCTGTTCCTTAGGGCACAGTTGCGGAGCAACACGTGCAACTGTGCCCTACGGGACACAGTTGCGGAGCAACAGTCTCCATTATGTCCTTCAGAGGACATTTTTCTAACGCGGCTTCGATTGTTATCTTGAAGCATCTTTGATATGGTTTTATTTCGAGCTCCTACTAAACTGAGTTTGGTAAAATGTTTAGCTGGTCCAGAAATAAACGAGAAACATCAATAAAAGTTCTATATGAGTTGATAATTATTTTATCTCTAAAACGTTTACTTCCGAAACTAGGGCCGTCTTAACTTGACGCCAATTCGAAGTATTATGTTTCGAGACGCACATTTCGGGAATTAATTCCGGGAAATCTGAAAGAGATACGGAAATAACGTCTTATAGTTTTCTGCTTAACTTTTGATGGTCTAAGCTAGGAAAATATAAAACAAACCAAATTCACCAAAAAATTTAAATTGCCCCGAGGGCATGACAAAACTTCAAAATAGAAAAACCCACAGAAGGAATTTTATTTCGGAGAAACTATTGTGAGCTCCAGTTGTTAGGAGATCGAGACCTGTCGAACCGCATTGGAAAGAAAAATTCTAGCTGGTCCAGAACAGAAGTTACCTCTAGAACGTCGAAACTTCTGAAATTATTTCTTAGAGAACGAAGCAACTTGGTATATAGAACACTTCACTTCTTCTTGCATACTTTTCATAGCACTACTCGATAAAAATATAAGAAACATCAAAATCGAAAATTTGAGAAAATTCCAAAAAAAATCGGAACGAGATGGACTTTTCCGGAATTATTTCCGGGAAATCTGTAAGAGCTACGGAATTTTGTGCTCCGGTTCTCGAAGAGACAAATGAAAGTTCTACATGAGTTCAGCATAACTGTATTTCTAACAAGTTTATTTCCGAAGCTAGGGTCGTCTTAACTTGACGCCAAACATCGAACGCAGAGTTTCTAAGAAAAAAACGGTTTTATTTTTTTTTATGGAAAACTGTTAGAAATTTTAGGAACTTCTCTGGTATTTTTTTACTCTGTTTCACGTTTCCCTTCCCTCTGAAAAATCTCAACTTTTTAACTCTTACCACTTCGGAGCTACAGGTCGCTGATCACGGTGAAAAAAAAAAAAAAAACTACGAAAGCAGTAGTGTTGCTCCGCAACACAATATCTCGAGAGACAGCTTCGCTAGCCCAGATGTAATAGTAAGAGTTGCATAGCCACTTGTCAAAGGGTAGTGAAAGTTTTTGTGTCTTTTCTATCTTTTTTGGGCTGGAGTGAACTATCAGTTTACGAGTACCTGGAATTGATTTAGTAAATGGGTTAGACCCAAGATACCAGCTCGCTGAAATATATTCCAGCCTGTCTATTTTCTGCAGCTAAGTATTTTTTGCGCTAAAAACGATCATCAAACTGTATCCCGACATTACATTAGTCAACTGTTTCCTGAACAGTTGCTACCGACCATTAGTAGAAACTGAATGCAAAAGTTTTCATAGAATCGAGCGTTGTTTCTTGCTGACGACACCACTGTAACTGAGCATTTTCAAGGTACCGTTAGATATTTTATTAGTATTTTCATGCATTTTATTAATCTCTTTTGATTAATCAATATTACCTAATTAACAAATGCAGACAAAATTTTGGCCTCTATGTTTCCAAATGGAAGTAGATCTTAATAGTTTTCATGTGATTGTTTTTGTCCTCTTTTATGTATCTCATTACCTTGCTAATTTTATTGTTCTTGTTAATTGTTTCCACGTAGTAATTTACTAAAACTGCGGTACTTTCCGTTGTGATTGTGCTGATAATATTTTATTACTGAGGCACCAAAATAGAGAAGGGATCACACTACCAGAGTTGACGCTCCTGCTACCACGTAGCATTAAACCCTAGTATAAAATAGATATAAAAAGTTTAAACTAAATGGTTTTCGAGAGCTATCAAAAGGGCAGTATGATATGCGCCCGGTTTATTCCAGATAATTTGTCTTCTCAATGATAGCTAGCTCTCTGAAAGACGCTACTAAGGAGTAATTTGTTTTCCTGATGATGAGCCTACAAAATAGTAGGGTAAGACTCATGAAAAAAAGGGGGGTATTTTTCAGAAGCTTACTGACGTTTTATGATTTTTATTTTGACATCACTTTTATAAAGGAATAAATATAGTTCAGAAAAGATTTGAATATGATTGCCTTTTTGGGAATAGTGAAGCTACGTAAATAATAAAAATCTATTAAAACTAAAATTTGTTGCTTTCCGCAAACTTAGTTTTTAACAATTCCCAAATTGCTATTTCGTGATGCATCCCAAAGTTTTTCCTTGGCAGACTAAGCTTGTCAATATTGTTCGATCACCTTATGATTTAGCAACCCCTCCCAAACCCCCAAGCAGCGCCAACAGCACCATATCTAGATCGTTACTACTTCTGTTTTGTATTTTATATCCTTTCATTAAAATTCAATTTTACCACAGATGGCACTAAGAATTTAATTTGTATCTTATCAAACAGTTCGTGGTAACGAACTGTAGTAAGGAGTGACCCGGCTCAATGGTAACCGAAACTCTAAAAAATGGAATTTTGATACCAATAGTTACATCAAAAGAATCGCATTTTAATGCTCATTTCAAACATACAAGTTTTATCAAGATCAGTTGTATCCATCGAAAGTTACGACCCTGAGAAAATTTGCCTCATTTTAGAAAATAGGGGAAGCATCCCCTAAAAGTCATACAATCCTAGGAAAAATCACATCATCAGACTCAGCGTATCAGAAAACCTTATTGTAGAAGTTTCAAGCTCCTATCTACAAAAATGTGAAATTTCGTATTTTTTGCCAGAATACAGATCACGGATGCGTGTTTATTTGTTTTTTTGTTCTTTTGTTTTTTTTTTACAGGGGTGATCGTATCGACTGAGTAGTCCTAGAATGTCGCAAGAGGGCTCATTATAACAGCAATTAAAAGTTCTAGTGCCCTTTTTAAGTGACCAAAAAATTAGAGGTAACCTAGGCCCCCTCCCATGCTCATTTTTTCCCAAAATGCACCGGATCGAAATTATGAGATAGCCATTTTTTTCACCATAGTCGAATAACCTAATAACTATGTCTTTAGGGACGACTTACTCCCCCGCAGTACCCGTGGGAGGGGCTGCAAGTTACAAACTTTGACCTGTGTTTACGTATAGTAACGGTTACTGGGAAGTGTACAGACGTTTTCAGGGGGATTTTTTGGTTTAGGGGGAAGAGTTGAGGGGGAGGTTACGTTGGAGCATATTTTCATGGAGAAACTTCTCATGGGGGAAAAGAATTTCAATGAAGGGGGCGCAGGATTTTCTATCATTATTTGAAAAAAAAAACACGAAAAAATGAATGTGAAAATTGTTTTGTACTGAAAGTAAGGAGCAACATTAAAACTTCAAACTAACAAAAATTATTATGCATATGTGGGGTTTACCTTCTCGTTATACCTCACTCTTTACGCTAAAGTATTTTTAGTAATTTCAACTATTTATTCTACGGCCTTTGTGATTCAGAGGTCATTTTTAAGGAATTGGGACGAAATTTAAGCTTTAGTGTAAAGAGCGAGGTATCGAAGAGGGTTGAACCCCCTCATATATGCAATAAAAACATGCGAATATAGAAGTTCGTTACGTATGTTAATTCGTAAGTTGTGTACATTTTTTACCAATGAAAACGTTTGTAAAAAATTAAAAGTTATAGTTGCCTTTTTAAGAAACCGAAAAACTGGAGGGAAACTAGACCTCCTTCCCCATCCCTTATTTCTCAAATCTGTCTTATCAAAACTAAGAGATAGCCATTTAGCCAAAAAAAGAATTAATATGCAAATTTCATTTTAATTGTTTATGTGCGGAGAGCCAAGATCAAAACATGCATTATTTCAAAAACGTCCAGAAATTAAATAAAAAAAACAAGTTTTTTTAAATGAAAGTAAGAAGCAACATTAAAATTTAAAACGAACAGAAATTACTCCGTATATGAAAGGGGCTTTTCCTCCTCAACACCCCGCTCTTTACGATAAAGTTTCTTACTGTTTTAAAAATAGAGTTAAGAGAAAGAGTCAAACTTTAGCTTAAAGAGCAGGGCGTGAGGAGGAAAAGCCCCTTTCATATACGGAGTAATTTCTGTTCGTTTTAAGTTTTAATGTTGCTCCTTACTTTCATTTTAAAAAAACTAGTTTTTTTATTTAATAGTAAAATTGATCATGATATAGGTTTACACTGTCGATAGGTATATACACTTATATCAGTATTGGGGGAGGGGGCTAAATTTTGAAACAAGTAGAAAATATACTATTCGAACAGAAACTCAAAGAGAACGTTTGAAAAAAAAACGCTTAATATTAATTTATATGTGAGGAAAGATGCTAAAATATTTCTGGAAGAGTGCGCAAATGTTGATCCTCAGTGAAAAAGGAAAGCATATCAAACAAGAGACATAAATCTAAAATAAAACATCGAGAAGTAATCCAGTCGCATACTAGAAAAAAGTTTCCCCCCATCAGAAAATTCAGTAGGAAAATTGTATACCTTCATTACATTTTGACTTATCACATCGAGCTTTAATATTTATAAAGCTGTCGACACGCATTTTAATGTGTGTTTTTTCCAAGATAGACTTCACTTCTGTAGCTTCTTTGGCAGTAAAACGTAAGCATATACAAAGAAAAGAAAATATTATCTTGGTCCTTTTTCAAAGTTTTTAGTGAATTCTTTGAAGCATAATGATGAAAAGACTATCGTTTTATAGATCCTCCAAGCCCATCGGTGATGATTGGCTCAGCTCTAGACATTGATTTTATTATTGAAGGCGATGATATATTTCTGGAATGTGTTGTTGATGCCAACCCTCCTGTTGAAAAGCTATCCTGGTTCAGAAATGTAAGTAGTAAAACAGCTTTAGATATAGGAATTCAAAATAATAAATGATAATAGAAAATATGAGTTTAACATACGTGAAAGTTGTAAATAAATATGTTTACAGTATGCACATAAGACATTTTTTGTGACTGCTGTCATACAAAGTCTGAAATTCATTTCGGATTAACATTTTGAGTTTTTGAAATGACATTTATTTGGTGGCCAAAGTGGTATTTCTTAACAAAATACTTTATGGAGACTAAAAATAAAGAGAAAACATTGAGAAACAATAACTGAGAAACAATTGAGCATTTAACGTGAGTTTTGACTCTTTTTATTAGATACGAAACGTAA
Organism: Artemia franciscana; assembly: GCF_032884065.1. Lineage (NCBI taxonomy): Eukaryota > Metazoa > Arthropoda > Branchiopoda > Anostraca > Artemiidae > Artemia > Artemia franciscana. Next base: position 34,216,254 of record NC_088869.1, on the reverse strand, counting down.
TTAAATATTTTTATGCCAACAAAGATTTGTATTCGACTAATTTTGTGCTAATCTGCAATCAGTAGGGCTTCAAATCCAAGAAAAATATGTGTACTATTACCTGCTGCTGAAAATTTGACATAAGAGATACATGAAGGAAGTGCTGAAAAGGACTATCTTGGCCCTACATGGAGCACAATAAGAGCACTCAACAAGCGTAAATATTTGTGTATTTTTCAAGGGGAAGAGGAGTTCAAATGATGGTGGAGACAATCACTTTAATATGTCAGTGGTACCTACAACATTTTTTAAGACAAAAGAGGTAATGAAAACCTTTACAATGATGATGATATTAACGATGACACGAACGAAGATGTGGTCGAGAATAAAGACGGTAAACAGAAATGCTGATGACATGATGATTTCCTCATCTCGAGGCTCTACCCCTAATGGTCAGATGCCTCCTCTTCCTTCCAGGTAAAAGCTTACAAAGTCCCAACCCCAGCATGGTAAATTGTTTAGTTTTGGCAAAAGAGTTGATATATGCAGTTTAAACGGACTCAGATCTTGTACCCTCAGTTGAGATTACTGTCATAATGTAGATTTATACCACAGATAAAGCTTTTGCTGTATTCATCAAATTCAACTACCGCTGAAGTCCTCTTCCGCTATTGTCTCTTCGTTATTGTCACCAGAAGCGCCATAGCTGATATTGATGTCGCTCTTGATAAATTTTCATCTACTAAGTTAATGTCTTTGGTTCTAACATCTTTATTCTTCAAACTGTTAACTTCATCGTGAATACAATCATTATTATTTTCCATGTCCTTTACGCTGTTTCTGTCGTCTTTAATATTTTAAAATCTTCGTTGACACCCTTGTCATCACTAGCATTTTAGTAAATAAGGTCGTATGGATTTGCTTGGAGCTCTATGAGTGTTCAATCAATTGTCAAGACCATCCCCTAAGGTAACCTTGAACATCAATGAACATTTATATAACTGATTTTTCTATTCTTGAATGTTAGTTGGGCAATAATATAGCCCTAAAGAACTCTTAAGGATCAATGAACTCTGTCAAGGCTATCTTCTAAGGCATTCTTAAAGATCAATGAACCCTAACCAAACCCAGGCAAGGCGATTCTAATAGTGTACTTGAAGAACAATGAGATCTGAACAAACCCGGTAATGGTGATTTCCTAAGATGCTCTTGGGGAGCAATGAACTCTGAAAAAACCCGGAGAAGATGGTTTTTCTTTCTTAATACTATTGAGAAATAGATTGTGTTATGATCTAGGATATTTGCTAGGCATTTTCTGATGATTTCAGAAATATTTAACTAGAGTAGAAATTGAGCTGGGTACTCCTAAGAATGAAGGAATGACGTGCTAGTCTACTGAACTAACAATTAAATGCTAATAAACTATTCATAGAAATATATTGACAAAATCCTCACATATCAACTTATGAATTAAAATTAAATGAAATGAGTGGCATCCTACTAATACTTCCGACCACAACCATTGAACTTATTAATTATTTGTCCGGTGTAGAAATCGAACGTGAGACCTGAGGTTTTCTACGATAAAAGAATAATATTTCAGCTTTTTCAGCGAACAAGTAAATGATATGATTATGTTCAAAGAAGTACATTCCAAGCAATACGTTTCATGCACTTGCTCTGCCATTGAATTATAGTTTTGTCGTATGCATAGTGGAAGGCGCTGTTTTTATAAGGATTCGCTTTATCCAAACACATTTACATTCCCTTTAGCTACCAGATTGCAGGTAATTGTATGTTGTATATCATCTTTCAATTAATAAAAACTCCCCTCCCTACTAGTTATTCGTAAACTTTTGTATTCAGTCCATGGATTAATTTTAGCCTAAACTTTAACATAATTATTAGTAGAATAGGTATTATTATTATAACAGGGTCCATCTCCACTAAAAATATTATTTTTGGTTATGAACAAGAAATGGATTAACACAGTATCGTAATGAATATGACTGAGCCCTATAACCCTCTCCCGATTTTTCAGAAAACGTCACAAAGAAAAAAAATGTCTTCGAAGTTAAAAAACGAAACGAAAAAAAATGTCTCAAAGCTAAAAAACTAAGTCTTGAAGAAAAAACGTCGGGAAGAAAAAACATCTCGAAATTAAAACAAAAGTGTATTGAAGTTAAGAAAGGTCCCGAAGAAAAAAAGTCTCGAAGTTAAAACACAAATTTCAAAGAAAAAAATGTAAAAAAATAATATCTTGAAGTTAAAAAATGTCGTAAAGACAAAAATGTTTCGAACTAAAAGCCGTCTCTACATAAAAAACGTCTCAAAATTAAAACACTGCACAACAAACTGATAGAAACATCTCGAAGAAAAAAACGTCTCGTAGGTAAAACGGAAACATCTCAAAGTGAAAAAAGCACAACGAAGAAAAAATTATCGTTAAAAAATAACAAGTTAAAATGGCTCGAAGTAAAAAAAAAATCTTGAAGTAAAAACGTCCTCTCTCTTTAGCCCCCCAGATGGTCGAAAATGGGAAAACGACTTTATTAAGTTAATTTGTGCAGCTCCCTGACACGCCTACCAATTTTCATCATCCTAGCACGTCCAGAAGCACCAAACTCGCCAAATCACTGAACCCCTCCCCCAAAGAGAGCGAATCCGATACGGTTACTTCAATCACGTATCAAGGACATTTGCTTATTCTATCCACCAAGCTTCATCCAGATTCCTCCACTCCCAGTGTTTTCCGAGATTACCCCTCCAACTCCCCCAACGTCAAAAGATCTGTTCGGGATTTGAAATAAGAGCTCTGATACATGAATTCCTTCTAAATATAAAAATTTCATTAAGATCCGATCACATATTCGTAAGATAAAAATACCCCAATTTTCACGTTTTCCAAGAATTCCGGTTTCCCCCTCTAACTCCCCCCAATGTCACAGGATCTGGTCGGAATTTAAAATTAGAGCTTTAAAGCACAAGATCCTTCTAAATATCAAATTTCATTAAGATCGGGTCACCCTTTCATAAATTACAAATACCTAAATTTTCAAAATTAACCCCCCCCCCCAACTCCACCAAAGAAAGCAGATCGGGTCCGGTTATTTCAGTCACGTATCTTAGACAGGTTTTTATTCTTCCCACCCAGTTTCATCCTGATCTCTCCGCTTTAAGTATTTTCTAAGATTCCCCCCCCCCCCGACTGCCCCCCAATGACGCTGGATCCGGTTGAAATTTAAAATAAGAGATTTGAGTTACGAGGTCCTTCTAAATATGAAGTTTCATGGAGATCCGATCACTCGTTCGTAAGTTATGAATACGTCATTTTTTCAAATTTTTCATAATCACCCCCCCCCATTAGAGCGGATCCGTTCCAAGTATGTAAATCACGTACCTAAGACTTCTGCTTATTTTTCCCACCAAGTTTCGTCCCGATCCCTCCAATCTAAGCGTTTTCCAGGATTTTAGGTTCCCCCAACTCAAGCTCCCCCCAATGTCACCAGATCCGGTCGGGATTTGAGACACAATATTCTTCTAAATATCAAATTTCATTAAGATCTGATCAACCGTTCGTAAGTTAAAATTACATTATTTTTTCAATCCTTTCCGAAATAACGGGCCCCCCACTCCTCCCCAGATAGTCAAATCGAGAAAACAAAATCTGGTCCGGTCTCTGATACTCCTGCCAAATTTCATCGTCCTAGCTTACCTGGAAGTGCCTAAATTAGCAAAACCGGGACCGACAGACCGACAGACAGACCGACAGAATTTGTGATTCCTATATTTCACTTGGTTAATACCAAATGCCATAAAAAGTCGCGAAGAAAAAAGTCCTGAAATAAAAAAGTTTCAAACCAAACTATGACGAATGACAATATTAAAATAGAAATATCTTCACTGAATCTGTAGTATCTTTAAAAGCGTTTATCCTCAAATAATAAGCTTCAGGCAAAATACAACCCCTAAAACGAAAAAACAACAAAAAACCCCAAGTCTGAAACTCCCAAGAATTGAGTCCTTTGATTGATGACTGAGTATCAACAAATTAAATAAAAGCACTTTTGCATACAACAAACTCAGCTACTAGGTGAATTACAACTGTCTTAGCTGCTGACTTGGTAACGAAATCTAATGTAGGCACTTTTGACTACAACAAACTCAGGTATTTGTTAAGTTCCGAATGTTTTAGTTGCTGGCTTTTTAGTTAGCGACTGAATATAAAAAAATTGAATTAAAGTGCTTTTGAGCACAATAAACTCTGCTACTTGGTAAATTTTGACTGTAATTATTGGTTACTATATATTTAATGATTAAATAAAATCACTTTTACTTAAAACTAACTCAGCTAGTAGGTAAGTTCCAAATGTCTTAGTTACTTACTGAGTGTCATAAAATTTAATATAAGCTTTTTAGACTAAAATAAACTCATGTAGTTGATAAATTTCGAGTGTTTTAGTACCATCGACAGTTTACAAACAGGTACAGCCAATGAAATCAATGATGACAATGATAAAACACATACTGAACCTGTGGCTGAAACCATGTTAAAATTTGTGTATGACTCCGGAACGGAATAAGTGCCATGTCAAGAGAAAATAAGAAGCATTATTTTGTTGAACGAATTCAAAAGATTCAATTTTTTATGATTATATTAACAAACACGTAATAAAAAAAATTGGTGAGTTGCTTAACAGTTTCCAGGCTTCATTTGCGTACAATAGAAACTGAGAGTCTTATGATTCCTCTCCACAATTAATTCTACGGGTTTTATGAATCCTTTCCGCAATAAATTCAGATGGTTTTACGACTCCTCCCCCTAATCATCAGAAAAAACGCAGCGGTGTAACTATTACAGTCAGTGAACTCTTGCAAAATCGATTTATCTGACCTTGAATGTTAGTTGCGCAAAGGTTTGACCCTAAGGCACTTGGATTATATTGGGATCAATGATTTACCATCTTTACTGTTACCAAATAAGTCTTTTTAACGTTGGTCAAAGGTATTGAAGGTTGAAAAGTACTTCTCTGCTTAAATACTATGTAAAAAGCTTTCAAGAAGATTGGACTATATGACACGGAATTTATTGGTTTGAAAAATCATCTTCGGGTGTTATTTTTTAATTGGAGTTTTTGTTATTGTCTTTGGAGCACGAAAAAATTGACTATTATTACTGGAAAGTGAATTATAATATGTTTGAGTATGATATAAGCGTTTAAAGTATTACATTACGCTATATGAACAGACGGGGATTCTATGACCGAACAATTACACCATATAAAAGAGGGCTAGAACTGAAAACTTTTCAAGAAGAAGTCAGAGAAATATGAAAATTGTCGGAGCTGAAACACTGTACGTAAAGAGTATTATGCGTACAGATAGATACATCGTTTACGGGTTTGTTCATGATCCCTTTGTAGTATATTGTATCTCCTTTTCTAATACCTTTGCTGGGGTTTTAAGTTTTCTCGGGGTGGTAAGGGCGTCGTTTCTTACACTAGTTTCTTACTTGGCCAATCTATAACTAATTTTTGCTCCGTTCTAGTTGATTTAAATTCATTCAATGTTTTTCTTCTCATGTCTTCAAGACTGTCCTTATTGACCACATTAGGCTAATAAGAACTGGTGAAATCATGATAACAGCCTTTACAGATGCTACAATCACAGCAAAAGAATATTTTTATTTCAATATTTTCGTCCATCATTGATTAGTTTGAAACTAGCAGAGCTATTGCTTCAGTTAACAGGCTCTCTGAAGCATGTCTCTGAAGTGACGGTGAGTTGTCCTAAAATATAATAAATCCAGAAAATTCCTTCAAAGATGTCTCTGAATTATAAAAAAAAATCAATTCATTCGTTTCTGACTTTGGAAGAAAAGATTCTCTTCGCCTATCTCACACTCCTGGCGTAAAAAGGGTATGCAACTAGAACAGGATTTTCCATTAGAACTAGAACTATTCTAAAAACTAAAGAAGGGTTAACTTTAAAGATATTTAGTGCGTAGCATATTCTAAAGAAAATATTTGAAAAAAACACACATTTATATAAAATTAATACTTAAAGTTCGCTGTTAAACATCCACAAACAAGGATCCCCTGATATAAAATAGTTTTTACCGTATCACATACACTCGTCACGATCAGGTATGTTCCTTCGTATTCACTGTGCAAAGAACATAACCTCGTCTTCAGAAACGTGATAAGCCCTTTAAAATTTAGGACATTTTAGCTCTTCTAATTTGAAAAGTGGAATTTTAGGGTCATAGCTTTGAATTAAAACTTTATCTGTAGGCATAATGACCTTTACGCATTATGCTTCAACTCCAATTTTTTTTTTCTCTGACTTCCTCCTGAACAGTTCTCAGTTCCTTTCCACTTTAGTTATATGGTGTAATCACTCGTTCATATAATCTCAGTCTGTTCGTATGGCTGAATGTAGTACTGTACAAGCTTATATCATACTCAAAAATGTTATAATTCACTTTGCAATGATAACAGTCTGTTTTTTTCGTGTTCCACAGACAGTGGCAAAAATACACGTTCAAATATAACACCCCAAGATGATTTTTCAAACCAATAGATTCAGTACTATATAGTCCAATCATCTTGGAAGCTATTGACATATTTTTGAAGTTAAGAAGCACTTTATCGAATTTTTATACCTTTTCCCATCAAACAGTTCGTGGTAACGAACTGTAGTAAGGAGCGACCCGGCTCAATAGTAACCAAAACTCTAAAAAATGGAAGTTTGATATCAATAGCTACATTAAAAGGATCGCATTTTAATTCTGATTTTAAATATATAATTTTCATCAAGTTTAGTCTTACCTATCAAAAGTTACGAGCCTGAGAAAATTTGCATTATTTAAGAAAATAGGAGGGAAACCCCCCTAAAATACGTAGAATCTTAACGAAAATGACACCATCAGATTCAGCGTATCAGAGAACCCTACTGTACAAGTTTCAAGCTCCTATCTACAAAAATGTGGAATTTTGTATTTTTTGCCAGAAGACAAATCGTTTATTTGTTTGTTTTTTTTTGTTTTTTTTTTTTTCCAGGGGTCATCGTATCGACCAAGTGGTCCTAGAATGTCGCAAGAGGGCTCATTCTAACGGAAATGAAAAGTTCTATTGCCATTTTTGAGTGAACAAAAAAAATTGGAGGGCATCTAGGCCCCCTCCCACGCTCATTTTTTCCCAAAGTCCACGGATCAAAATTTTGAGATAACAATTTTGTTTAGCATAGTCGAAAACCGTAATAACTATATCTTTGAGGATGACTTACTCCCCCACAATCCCTGGGGGAGGGGCTGCAAGTTACAAACTTTGACCAGTGGTTACATATAGTAATGGTTATTGGGAAGTGTACAGACGTTTTCAGGGGGATTTTATTTTGTTTGGGGGTGGGGCTGAGGGGAGGGGGCTATGTTGGAGGATCTTTCCTTGGAGGAATCTGTCATGGGGGAATAAAAATTCAATGAAAAGGGCGCAGGATTTTCTAGCATTACTATAAGAAAACAATGAAAAATAAACATGAAAACGTTTTTTCAAATGAAGGGAAGGAGTAGCATTGAAACTTAAAACGAACAGAGATTATTACGCATATGAGGGGTTCTAAAAATACTTTAGCATAAAGAACGAGGTATTTAGGAGGAGATAAATACCTAGGTCTTTATGCTAAAGTATTTTTAGTAATTTCAACTATTTATTCTACGGCCTTTCTAATTCAGGGGTAATTCTTAAAGAATTGGGACAAAACTTACGATTTAGTGTAAGGAGCGAGGTATTAACGAGGGTACAAACCCCTTCGTATACATAATAAAAATATAAGATTATGAAAGTTTGTTACGTCAGTTAATTCTTAAGTTACGTATATTTTTACTGATAAAAACGTTTGTTAAAAATTAAAAGTTCTAGTTGCCTTGCTAAGTAGCCGAAAAATTGGAGGGCAACTAGACCTTCTTCTCCACCCCTTATTTCTCAAAATCGTCTGATCCAAACTAAGAGAAAGCCATTTAGCCAAAAAAAGAATTAATATACAAATTTTATTTTAATAATTTATGTGCGGAGAGCCAAAACCAAACATGCATTAATTCAAATTAATTGGTTCAGAAATTAAATAAAAAAAAAACTAATTTTTTTAGCTGAAAGTAAGGAGCAACGTTAAAACTTAAAATGAACAGAAATTACTCCGTATATGAAATGGGTTATCTCCTCCGCAATCCCTCGCTCTTTACGCTAAAGTTCGACTCTTTGCCACTATTCTACTTTTTAAAACAATTAAAAACTTTAGCGCAAAGAGCGAGGGATTGCGGAGGGGACAACCCATTTCATATACGGAGTAATTTCTTTTCGTTTTAAGTTTTAAGGTCGCTCCTTACTTTCAGCTAAAAAAAAGTTTTTTTTTTATTTATAGTTAGACTCTCAGTATCTATTGTATGCAAATGAAGCTTGGAAACTGCTGCGCAGCTTAGCTTGTAAAATATTGCATGTTTGTTAATAACATTATGAAAATTAAATGTTTTGATTTCATTCCATCAAAGGATTCATCATGTTTTTTGTCTTGATATAGCACTTATTAGGTTTCGGAGTCATGCACAACATTTAATACGGTTTCAGTTACAGGTTCAATGTGTGTTTTGTCATTGGTATTAATGTGTTCATTGACTGTATCAGTTGGTAAACTGTCTATGGTACTAAAACACTCGAATTTTACCAACTACCAGTGTTTATTGTAGTCAAAAGTGCTTTTGTTAGTTTTTTTTATATTCAGTAAACAACTAAGGCAATTGGAATTTACATACTAGCTGAGTTTGTTGTACGTAAAACTTGATACTTAGTCAATAATTAGAAGACTTGGAACTTACCAAGTATTTGACTTTATTGAGCTCGGAAGTTTTTTTATAAAAATGTTTGATTTGCAGAAGGTAACTAAAATACTCGGAATTTACCAGCTAGCTGAGTTTGTTGTAGTCAAAAGTGCTTTATTAATTTATTTGGTACTCAGCCAGCAACTAAAACACTTGAAATTTAACAACCACCTGAGATTATTGCAGTAAAAAGTGCTTTTATTAAATTTTGATACTAAGTCAGCAGCTAAGACATTAGGAATTTACTTAGTATCTGAGCTTGTTATATGCAAAAAGGCTTTTATTTATTTTTTGTGCTCAGAAATCAAATAAAGGACTCGATTCTTGGGACTTTCAGATTTGGGGTTGTTTTGTTATGTTTTTTGCCCTTTTGGGGGTTTTGCTGTGTCTGACGCTTTTTATTTGAGGGTAACAGCATTTATAGATGCTACACATGCAGTAAAGATATTTCTATTTCAATATTGTCATCCATCATAGCTTAGTTTGAAACTATCAGTGTGATTTCTTCTGATAACAAGTTTAGATTTAAAGTTATTCCTGATATTTTATGTAACTTCGAGATGTTTTTTCTTTGTGACGTTTTTTAATCTCGAGACATTTTTCTTCGTGACACCTTTTTTTCGTGTTGTTTTCTTAAACTTCTAGACGTTATTTTTTCTTTGTGACTTATTTTCTTTGAAACCTTGTTTTTTCGTGATGTTTTTTTAACCTTCGAGACTTTTTTTCTTTGTGATGTTTTTAACTTCGAGACATTTTTGCTTTAACTTTGACAAGTTTTTTTCTTCGAGACTTTTTACTTCGAGTTGTTTTTATTTCTTCGTGACGCTAAAATCTCTCAAAAAGCATGCCCATCAAAATACATAGATTCATTTTAGTTGCTGATTTTCCCCCTTTTTGTCTCTTTACTCGTCTATCCCCTTTTCTTCTGCGTATCATAGCGCTACCTAAGTAAAGAGCGATGTAGGTACACTGTATTATTTATTTATTTTTTCTGTTTTTTTTTTGTTTAGACCGGGGTACTTCGTATCGAAGGAGTTGATGTAGAAAGTTTGAAAACGGCTCATTTCATTGGAAACTGAAAGGGCTAGTGCTGTTTATTATAGTCAAAAGTGATTGAAGGGCAACTAAACTCCTCCCACGCCCACCATTTCCCCTAACACATTCAATCACAGTCCTAGATGACCATTTTGTTCAACGTAGTTGAAAGATCCGGAATGTAAGTCCTTAAGGATGACGAACCCCCACAGCCCTTAGGGCAAGGGTTTTAAGCTATGCCTTGGGGGCATTTAATGTTTATATAGACAGGGTGATCGTATAATCTTCGGAGGGGGCTCAATGGATTGCTAATCAGAAGCGTAAGTGCCCTTTTTGAGATTTAGAGTAACCGGAAGGTAGATAGCCCCCCCCCAAACACACACCTCGTATTTTCCCAACTTCCCCCCCTCCATTCCCACCATTTCCCAAACAAATCCAATCAAAATTTTTGAAATAGCCATTTTGTACAACGTAATTGAAAGGACCGCAAATAATGGCTTTCAGCATGACAAGCTTCCCCCCACAACCCTTGGGGCAAGGTAAGTTACTCCCTGAGGGTATATTAGGTATATATATATATATATATATATATATATATATATATATATATATATATATATATATATATATATATATATATATATATATATATATATATATATATATATATATACATATATATATATATATATATATATATATATATATATATATATATATATATATATATATATATATATATACATATATATATATACATATATATATATACTAGCTGTTGGGGTGGCGCTTCGCGCCACCCCAACACCTAGTTGGTGGGGGCGCTTCGCGCCCCCCCCAAGCCCCCCCGCGCGCGTAAGTCGTTACGCGCCATAATAGTTACGCGCCATTGTAGTTGTGTCCCTATGTCCCACCTGTGAATATAGATATATATATATATATATGGTTTTAACTACGTAAAACTTGCGAATATACAACATTCTTTGCTGTCCCATTGTCTTTGCATATAAATAGATTGTCAGGTTTACCGACTCTTGAACATGCAACATATAATGGTCCATGGGAAAACAATCTGTATTCAGATCTATACCTCATGATTCTAATGATTGCCCTTGAGCTTTGTTGATGGTGATTGCTAATCGACCATTCCCTGTCCCGGTGTCCCGGTCGTCATTTACATCCCCCTGTTTCCCCCGGTGTCCCCGTTGTAGTTGTGTCCCTGTGTCCCGGTCGTCATTTATATTCCCTGTGTCCCGGGTCCCGGTCATCATTTGTATCCCGGTGTCCCGGTCTGTATATACATTCGTTTTTTAGTTTTGTTTTTCTCCTTTATTTTTTTCCTTTTTTTTTCTTTTTTAGCTTATTTAGATTTTTAGATTTTTTAGTTTTTTTTATTAGTTTTTAGTTTTTATTTCTTTTTAGTTTTTTTGTCCCGGTCGTCATTTATATCCCCCTGTTTCCCCCGGTGTCCCCGTTGTAGTTGTGTCCCTGTGTCCCGGTCGTTATTTATATTCCCTGTGTCCCGGTCGTCATTTGTATCCCGGTGTACCGGTCTGTATATACATTCGTTTTTTAGTTTTGTTTTTCTCCTTTATTTTTTTCCTTTTTTTTTCTTTTTTAGTTTATTTAGATTTTTAGATTTTTTAGTTTTTTTATTAGTTTTTAGTTTTTTTTTTCTTTTTAGTTTTTTTGTAGTTTTTACCTTCTTTTTAGTTTTGTTAATTTTTTTTTTTACTTGTGTCCTGGTCGTCATTTATACTCCCTGTGTCCCGGTGCTTTGTTGATTGCTAATCGAACATTCCTTTTGTCCTGGTCGCTTTCTCTTTGAGTGTCGTCATTTATTTTTTTCTTTTTTAGTTCTTTTAGTTTTTACCTTTTTTAGTTTTTTTTTAGTTTTTAGTTTTTTTAGTTTTTTACCTTTTTTTAGTTTTTTTAGTTTTTTTAGTTTTTTAGCTTTTTTATTTTTTTTATTAGTTTTTAGTTTTTTTGTAGTTTTTGCCTTTTTTTTAGTTTTTTTAGTTTTTTAGCTTTTTTATTAGTTTTTAGTTTTTTTTGTAGTTTTTGCCTTTTTTTAGTTTTTTTAGTTTTTTAGCTTTTTTATTTTTTTTATTAGTTTTTAGTTTTTTTTGTAGTTTTTGCCTTTTTTTAGTTTTTTCAGTTTTGACGTCACCTGATCCAGTTTTTTCAGGTGACGTCACCTGATCCACGATCCACAGATCCACAGACAACTTATTTTTATATATATAGATAGTTTTTTTTTTTTTACTTATGTCCTGGTCGTCATTTATACTCCCTGTGTCCCGGTGCTTTGTTGATTGCTAATCGAACATTCCTTTTGTCCTGGTCGCTTTCTCTTTGAGTGTCGTCATTTATTAGTTTTTTCCTTTTTTTTTTAGTTTTTTATTGGTTTTTACCTTTATTTTAGCTTATTTTTCAGTTTTTTCCTTTTTTTTAGTTTTTTTTTATTTTTTATTTTTTTTAGTTTTTTACCTTTTTTTAGTTTTTTTAGTTTTTTTAGTTTTTTAGCTTTTTTACTTTTTTTATTAGTTTTTAGTTTTTTTTGTAGTTTTTGCCTTTTTTTAGTTTTTTCAGTTTTTTTTTTAGTTTTTTATTGGTTTTTACCTTTATAGTTTTTTTAGTTTTTTATTTTTTTTATTAGTTTTTAGTTTTTTTGTAGTTTTTGCCTTTTTTTAGTTTTTTCAGTTTTGACGTCACCTAATCCAGTTTTTTCAGGTGACGTCACCTGACACATCCATCCATCCATCCACAGACAGACAGACAACTTATTTTTATATATATAGATATATATATACATATATATATATATACATATATATATATATATATATATATATATATATATATATATATATATATATATATATATATATATATAAGGTATATATTTTTGACAAACCCCATACCTTCTCAAGACCAGAATATAATTCGCATTTTACAACAAAAAGGTTTTAGATTGTCAGTTTAGCATACGTATACTGATATATATTCCTTAAAGTTTCAATAATTTTTAGTTTATTGAAGCTTAAGAAGTTAGAATATGTTAAACGTATTTTTCTTACTGAAATCATACAATAAATAACCGAATTTAGCTAAAAACAGGTAAAAACTAACATGATTAGGGCTGATAACCCCCATGCCATCTCAAGACCAAAACACAATTTGCGCTTTACTGAAAGCAAAAATTAAAAATAATCAGAACAATAAGGAATAAATGTCAGTATATGTCAATTAAACTGACAAACCACGGTAATCTGCTTGTTTCTTTTTGCAGTAAACCGTAAATTGTGGTCCCTCTCCCACACCTCGCATTTTCCCGAAATGCATCAATTAGAAATGTTGAGATCACCACTTGTTGCCTCAAAAACTTTGATAAGAGCTCATTCAATTGGTAATTGAAAGGGCCAGTGCCCTTACTAATAGTCAAAAGTGATTGGATGGCAACTAACCTCCCTCCCAAACCCACCATTTCCCCAAATCCCATCAACATTCTGAGATAGCCACTTCGTTCTGCGTAATTGAAAGGACCGGAAATTATGTCTTTGAGGATAACTCCCCCCCCCCACAGCTCTGAGGACAAGGTAATTTATGCCCTGGAGCATATAAGGTATTGCACAAATGGTGTAGCACAAAATGTATACCTTCTCAAGACCAGAAAATAATTTGGACTTGACTATAAAAAATGGCTTTGAATCGTCAGTTTAGTATACATATACTGATATATATTCCTTAAAGCTATAGTAATTTTTACTTTATTTAAGTTTAAAAATTTAAACATTTTAAACGTATTTTGTTTATTTAAATCATACAATAAATAACCGAGTCAAACTCAAAACGAGCAAAAGTCAACATGATTAGGGTTGACAACCCCCATGCCCTCTCTTCTCAAGACCAGAATACTTTCTGTTCGTTATGAGTTTCATTTATTTATTGATAGTGATTTGCGATAGATGTACGCTTGGAACATTATTTGACTTTATTTTTGCTTATTCTTGGTTTGATGGAGCTCTTTACGTTTCTTTGAAAAATTGTCTTGTGGAAATTTTTTTTTAATTAATCTTGCTAGAAAAGTCCATCAATTTACTGATAAAAGAAGACCAAAATATTCATTTTTCTTTGCATTTATTTTCCTCTTCTGTACTGCAATATTTTTGGCAAAAAATATACCTAAAACGCTTTATCGTATTTTTTTTCCAGGGGTTCCAAATTCAACAGGACGTCAAATCTGGTATCATAATTAGCAATCAAAGTTTGGTTTTGAGAAAAGTAAAGTCTTCCTTGAGCGGGAATTTTGGATGCAGCGCAGCGAATAGAGTTGGAGAGGGAACGAGCCCACCATTACTCCTCAGAATTAAGTGTAAGTAGATTCCAAGATTCCCTATTCTGTTTGGATTTATTGAGAGGCCGTGATAAACCAGTTTCCCTAGGTCAAATTTTTCTACCACATTGGGTAAAACTAAGATAATTCTTTAGTTCCTGACTTGAGGAAAATGAGAGATAGAATGAGACAGTGGCCCTAATTTGTTAATTTGCTACATTAACAAACCAAACCTTAGAAGTGCTGGGAAATGAATATATGGGTAATAAAAAAGAAAGCGAATAGGACAGATGATATGTATACAGAGGTAAGCCCATTGATGGTTCCTGGGAAAAATTAAACCCATATAAGACTTAGGGGTTGTTGTGTATTTCTATCAACCAACTTTTACTTCAGAGCAACTGAGTAACAAAAATAAGTGCCAAATTTGCTTTTCTCACATGGATCTAACTGACCAAAACTTATGAATGTCTTATTTAAGCCGGCCAAAATGATTAAGAGTAGTAGTATCAGTAGCAGTCGTAGTAGTAGCACGCATATATTCTTGTCTGGTGAGTTGAATAGCCCCTCATAATGCCCCGAAATTCTTAGCTACATACCTTAAGCCGTTCTTAATATATAGTTGATACACCCTTTTGACAAACTTCTTACACAAAGCATGTTTTGTTTAATTCAGTATCCTTCAAATATAGTTGTATTGTGAGCACTAGTAGTAGGAGTAGTATTGGTAAAAGTACTAGCAATAGTCGAAGTAATAGAAGTAGTAAATGTAGTAGTAGCAACATAAGTAGTAGTAATAATAATATAAGCATTATGCACATTTTGCCTTTTGGTTGGTTCAACGTCCCCCTCAACATATACTGTAAGTTTCAACTGAAAACTCTAGCCATTCCAAAGATGTTTCATATATGTCATTGTGACAACCTGCATGTGCATAGTGTGTTTTGATTTAATTCATTATTGCCTAAATTTCACTTTAATACCCCTAGCCTTGGTAGTGGTTGCAGTAGAAATAGTAGTAGTGGTACTAGTACTAGCAGTAGTAGTGGCAGTACTAGTAGTAGCGTACACACATGTTTTTTGGCCATTTGAACATCCCATTCATCTTGCCCTGAAAGTTTCAGCTAAATACTATAAGTAGTTCCTGAGATAAGACCCTTTAATTACCTGCCTGAAAAAAGTGTGTAAATTTTCATTTTCATA
Organism: Artemia franciscana; assembly: GCF_032884065.1. Classification (NCBI taxonomy): domain Eukaryota; kingdom Metazoa; phylum Arthropoda; class Branchiopoda; order Anostraca; family Artemiidae; genus Artemia; species Artemia franciscana. Next base: position 34,200,829 of record NC_088869.1, on the reverse strand, counting down.
CCTTTAACCTTGGTAGTAGTCGTGGAAGAAGTAGTAACAGTAGCAGTAACAAGAGAAGTGGCAGCAGTAGTGGTAGCAGTACTGTATACTTACCTCTCAATTAAACACCCCTCTCATCTGAAAGTTACAGCTTGATACCCTAATCTTTTCCTGCTATATGGCTTTTTGACAACTAGTACGAACATTGCGTATTTTGGTTTAGTTTAACACCCCCCCCCCAATATTCTCTGAAAACTTCGCCTTAATGCTCTTAGTCTTAATGAAGATGAAGAATCAAACATGCCCCCTTCCCCAATAACAAATAATATATGCAAACAATGGGCAAATTGTCCTTGCCCTAAGGGTGGGGGATCATGTCATCCCCAAAGACACAGCTATTAGATTTTTCGACAATACTTAACAAAATGGCTACCTCAAAAATTTGATTGAATGTCCTTGAAGGAGAGTGGAACGTGGGAGGGGTGTTGCTTACTGTCCAATCACTTTTGACACTTAAATAGGCACTAGAAATTTTGATTTTCAATTGAATGAACATCTTCGAAATTTTTACGACAACTTTTTCGATACGAGGTGCCTTGGTGAAAAAAAAAATACTTCGCTCTTTACTTAGGCAATCATTTTACTACCTATGATATTATAAAATTCTTAAAATATATCAATAAATAATAGGCAAACTATATATTTTACGGCCCTCTCCTCAAGTGCTGTAGGGTTCATACCATTCCCGGAGATATATTTATCTGACCTTCGGGTTTCTGAACAAAATCACTGTCTCAGAATTTTGATCTGATTTCTTTTGGAAGGGGGCGGGGGTTAGAGGGGGCTTTGCAGAGAAGTATGGCACAAGGAGGGGGCATTGGAATCAATTCATGCAGATATAGGGAGAAGGGGCAAATATATTTTTAGAATCTACAGAGGGGGGGGGGCAATTTCGTAATTAAAAAATTCTATTAGAATACCAAAAAAAAAAGAAATTTGAATGAAAATGCTGCAAAAAGTCATTTTTCGAAATCTAATAAGCGCTTTCGGTTTAACCTGATTGTTCATTGTAGTTTCTGTTCCTTTTGGGTCCTATTTATTCCCTAATTGTGTTTTCTCTTAATTTTAATCTCGAATTATTATTTGACTTTTTTGCTGCCCGTTTGTGGTTTAATGTAGCTCTTCACTTTTCTATAGATAGCTTCTTTTCTGGAATCCTTTTTTAATGAATTCAATATAAAAAAATGTGCTAGAACTCTCAGTTTTATATCAAATAAATTTGTAGCAGGATTATGTCATAGACCAGTTCTGCCCCTTCGAAAGACTTATAGATTCTGACATTTTATCCCAGTAGGATTCCTTATTCACTCTGAGAAATTGATCTCGCTTAGTTGTATGTAATAAATAGTTGAATTACACTTGATTCTTGGACTTGTATAGGGAAGTTTCACAATTATTCACTTGAGGAACCTCTCTTTGGATATTTTTCTGTCAGAATAAAAAAAAATTAATTTGTTTCTGCCTCTTTGAAATAGAACTTTATAATCCTTTATTTTAAAGTATATGCCTTAGAATATTGGAGGAATCATTGGAAATTTTGTCAAACTCAGCAAAAAAGACACTTCTCGTGAAACTCTAGCTTTTGTCAATAATTATTTAGTGAACCCATCAACCTCGATAATTTATAAGCTTGGATATTGTTTTTTCTTCTGTTTCATTTAAAGTTGATTTCATTAACCGTACAGGTTAAATTAAATAAAAAGCATTTTATTTTTAAGCGTAAATAGTGAGCAACACCAAAACTTAAAGGTAATAGAAAAGGCCCTGCATATAAAGAAAACCGACAGCACACTGAAATATTCGTCCCTCCCCTCGTCATTTACAATTAAATGTGTATAGTGCTTTTCTGACCGTACTTAAGAATAAAATAAATACAGACAGTTGCTCATTGTAAATGTTTTTTTTTACTGATTGCCTTTTACAATATTTGAACAGAATTTATCATGCTAAAGCCAAAGTAAGATTTTTTTTCTAGAAAATTTATTATAGAAACTTAATTTTTCTATTGTCCTTGTGCTACGCCATTCAGTTGCGAAATATTGAAGAAAATAAAAAAATTCAAAAAAGAGAGTAAATCAAAGGACAATATTTAACCTACAAGCTTCAAAATGTCCTCCAACTTATATCACAGTCTGTGTCAATGGATCTCTCATTGCTTTTCCAAAAGTTTGGCTAATGAGAGCTTATAAGAAAAAATATGTAAATTTGCGTGTTGAAATGCACTTTTTGGTTGTTATAAACCTTCAGCTCAAGAGGCTTCTGTGCAGACATACATTTATTCATAACAAAAAATGTTTTTTTCAGATACTCCTGTGTGTAAGAACCAAAGTGTCACCAAAGTATATGCTCAAGAAATGGAAACAGTAACGTTTAAATGTGACGTGTATTCAGACCCTCCCAAAGTGGCCTTCAGATGGACTATGGCAACAGGAAGGGAAACAGCCTTAATACCCCGTATTCCTACTTCAAATGCTCAAGCTAAAGATTCTGATGTTTCCAGCTTATTGGAATTCACACCGAAGAGGGATTCTGATTTTGGTAGATTTCTATGCTGGGCCAGCAATAGTGTTGGCAACATGAAAACTCCTTGCGTATTCGAACTTTTAAAAGAAGGTATGAATTTTCTTCTATTATAAATGATTTTAAAAGCACCTAGCTATATTTTGTCCTATCAAAGCTTATGTCCCACACCCTCAACTCTGCATTTAGGATCGGGTCCTTTGATTTATTATCAGCTCATTTGGTCTCCAAATTAATTGGCTGTTGTCATTTCTCTTGAGCTAGGACTGGGTATATAAATGTGAGATTGGGGTTTGGAGCCCCCTCCTTTAAATGTCAATACTTTAACTAGTGATAATTATTACTGAAAATTTTCGTATAATCTGGTAGGTGTTATTAATATACCCCACTCATCACAAAAAAAAAATAAAGAAAGAAAAGATATGTCTTCTCTTAAAAGAATTCCCAAGAATATCTCTGTATAGAGTACTTGATGAGCAAGTCTTTCAGTGCCAAAGCAGTTTAGCTGTATTTTGTTTTTAAAAAAGCCTTGCTGACTAGACGTCAGTGATTTTTATCAGTCACGCTTTCTGCATGACCTTTGCAGTCTTTCTTCATTTTTTTCTGTCTAAAACTCGTATTTTACAGCTAATGCTGAATTGAAATCAAAATCTGTGAAGACTTTAAATACGAAGACCGCTAAAAGCCCATTGAGGTAATGTCCGGACTAAGTTCAACCTAAGAATTAAAAAAAAAAACTTGTTATAACCTGGTTTTGAATCTTCTATTTTTCTCAATATTTTTTTTCTTCATTTATTTTATTTCCTACTGACCAAAGAGCCTGTGAGACGACAAGACAAAGAGCCTGTAAGACGACAAGCACAAAAACGAGTGTGGTATATACTTTTTATGAAGAATGGAGAAAAAAAATGTTCTCCACTTCTTCAAAAACAAAAGTATAAGTTCGAAAACCTTCCCTGCACGTCCCCAAACGAACTTACGGAATTCATACTCTTCTTTGTAGTAGTTTCAGCTCAGTTTGGGTTTGATTTGGTTATTTATTGCAATTTCTGTTCGTTTTAAGTTTTATCTATTTCTTGATAGTGATTTATGGTAGTATGACGCTTGAAAAATGATTTGACTTAATTTTTCTTATCTTTGGATGAATGCAGCTCGCCTCCTTTCTGTTCTTTTAAAAAGCTTCTCTTGCGGAAAAATTTTGTTGCAGTCAGTGTTCAAAGTAGTCAAAGCAATAGTCACAGGTAGTCACGGTTACTGCCAAGCATTTGTAGTCAAGGTTACAAGTAGTTATAGTCACATTCGTTAGTTGCTGCAGGCGCAAGTAGTTGGTACTGTTGCAGTCACAATTGTAAGCAATCGCAGTTCCCAGTAGTCAAAATCGCAGTCAAAAATAATTGGAGTCACAGACGTATCACAGGAGTTTAGCTGTTAGTCGAAGTCGCAAGTAGTTACAAACGTGAGCATATTTCTGATACGTTACTTATCCCCTTTTGACATCCTGCATGCATGGAGTGTGTTTTAATTCAGTTTAACATACACTTCAACATCCCCAGAAAGTTTCACCTTAATTCCGTTACACGTTTCAAAGACATTACTGACACGCTTTTAACAACCATATTTACTTATAACACCCCCCTCAACATGCCCCAAAAGTTTCATCTTAATAACTTTAGCCGTTCCTTTGATATCACAAATATGCCCTAATTAGAAGCTAATGGGCATAGTGTCTTTTGATTTTGTTTAGCATCGTCAATAACATGCTTTGAAAGTTCTGACGTGACACCCTTAGTTGCTCCTGGGATATTGCACACACGTCCTTTTTACAAACTCGATATACGATGTATCTTTTGATTTAGTTATAAACTACCTCAACTTTCCCTGAAAAGTAAAGTTCAATACCTTATTTTGTTCCTCAGACATTGTATCAATTCCATTTTGACAACAAGGATGCACATACATTCTTTTGATTTAGTTTAAGAGCAGTAGCGGTAACAACAGTAGCATCAGTAATAGTTGTATCTCCGAAGCTTCCAACTTAATATTCTTAGCCGTTCCTAAGATATTGATCATATTTCCTGTTTACAACCAGTATACACATAGTGTTTTTCGACCTAGTTTTATAGCAACTGGAACTTTCCAAAAAATATTTCTACTTAGTACCCTATTTTGTTTCTGAAATCTTACATTTTTGCCATTTTGACAACCAGGACGCACTGAAACTCTTTTGGTTTAGTTCATTGCAGTAATAGCAGTAGTAGTAGTAGCAGTAGTAGTAGTAGTAGTAGTAGTGGTAGTGGCAGTAGTAGCAGTAGTAGTCCTGAGCCATTCCTGAAACTTTACTGATCCACCTATCCAACAGTCAGTATGTACGTAGTGCCTTTCCATTTAGTTTTACATCCCTATTATCTTTTACTGATGGTTTCAGCTTAATACCCTATTCAATTCCTAAAATGTCCTGCCTTTGTCATTTTAACAGTTTGGATGTACTTAAACTATTTCGATTTAACCCAACAGTAGCAGTAGTAGTGATAGAAGTAGTTGTAGCAATAGTATTAGATGGCCTGGAAGTTTTAGCTTTATACCCCAAGACATTGGTGGGATATTACTGATGCACCCTATTAATAACTCACGTGTACATAGTTTGTTCTGTTCTAATTTTGACAAAGTGAATGAGAATTTGGAGGTTTTTGAGGGTTAATAGCCTGATATTAGGTTTGAGAATTAATATTAAGAAGAAAAAGCTCGCTCTGAGCAAAAAATGAAGGGGAAGTGGTGAAACTAGATAGTAAGAAATTAACCCAGTCAAGATTATTAGTATGGATGCTAGATGCCATGAGTATGCAAAAAGTAAGATAACCAAGGTGTAGGGTGCATTTTGTAGATGAAAAACATTTTAGAAGAATAGGATTGTATACTAGAAGAATAGGAATTTCTAGAAGAAAGACAAGTTTGTAGGCTAAGGTTAGAATACTGGAAGCCCCAGTCAAGAATGTTGTAAAGTATGGTAAGGAAAAAATTAGGGTTTTTGAAAGGCAGGGGGAAAATGCCAACTGTTTTACACTCGTTTGTTGCTCGTTTGCTAACTATATATCAAACAGTAAGTGGGGTTCAATCCCATTTTAGGTACGATGGATGATAGATATGTCAAATATTGCACTTTTGTCCACCCACCTTGCACCGTACAAAAAGTAGGTCACCTTCAAATGAGGTCAAAAGAGGTCATAAATAAGAATTCTTTTGGAAGTAGGAACAAAATAAAGTGCGAAGATTTTAATGGATTTGGATGGAGGAAGAGCCTTTGCGGTTTTGTTGGCCTCGTGTAGCTTGAAACTGCAGTGAGTTTTTGATAGCATTAGTAGCAGTAAAAGCATTTGAGCGGAAAGTCTCGATGGAGCCTATATATCAACGCAAAAGGCAATCATTTGGAAATATTTAAAGCACTTGTAATAGTAAAATCAGTAAATGATTTTTAACTGACTTAATGGCATTGTGTCTTAGGCTCTTTTTCTAGAAAAATGTTCACTTCACAAACGTTTACCTTCGTAGACGTTCCCTCATGAATAGACGGCATGTATCACCTTGGGATTTTGCCAATTTTGGAGAAATTAAGCAGACTTCTCCTTTCTGATCAACCCAGACCCTAATCTGATCAACCCAGTTTGCTTAGATGTTACTTGGTCCATTAGTTTAAGAGTACATCAAACATACCAAACTTATCACAGTCAACATATTGACACATTCAGATACTTGGACCCTCAACTCTCGCAAATTGTACTCAATTCATTTTTGTGGCAGTTTGGGCCTCCAACTCTCGCAAATGGATCTCGCTTACTTCGGGCAAGATACCAAGGAGTTCCAGCCCAGAATTTGAGACTCCCGAATAGATCAGGCTATGAATCGTAAATTGATAATGTCATTTTGATGGAAATTTGTTCATTTCTAATTTATTTGTAAAAAAAATAGATCCACCTTCATTATGCTGTTAATTACACCATATGCAAAAAGAAAAAAAAAAGACAGAAAATTCATAATATCAAGATCCATTAGCTTGGGAGTGCATTAACTTTGCAATTTTTCTTAAAGAAGTTATATTCTTTGTAAAGATTTTTTTCCAAACATCAGTAGCAGACTCAGTAGTGTCACTGGCAGTAATTCTTTATTGTTCCGAATGAGCTTTCAACTGCTTCAATTCTTTTCAGGGTTAAGACCTATAGCTCTTTCGAAATGTGCTTTGGAAGAAAAAGGACCTCAAATTCTAATGGTAAGCATCTTTTAATGTTTCACATTTCTTACGGCTGGAGTAATAACAGAAATAAAGTTGGTGATTATGACTAGGAATGGCAAGACATAATAGTAGATATAACAGATATAACAGTAGGCAAAGTTTAATTTCCTGAAGGTTAGTTATAATAAAAAAACAAACAATGGATAATATATTCTCGAACGTCAAATTGATACCCTAGGTTAAAATAACTAGCGGTAGATTGTCTTGCATTGAGCATGCAGCCTCTGCAAAACGCATTGGAAAAAAGAAAAATTTTGGTTTTTGGAAATATCTCTTGGTTTTTAGAAATGACAACACAATTTAAAATATAATTAAATTATAAACTATAATTTAAGTAAATTTGTTTATCGTCTAAAATTGATCAGAATGTTTGGATTTTTAGACTGTCGTTATTTTATTTCCATTGAATATACTTATGCGAATATATTTCTTCCTTGTTCCCCCTTATTTAGTTAATTAATGCTTGGCATAGACATCTACTTTTCGACTAATGTTAAGTGCTCTTAAAAAACTGATGATTCATGTCCTTACAGATTATGATAATCGGATCGTAGTTAGAAAAACCTATAAATCAACTCAAATTTTATTTATTTTTGTCTTCTAAATTCTTCCGTGCCTAGTTCATAATATAATGCTACGAATGACACCTGAGAGTTTGATTTTTGGAAGTTTGATTTTTGAGTTTGAATCAGAGTGATTATCGTTGCTGAAGGATTTGCTTTAATCTAACCAAGAACGAAAAATGCCCTACCGCAACCCAGTATTGAAATAACGTTTATTAAAAAAAATGGATGGCGGGGAAAAACTGCCATTTATATCTGATTCGCAAAAGGTAGCATTTACCTTGATTAGTTTCAATAGTAAAATGCTATTTTGAAAACTAATTTATGGGAAGCTAAAAAAAAACCTGGGCCTACCACTGGAATCTCCGTTACACAGGAAACTGACAGTCTCCAGGCTTGAACAACAAAGGAAATCACTTTTTGAGTGGGTAGCGCTGATATGTGCTCTTTTTTTCTTTCTTCATTAACATCAGGGCACTGAACATCACTTAGAGCTGTTTAAGGGCTCATTTGAAAGGACATTCCTATATCAAGTTCCATTTTTAATTAAAAAACATAATTTTTAGATATAATGCAGTTTTGGACAAAAAACCTGGGTAGCCAAAGCGCTTCGGGGAGGGGGAAGGGGCTGGTCAAGCCGCTAAGGAGGGGGGGTTGAAAATGGTCTTTTTACAGAAGAACTGTTTCAATTTTTTGTTTTTTACCGTTATAGTGCAGTGAATTTTACTTTTTTAATCTTGGTGATCTGAACAGTGATTTTTAACATTTTATTGACTTGAATTTGCTATTTTCAATATTGATATTATGAATGATTCTTTTTTCACTCTCTGTATTCTTGATTCTATTGTTTTTACGTATAAATATGTTTAAGGTTTACCCTAAAACCCCAGGCTAGGTAAATCCCCGACCCCTCAACTCATATTACCCGATTCTATGTCTAAAGTAAATAAACCAATCTTATAAGTGTAGAACGCACTTTTGATTATTCACTCTTAGCATGTTTTGACCCAATAAATTTATACGAAATAAGCTTGTAAAATTGACAGTAAAACCTTTCAAATAGTTCGTGGTAACGAACTGTAGTAAGGAGCGACCCGGCTCAATAGTAACCGAAACTCTAAAACATAAAATTTTGATACCAATAGTTGCATCAAAATAATTGCATTTTAATGCTGATTTTAAATGTATAAGTTCAAGATTAGTCTTACCCATCAAAAGTTACGAGCCTGAGAAAATTTTCCTCATTTTGGAAAATAGGGGGAAACACGCCCTAAAAGTCATACAATCTTAACGAAAGAACCTTATTGTAGAAGTTTCAAGCTCCTATCTACAAAAATGTGTAATTTCATATTGTTTTGCCAGAAGACAGATTCCAGATGTGTGTTTATTTGTTATGGCACTTGGTATTAACCAATTGACATATAGCAAACGCAAATTCTGTCTGTCTGTCGGTCTGTCTGTCGGTACTGGTTTTGCTACTTTAGGCACTTCCAGGTAAGCTAGGACGATGAAATTTGGCAGGTCTTATCAGGGAGCCGACCAGATTAAATTTGAAATTTCCCGATTAGAAGTTTTCCCGATTTGACCATCTTGCAGGGATTGGGGGGCCCATTAATTCGGAAAAATAGAAAAAATGAAGTATTTTTAACTTACGAACGGTTGATCAGATCTTAATGAAATTTGATGTTTGGAAGGATATCGTTTCTCGGAGCTGTTATTGTAAATCCCGACCGGATCTGGTGAAATCTGGTAAAATCTTGGAAAACACTTAGAGTGGAGGGATCGGGATGAAACTTGGTGGGAAAAATAAGCACAAGTCCTAGATACATGAATGACATAGCCGAAACGGATCCACTCTCTTTGGGGTAGTTGGGGGAGGGGGGGTTTTAATTCTGAAAAATTAGAAAAAATGAGGTATTTTTAACTTACGAACAGGTGATCGGATCTCAATGAAATTTGATATTTAGAAGGATATCGTGTCTCAAAGCTCTTATTTTAAATCCCGACCGAATCTGGTGGCATTTGGGGGAGTTTGGGGTGGGGGAACCTAAAATCATGGTAAACACTTAGATTGGAGGGGTTGGGATGAAAACTGGTTGGAAAATAAGCAGAAGTCTTAGATACGTGATTTACATAATTGGAATGGATCCACTATAGTGAGGGGTGGGGTTAATTCTGAAAAATTAGAAAAAATGATGTGTTTCTATTTTACGAAGAAGTAATCGGATCTTCATGAAACTTCATATTTAGAGGGACGTCGTAACTCAGATCTCTTATTTTAAATCTCAATCGGATCCAGCGTCATTGGGGGGGCAGTTGGGGGGGGGCCGGAAATCTTAGAAAATACTTAAAGCGGATGGATCAGGATGAGACTGGATGGGAAGAATAAAAACCTGTCTAAGATACGTGACTGACATAGCAGGACCGGATCTGCTCTCTTTGGTGCAGTTGGGGGAGGGAGTAATTTTGAAAAATGAGGTATTTGTAACTTACGAAAGGGTGACCAGATCTTAATGAAATATGACATTTAGAAAGATCTCGTGCTTTAAAGCTCTAATTTTAAATTCCGACCAGATCCTGTGACATTGGGGAGAGTTGGAGGGGGAAACCGGAATTCTTGGAAAACGTGAAAATTGGGGTATTTTTATCTTACGAATAGGTGATAAGATCTTAATGAAATTTGATATTTAGAAGAAATTTATGTCTCAGAGCTCTTATTTCAAATCCCGACCAGATCTTTTGACATTCGGGGGAGTTGGAGTGGGAAATCGTGGAAAACACTTGGAGTGAAGGAATTGGGATGAAGCTTGGTGGATAGAATAAGCAAATGTCCTTGATACATGATTGACGTAACTGTACCGGATTCGCTCTCTGAGGGGAAGTTGGGGGGGAGACGTTCGTTGATTTGGTGAGTTTGGTGCTTCTGGACGTGCTGGGACGATGAAAATTGGTAGGCGTGTCAGGGAGTTGCACAAATTGACTTGATATAGTCGTTATCCCAGATTCGACCATCTGGGGGGGGGGGGGTAAAGGGAGAGGAAAATTAGAAAAAATTAGGTATTTATAACTTACGAGTGGGTGATCGGAGCTTAATGAATTTTGATATTTAGAAGGAAATCGTGACTCACAACTCTTATTTTAAATCCTGACCGGCATTAAGCCTCTGATTTTCCTTTTAAATCAATCTATTGATTCTTAGAATTTTGTCAGAGCTCATACCATATGAGCTCTTGGCTCTTAGCTCTTCTTGCCTCGTCAAAAGTGTCATATGAGTTATTAGCTCTTGTTTTTTATTTTTCGTTTTTTGTTTGTTCGTTTTTTTTTCTCAGGGGTGATCGTATCGACTGATTGGTCCTAGAATTTCGTGAGAGAGCTCATTCTAACGGAAATTAAAAGTTCTACTGCCATTTTTAAGCGACCAAAAAATTTGAGGGCACCTAGGCCCCCTTCCACGGTCGCCTTTTTCCAAAAGTCACCGGATCAAAATTCTGAGATTGCCATTTTCTTCACCACAGTCGTAAAACCTAATAATTATGTCTTTGGGAACGACTTGCTCCCCCGCAGTCCCCGTGGGAGGGGCTGCAAGTTACAAACTATGACCTGTGTTTACACATAATAATGGTTACTGGGAACCGTACAGACGTTTTTGGGGGATTTTTTGGTTTAGGAGGGAGAGTTGGGGGGAGGTTACGTGGGAGGATATTTCCATGGAGGAGCTTCTCATGGGGGAAGAAATTTTCAATGAAGGCGGCGCAAGATTTTCTAGCATTATTTGAAAAAAAAACAATGAAAAAATAAATATGAAAAGTTTCTTTCTACTGAAAGTAAGGAGCAGCATTTAAACTTAAAACGAACAAAAATTATTATGCATATGAAGGGTTTAACTCCTCGTAATACCTTAATCTTTACGCTAAAGTATTTTTAGTAGTTTCAACTATTTATTCTACGGCCTTTGTGATTCAGAGGTCATTCTTAAGGAATTGGGACAAAATTTAAGCTTTACTGTAAAGAGCGAGGTATCGACGAGGGTCAAACCCCCTCATATACGCAATAAAAACATACGAATATAGAAGTTCGTTACGTAAGTTAATTGGGAAGTTACATATATTTTTTACCAATGAAAACGTTCATAAAAAATTAAAAATTCTAGGTGCCTTTTTAAGTAATCAAAAAATTGGAGGGCAAGTAGGCCTCCTCCCTCGCTCCTTTTTTCAAAATCTTCCGATTAATTGTAGTTAATTAATATCCAAATTTTATTTTAATTATCTATGTGCGGAGAACCAAGATCAAAACCTGCATCAATTCAAAAATTTCCAGAAATTAAATAAAAAAAACAAGTTTTTTTAATAATGAAAGTAAGGAGCAACATTAAAACTTAAAACGAACAGAAATTACTACGTATATGAAAGGGGCTTTTCATCCTCAACGCCCCGCTCTTTACGCTAAAATTTCTTACTGTTTTAAAAAGTAGAGTTAAGAGAATGAGTCAAACTTTAGCGTATAGAGCGAGGCGTTGAGGAGGAAAAGCCCCTTTCATATACGGTGTAATTTCTGTTCGTTGTAAGTTCTAATGTTGCTCCTTACTTTCATTTAAAAGAAACTTGTTTTTTCATTTAATCAAGAAAAGAATTTGCTCTGAATTCATAATTAAAGCCTTTTTAATACTTTTGCTTGGTGTTTGGGTATACATAAAGTCTAAAAGTAATGTTGGGAGTGAAAAAAAATATGTGTAATGCTATAGTAAATGGGTTTTTTATTTGCTCTTTTAAAGTGCGCAATCTTGAGATTGCTGGTTGGAAAATAATTAATTTTGTTATTATCTTGAGTTGAAGAATCTTGAAAGAATAACGTCAAGTCGTTTTCAAATCTCTGCTTTTGCAAAAAAGCTTCTTCAAAAGGTACAACTTTATAGGCGCTTGATATATTACGAGAATTTGAAGAGACTTTGTATTAAACTTGCCACTTTTAGTGTTAATATTGTAAATAATCCCTTGCTGCTTTGAACATGCTTCTTACTTTTAAAGATTCCGCTTTATCGCAGAATCTTAAGCTATGCTTGTATTTTACATTAGCCTTTCTTCAACCACTATAACATCTTAATTCGCGAGTTGACTTAATAAATTTCTCCGTCACAGGCTTGTAAGTGAAAAGGGAATTTTGCTAAAAAAAAAAAAAAACAATAGAAACAGGTTAGACTTGGTTTGAAGTCAATCAAGGGAGCTGCTAATATTTTTTCACAGACAAAAATACCAAATAGGTGATTCACCGTCTAAGGTGAATTATGTCCTCTTAGGATGATTTGAGTTAATAAATTTCTCCTTAATAAGACTGAAACTCAAACTTTAAAATCCCCTGAAATTGAGGGAGGGAATGTCTCTCTGTAGGTGTTGAGCCTGAGCCTCACGAGGGGGGTATAGGGACTCTCCCTTAGAAAAAGGTCAAATCCCGAACTACAGAATAATAACCAGTTAAAATTCAATAAAATGAAAAAAACAGAAGACCTAGAAAAGGGGTTAATCTTGTACTTGAAGAAGTAACTTCAGCAAAAAATGTTAGGAATGGGTTGGACTTGGCTTGAAGTCAATCAAGGGAGCTAGTATTGTTTTTTTTGCAGACAAAAAAAAGTCAAAATGGGTGATTCACTGTCTAAAGTGAATAACTCAATCTGATAAAATGTAGAACGCTCTTTTGATTATCTGGTTTTAGCATGAGCTGACCCAGTAGATTTTTCCGTGGTTAGCCTATACATCTTAAAAGCTTAAAAGATAAAAAAAAATTCAAAGCAAAAATTTAAAGTAAAAATTCTTTTGAACTTAAATTTTAAAAATCCTCGGAAATCGAGGGATGGAATAGATCTCAGTAGCTGTTCTTTAATCCTCACAAGGTGGTATAAAGAGTTCCTCGTTAAAAAAGATTAAATCTTGAAGTACAGAATAATAATGAATTAAAATGCAATAAAATTGAAAAAAAAACTGAATATCTTGAAAACTGAGTAATCTTGTAATTGAAGAAGGAACTTTGCCAGAAAAACAGTAGAAACGGGTTAGAATTGGCTTGAAGTATATCAAGGTGTGCTTGTACTATTTTTGCGCAGACAAGACTATTCCAAGCAGGTGATTCACCGTATTACGTGAATAACTCAATCTGATAAAATGTAGAGCTCTCTTTTGATTATCTGCTCTTAGCACGATTTGAATCGATAAAATTCTCCGTGATAAGCCTGAAAATCTTGATAGCATAAAAGATGAAAGAAAAATATTAAAAATAACACTTTACAGTAAAATTTTGTAAACTGAACTTTAAAAATTGACTGAGATCAAGGGAGGGAATGTCTCTTTATAGCTGTTGAATCTGAGCCACAGAAGGCGGATATAGCGATTCCCCCTTAAAAAGGTCAAATCGTAAAGTAAAGAATAATAATCTGTTAAAATTCAATGAAATGGAAAATGGGACATCTCGAAAAATGAGTAATCCTATAATTAAAGAAGGAACTTTGCCAGAAAGACGTTAGAATTGGATTAGACTTGACTTAAAATAAATCAAGGAAGCTCCTATTATTTTTGTGCTGATGAAAAAAGTCCAAACGGTTGATTCGCTGTCTAAAGTGGACAACTCAATCTGTTAAAATGTAGAAAGTTCTTTTGATTATCGGCTCTTAGCATGTGTTGACTCAATAAATTTTTCCATGATAAGCATACAAATCTTAAGAGTAAAAGAAATTATTAAAAATATTGAATGCACAAATTTAAAGGAAAAGAAATTAGACTTTAACTTTAAATATCCCTTAATTCGAGCGATGAAATGGCTCTTGAACCAGATCCTCATGAAGGGGTATAGAGAATTCCCCCTAAAAAGGTCAAATCTTACAGTACGGAATAATAACAAGTTAAAATTTAATCAGAACGCTCTGTTGATTAACTACTATTAGCATGATCTAACTCAATAAATCTCTCTGTGATAAGCCTAATAATCTTAAGAGTATAAAAGTTAAAATATTAAAAGTAATACTTTCAAATAAACAAATTTTTAAACTTGAACTTTAAAAATCCCCTGAACTCGAGGGATGGAATGTCTCTATGTAGTTGTTGAATCCGAGCCTCACGAGGGGGGTATAGAGATTTCCCCTTTAAGAAATACCGAGTCTCATATTAAAGAAATCGCTTAAAATTCAACGAAATGTGACCACCCTCAAAAGTCCTTTATCCGTGGTGAGCTTGTAATTTAAGAAATAATTTTATCAGAAAAACATTAAGTGGGTTAAACTTGGCTTGAAGTCAATCAAGGAAGCTCATATTATTTTTACGCAGATGACAAAAAGCCATATAGATGATTTAATATGCATTACCCCCTCCACCCGTGTGATGCCTGGCCGGTAGTAAACCCCTAGTGCTGTGTCACTCTGCGCTCGAGGTTGAAATTTTTTCATGTTCTTTCACTTGGGGCATATATGACAAATGTTCATTGTGATTCTGAGACTATGGTGAAAGGATCGGACAAGACTGAAAATCAGGATTATCACTTTCAAAAAAATTATGGTGTCCGTATATCCCCTATTCAATGTATTAACAACCCTTCTATACCTTAATGGTTATATTTGATGGTTTATGACTTCCCATCTTACCCTGGCCTTATTGACGGTGCAAGACAAAATTAACATGTAAAAACAAATTTATTGTATGTATAATATATAAAAAAACATAAAGTCCATCAAAGGATTTTGGTGTTCATTCTTAAATAGAAGCTCTTCCATATTCCTTGGCTTGATAATTGAAAGCCGATTTGAGTAAAATGATTTCTGGGAGGGTCTATTTCGCTTATTGATGTTTTTTGCACGACACTTCATATGTTTGGACAGATATGAACATTGAGAAAATCTGTTAGTACAGATGATGCAAGAATACAGTTTTTCACTAGTGTGACCTCTCATATGATTAGAGACGGTATAACTCCGAGAAAAGATTTTACGACACACATTGCAGGAATATGGCTTTTCGGCAGTATGAATTCTCTGATGCTTATTAAAATTTGAACTGTGGGAAAAACGGTTAGTGCAGATCATGCAAATATAAGGTTTCTCTCCTGTATGACTTCTCAGGTGATAAGATAAATGACAGATGATAGAAAAATGCTTTAGCCCAAAAGTTAAATTCATATGGTTTTGTGTTTTTACCTGTCATTGTGGTTTCTTTTTCCTGAATGTTTGGGTGGATGTTGAATGAGGTATTTGCAAAAAGAGTGTCATATGAAGGGCCATTATTTCGGCTAGTTACAGCACCATATAAGTCATTTCGTCTAATTTTGAATGAATCATAACGACCCCTTTTCTCTGGAAGAGGTTGATCTTCGAAAATATCAAAAATGTCCTCAGATTCACTGTGAAATGCCTTAATAAGTTCATTTTTTCTATCACATTTGTCAATAGCTCTTGAGAAACTAAATTTTGCCTTCTTATCCTGAATTTCAGATTTTTGCAAGTTTGCAAGGAAGTATTCATTTCGTGAGGAAGAATTAGCGACAGTACTAAAAGGATTAAAAAGAATAAGGTTCCAGGTGCTGATATTGTGGTAAATGAGTTTTTTAAATATGATGGCTCTGAGGTTCGTAATAAGTTACTGAAGATTATGAATATTATTTCTTTAAAAGGGGAAGTACCTAACGATTTAGGAAAACCTTAATTAAACCACTGTATAAGAAAGGTGATAAGAGTCAGAGTCGTATTATCGAGGCCCTAATCTGGTCGCTGCAAGTACCAAATTACTTTGTAATATGATGCTTTTTAAACTGAGAGATGCTGTAGACAACTTTTAAGAGAATAACAGTGCAGTCTTAGAAAAGGTAGAGGATGTGTCTACCAAATTTTAACTATTAGTTTAATAATTGAGAAGTGCCTTAGTTGTCAAACCCTTTTGTCCTTCGTCTTATAGATTATGGGCAAGTATTTGACGCTATTGATAGACGAGCTTTAGCTCTTATCTTGTATAAGGTCTTATCCTTGTATGGTATACCAGACAAATACGTTAAAGTGATTAGTGCTATGTAAGAGAATAACACTGCTGAGATTAAGGTAGGACATGAGGGTAGCAGCTGGTTTTGTATTAAATCAGGAGTTAAAGCATGGTTGCGTTCTATCCCCCTTTAAATGGATTGTTTTGATGGAAGTCTCAAGGAGCACATAAAAGGCAATGGGAGACCACAGAATCAAATTGGGAGGAAAACTCTCTTGGACATAGATTATGTCGATGATTTAAGCATACAGGATGCTAGGATAGGTTTGAAAATTAGCGTTAAGAAGGCTAAGTTACCAAGGCTAGGAAAAGGTGACGCTGTGTAACGAAAATATTAATCAGGTGGGCAGCTTGACTTATCCTGGCAGCATTATTAGTAAAGACGGTGGGAGCAGTGAATATGTTAAAAGTAGAATATCCGAGGCTCAGGTTGTTTTTCCACAGTTAAAAAAAAAGTTTGGAAGAATAGGAAGTTAAGTTCGCAAAGAAGATTAGAATACTCGAAGGTAAAGTTATGACAGTGTCAAATATGGTACTGAAACATGGGCGCTCCGAAAAGTTAATGAATGTTTACTAGATATCTTCCAGAGAAACTATCTATCTATTGATTGTTCTGGGCACCTGGCTGATTGACCGTATATCATACAGTAGACTTTACGAAAAATTTGGTTCAAACCCACTCTCTAGGGCTATGATTAAAGAAAGGTTGAGATGGCTAGGGCAGGTTCTGCGGATGAAGAATGACAGATTGCCGAGGATTCTCCTTTTCGGCCAACCGTCCAGGGCTAGACGGAAAGCAGGTTGTCCTCGTCTGGGCTCGGAGGATGTTGTAAAGAAAGATTTAAAGGAAATGGGAACTCCCTGGAAGGGTGTAAAGAGAGAGGCTTTGAAAAGACTGGGATGGAGTAGAAGCGTGTGTAGCTGTGTTGGCATTGGGCGGCTTCGTGATGCAGTGAATTTCTAGTGGTAGTAGTATTAGAGTAGGTATTTAAACTTTAATTATAATCCCGCTTTTAAAAGGTGCTCTGGCCCTTGTAATATATTATGCCAATATTCATATCTAATTCACCTCCTATGGACACTTCATAAATCAAAGAGTTTGAAATCTGCATAAGCACATATCAAAGAGTTTGCACTTCACAAATCAAAGAGTTTGAAATCTGCATAAGCACATATTCTTTTGATGTGTACGTCTGTTGATACAAAAATTCAGGTTTTGGGGTTTCTGAATTTTCGTACAAATTTTCCTCTTTACATACTTTACATTATCATATATGGATAAAAAGAAAGAAAAGAAAAACCCTATCTCGAGTATAACTGACTAACGATTCTTATTCACTTTTATTTCTAGGTTTCGTGTGAAGATTCCAGCCTCTCAAAGGAGCCGGTAACATTCACAATGGAACTTTTCGATACAGAGAATGGGTTAATGCTTGCCAATAATACAAATTCTAAACCCATTTTTGAAGTAGAAGGTCTAGATAGACAAGCTAAAGTACTTGCAGGTGAGAGAAAAATACTTGCTCCATTATGCGTTTTGTAAAGTATTTAAAGAGGAGCTTTTTACCAACTGAAGAAACTATTGCCCTAAGTAGTTAAACTCCTCATTAATGAATGTACAACCCAAGTTATAGCGCGGAAAATGTTTTCCACAGGGCACCTTCTCAGCTTGCTGCTCCAAAATTTTGGCATTAAATTTTCGATAGTGCGTTAAATTGTCGTGAATTCTCCTGCAATCAAACAGTTCGTGGTAACGAACTGTAGTAAGGAGTGACCCAGCTCAATAGTAGCCAAAACTCTAAAAATGAAACTTTGATACAACTAGTTACATCAAAAGGATTGTATTTTAATACTGATTTTGAATTTAAAAGTTTCGTCAAGTTTATTCTTATCCATCAAAATTACGAGCCTGAGAAAATTTGCCTTATTTTAGAAAATGGGGGGAAACACCCCTTAAAAGTCATAGAATATTAACGAAAATTACACCATCAGATTCAGTGTATCATTTTCAGTCAGATTCAGTGTAGAATTTTCAAGGTCCTATCTACAAAAATGTGGAATTATGGGTTTTTGCCACAAGACAGAACAGGGATGCGTGTTTATTTGTTTGTTTTTTTGTTTTGTTTCCCCAGGGGTGATCATATCGATCTAGTGGTCCTAGAAACTCACAAGAGGGCTCATTCTAATGGAAATTAAAAGCTCTAGTGCCCTTTTTATGTGACCAAAAAATTGGAGGGCACCTATGCCCCCTCCCGCGCTCATTTTTTTCCCAAAGCAACTGGATCAAAACTCTGAGATAGCCATTTTATTCAGCATAGTCAAAAAACCTAAAAACTAAGTATTTGTGGGCGACTTACTCTCTCACAGTCCCCGTGGGAGGAAATGCAATTTACAAACTTTTACCAGTGTTCAAACATAGTAATGGCTATTGTAAAGTGTACAGACAATTTCAGGGGGATTTTTTGATTGGAAGGGGGGAGGAGTTGAGGGGAGGAGGTTATGCGGGGGGGAACTGTCCATGGAGGAATTTGTAATGGGGGAAAAGAATTTCCATGAAGGGGGTGCATGATTTTCTAGCATTTTTTTAAAGGGCAATGAAAAAATTAATATGAAAAAGTTTTTTTTTAACTGAAAGCAAGGAACTGCATTAAAACTTAAAACGAAGAAGGATTATTACGCATATGAGGGGTTTACCTCCTCCTAACACCTCGCTCTTTATGCTAAAGCAATTTTATTAATTTCAAATGATTTTTTCTACGACCTTTGTGATACAGGGGCATAATTAAGGAATTGGGACAACATTTAAGCTTTAGTGTAAAGAGTGAGGTATTGTAACAAAAACTCGTATACGTAATAAAAACATACGAATTTAGAATTTCGTTAAGTATGTTAATTCGTAAGTTACGTATATTTTTACTAATAAAAACGTTCGTAAAATTAAAAGTTTGAATTGCCTTTTAAGTAAAAAAAAAATTTGGAGGGTAACTTGGCCTACTCCCCCGCTCCTTTTTTTCTCAAAACCGTCCGATCAAAACTATGAGAAAGCCATTTAGCCAAAAAAAAAAATAGTATGTAAATTTTGTTTTAATTATTGATGTGCAGAGAGCCAAAATCAAAACATGCATTAATTCAAAAATGTTCAGAAATTAAATTTAAAAAAAAACATGCTTTTTTTTTAACTGAAAGTAAGGAGCGACATTAAAACTTAAAATAAACAGAAAGTACTCCGTATATGAAAGGAGCTGTTCATTCTTCAACGCTCCGCTCTTTACACTAAAGTTTTTTTACTGTTTTAAAAAGTAGAGTTGAGCGAAAGAGTCAAACTTTAGCGTAAAGAGCGGGGCATTGAGGAGGGAACAGATCCTTTCATATACGGAGTAATTTTAGTTCGTTTTAAGTTCTAATGTAGCTCCTTACTTTCAATTAAAAAAAAATTATTTAATCCAAATCAGGGTCAATATGGGTGTTTTCTAGCCTCTAGGTCAACTTGTATAAGTTGAAATATTTTCAATATTTTATTTCAATATTTCATTTCAATAAAATGTACGAATGGATGAGAATCCGACTCTAATCCCAGGAATTTCTTCTGTTAAGGCCTATAGTCCAAGTTAAAACGACTCAGATCAGAACTCAAATGTCTCTTTTCTTTGTCCTTAATGACTATTTTAATGCTTTTAGTTAGGTAAGGAGGTGTAAGAGGTTGAAGGTATTTTCGGGGAAAATGATATTAATTACTAAAATATCATCATTTCAAGATTTTATTTCACTGTAGTTTTTATTTTCATAGTCAATGCTGTTTCATTGTCTAACTGGAAAAGAAAATATATGTAGTATGATTCGTTTTCAGTGAAGCGCCAATGACGCAGTTGACTCTAGACTTTTACAGTTAGGGAAGGGGGCAGTATTCAAACTCTTTGATTGTAGTGAAACTGTATTTGTTTTGAACAGCCTTGGAAAAAAATATTAAAATTAAACTTAATATTTTATATATAATGATATTAATTGGTGAATGCTCAGCAGTTCAAGATTTAATTTTATTGTCATTGTCATGTTTGTTTTCAATATTGAAATATAATTTGTTTTCTGTAAAGCGCCAATAACACAAAAGGTTTTTGACTTTTACAGTGAGAGAAGTAGTCAATACCTAAACCCTTGTAGTGATTTTTGTTTGTTTAAAGCTTGATGAGCATATTCAATTTAAATTTCACTCGTGTCAAGATTTATTTATACATTAATATTAATACCTATTGTATGTTTTTTTGCTGTGATTGCTGATTTAATTTCTGTTCGTTTTGGGTTTCATTTAAACTTCAACAAGAAAATATTTTTGGTCGTTTTAAGCTTGATATGCATATTCAAATTAAGCTTTACTTGTTTTGAGATGTATTTATTCACTTGTATTAGTAGGCTACCTGTTGTATGTTTTTTGCGATGATTCTTTATTTAACTTCTGTTCATTTCGAATCTTGTTTATTCTTTTGTAGTAATTTCTGGTCATTTGTGTTTGAGTTATTGTAAATTTATACTTCTTCTGAACTTAAATTTAATAGGCCACAGAGAAAGTGCCAGGGGTCAACCCCTGGGATTCTTTGAATAAAACATCGTTGAAAAGTTATTCTTTTGGATCGGGGGGGGGGTCCATGGAGGGAAGCTCAGAGGTCAGCTTCCATGATTTTTTGAATAAAGAATCGTTAATAAGTTTTTTTGGGAAGGTCAGGCCATGGAG
This sequence comes from Artemia franciscana, assembly GCF_032884065.1. NCBI lineage: Eukaryota > Metazoa > Arthropoda > Branchiopoda > Anostraca > Artemiidae > Artemia > Artemia franciscana. Next base: position 34,179,691 of record NC_088869.1, on the reverse strand, counting down.
GGACGACCAGGGGTCAGCACACATGTTTTTGGAATAAAATATCGTTAATTATTGGTTCGCCGGGGGGTTTGGACCATGGAGAGAGTACCAGGGATCAGCGAGAGGGTGCCAGGGGTCAGCTGTCATAAATTTTCGGAATAAAATATCCTTGATCAGTGTTATTTTTGGAGGGGGAGGTCGACTCAGGGTGTTAGCTCCAATATTTGTGGAATAAAATAGAATAAGATAAAATAGAATAAGAAGTGTTTTGGACAGGGATCGGGCTATGGAAGAAGGACCAGGGGTCAACTACCCTGATTTATCATAGATAGCTTTTTAGGAGGAACGGAGGAGAATCGTGCTATGGGGGGACAAGATTCAGCTTTTGTGAGTTTTCGGGTATTTCCCATTCGATCACTTTTTACTCTTAAAAATTGAATTGAAACTTCCAATTTCCAATTGAATTAGCACCCTTTGAAGTTTATAAGACACTACTTTCATATGAAGTAACTCCGGGAAAAAATAATAAGAAATTGGAGCCTTATGACCTTTACTATAGGCAATGCTACATCGTTGCCTCTGATGGCTGCAGCGACAGTTGTTCGATAGAATTCTACCTTGTCTCTCAGTTGATATGTCTTCTGTGTTAAGAAAAGGTTTGTCCATTACTGAGGCTAACCCAGAAAGTCCGTAAAAAAAGAAAAAAACCGAGACGCTAAAATTGTATTACTCCACAAAGTTTAAATTTTGTATTTTTTTTTATCATTTTTGAGAGCAGATAATTCCACCCTATTTGGTCGGGTGGCTATTTTTGATCTAAATTTGGCGATAACACTAAAAATGTTATTCAATGGTAATATAATTTCTACATAAATGTATATACTGTAAAATCTTTTCACTTGAAATATAAATATTTTAATATTTCGTGACAGCCTGAACTCTAAAAACGACATCAAGAACGTTTAGGTCTAATAAAAAGCAGCTTAAACAAGTCTCGTCAAACCAAGTCTAAACTGACACAGCCTAAGCTAAAAAATATCGTTAGATTGGAGAAAAAAGTGTTTAACTATAGACTAGAAGGGATATTAGACCTGCTTTTGAAGTAGAATCCAACGCTCTGAACGCATGAAGTACTCTGCGAAAAATCAAAGTACCAGAAATAATTGTCCCTTTTGAAAGTGGAATAGAGGCAATAAAGATTAGAGCTCATATGACATTTGCCTCATGCTGCAGATGCCTTATCAAACAGTTCGTGGTAACGAACTGTAGTAAGGAGCGATCCGGCTCAATAGTAACCAAAACTCTAAAAAATTGAATTTTGATATCAATAGCTACATCAAAACAATCGCATTTTAATGCTGATTTTAAATATATAAGTTTCATCAAGTTTAGTCTTACCCATCAAAAGTTACGAGCCTGGGAAAATTTGCCTTATTTAGGAAAATAGGGGGAAACACCCCCTAAAAGTCGTAGGAACTTAACAAAAAAGGCACCATCAGATTCAGCGTATCAGAGAACCCTACTGTAGAAGTTTCAAGCTCCTATCTACAAAAATGTGGAATTTTGCATTTTTTGCCAGAAGACAAATCACGGGTGCGTGTTTATTTGTTTGTTGTTTTTTTTGTTTTTTTTCCCAGGGGTCATCGTATCGACCAAGTGGTCCTAGAATGTCGCAAGAGGGCTCATTCTGACGGAAATGAAAAGTTCTAGTGCCCTTTTTAAGTGACCAAAAAAATTGGAGGACATCTAGGCCCCCTCCCACGCTCATTTTTTTCCCAAAGTCAACGGATCAAAATTTTGAGATAGCCATTTTGTTCAGCATAGTCGAAAATCATAATAACTATGTATTTGGGGGTGACTTACTCCCCCACAGTTCCTGGGGGAGGGGCTGCAAGTTACAAACTTTAACCAGTTTTTACATATAATAATGGTTATTGGGAAGTGTACAGACGTTTTCAGGGGGATTTTTTTGGTTTTGGGGGTAGGGTTGAGGGAGGGGGCTATGTGGGAGGATCTTTCCTTGGAGAAATATGCCATGGGGGAAAAAATTCAATGAAAAGGGCGCAGGACGAATCTGGTCACGTTAGAAAAAACGTCAAATTCAGAGCTTAATATACAATGCTGGGTGTTCGGAGCCTCTCTATTATGGAGTATAATTTGAAAATAACACAACTATACGAGCGATAAAACATATATACCACAACCATAACTCAACTAACGAAAGAACTGCTAAGAGATAACACAACTATAAAGCGAAAACAGGTGAAAACTAACGGGAAAATAAACGAACTAAGAGGTGGAAGGGGCCCAGAGAAAAAATATAATCATTTTTCAATTTTGAGCCTAACTTCCGCAAAGGAGTAATAATGTCAGAAGCCCCGAAATACCGAATTATTTTCTTTTCAAACAGTTCGTGGTAAAGAACTGTAGTAAGGGGCGACCCGGCTCAATAGTAAACGGAACTCTAAAAAACGGAATTTTGAGGCTAAAAGATACATCAGAAGAATCGGATTTTCACGCTGATTCTAAATATATAAGTTCCAATTAATTTAGTCTTTGTCATCAAAAGTTACGAGCCTGAGAAAATTTGCCCTATTTTGGAAAAAAGGGGGAAACATCCCCTAAAAGTCATAGAATCTTAACGAAAATCACACTATCGCATTCGGCATATCAGAGAACTCTATAGCAAAAATTTCAAGCTCCTATCTAAAAAAATGTGGAATTTCATATTTTATGCCAGAAGACAAATCACGGGTGCGTGTTTATTTGTTTGTTTGTTGTTGTTTTTTTCTTTTCCCCAGGGGTCATCGTATCGACCAGGTGGTCTTAGAGTGTCGCAAGAGGGCTCATTCTAACGGAAATGAAAAGTTCTAGTGCCCTTTTCAGTGATAAAAAAATTGGAGGGCAAATAGGCCCCCTCCCACGCTAATTTTTTTTTCCAAAAGTCAACAGATTAAAATTTTAAGATAGCCATTTTGATCCGCATAGTCGAAAACCATAATAACTATGTCTTTGGGAATGACTTACTCCCCCACAATTCCTGGGGGAGGGGCTGCAAGTTACAAACTTTGACCAGTGTTTACATATAGTAATGGTTATTGGGATATAGACGTTTTAGCCAAAAAAAAATTAATATACTAATTTCATTTCAATAATTTATGTGCGGAGAGCCAAAATCAAACATGCATTAATTCAAAAACGTTCAGAAATTAAATAAAAAAACTAGTTTTTTTAACTGAAAGTAAGGAGCGACATTAAAACTTAAAACGAACAGAAATTACTCCGTATATGAAATGGGTTGTCCCCTCCGCAGTTCCTCGCTCTTTACGCTAAAGTTTGACTCTTTGCCACAATTCTACTTTTTAAAACAATTAAAAACTTTAGCGTAAAGAGCGAGGGACTGCGGAGGGGACAACCCATTTCATATACGGAGTAATTTCTGTTCGTTTTAAGTTTTAATGTCGCTCCTTACTTTCAGTTAAAAAAACTAGTTTTTTTTATTTAATTGCTACAATGGGGCAACTGGCTGCAATAGAAGACAAGTGACAACAAGAATCAACATATAAAAGCCTGTTGCGTAGCCGTTGGTCTCCCGGCACTATCGAATTGGGCCCCACACCTAGTCGACGGAACCATGCACTTATATCCTAGTTTTGAGTTCACCTGCAATTAACAACATATCTCTTCGTTTTTGTTTATTTTTTTAAACTTGTTTTTCAGTTGTAAAGACCTCATACCTATTGGTTCAACAAGATATGTTTTCTTGCTGAATGTGAAAGGTTGTTCAACATTGGTAAATACTTTCTGTCTAAACTTGTCCTTATCAAAGGTGCTGTTCTTAATGAGACATTCCCTCGAAGTATCAACAAAAAGTGTCCACCGGGGAATATAATAGTCCATTACCAAACCTAAAATCAGATAAAAACTATAAGTCATTGTAAATATATAAGCATATAAATTTATAGAATATATAAAAATAAATATGTGAATAATAAATATATATATATATATATATATATATATATATATATATATATATATATATATATATATATATATAGTCATTTCTTAATGGCAGCACAGGCTCCACCTTTCAACAGACTTACATTTTTTAGTTTAGGATTAGAATTGAATCAAATTTTGACTATGTATGTTTTTAATTTCTCATTGTAGTTTTAATATCATTGAACAGAGGGACCTTACCCCATCTTTCTGGGATCGAAACTTAATTATATGTGACCATTGCTAGCAGTACCCAGCACGTCTTACAGAGTATAACAAGGGATCGACAAAGCTGCCATTTTTTTTATTTTACATTTAGAGATGATAAGAAGCTGCTCTAGAACAATTTTTTCCAAATTCGCCTCAAAGGTTCCTGTGACAAGATTTTGGACAGAGAAAATATCACTAGGAAAAAATTGCATAACATTTTGGGAAAATAGCAAATGAAAAACGCTTCTAAGATATGCTTTAGAAAATATTCGAACATACTTAAATTCCAGAAAATAAAACAAAACTCTTTCAATAGTACACTAAAGTTTAGCTTTGCTATTAAATATAATCTTCTCTAACAATAGAAAGCAGAAAAAGAATAAGAAAAGAGAATAAAAAATAATGGCATTTTAAGGATTTGATCATATATAGGTTCTGTTCTAGGCCCAGTCAGTTGCGTGGTCTTCAACGCATACTCCCCGCATCCCCTTCCGAGAACGAAAAATCGCGCAAGTAAACAAAAGTAGAACAAGACATTTGGGGCAGCAAGTATCAAATATTATCACAACTTTTTTTTACATTCCATCTGTATATGTTGCAGTTTAATATTCGAATAAACAAACAAGAAATCACAAATAAAAATTAATTAAAAAGTTAAAACTGAATTCAAAAATAAAAACAAAGAAACATTGATATTGTTAAAGAATACAACTTACCGCCCCATTTTTTCGCAGCATAATCAACAATTTCTCCTCTTGGACCCCAGAGTGTTATTTGATTCCTTGCATTGTATTCAAACTGAGACTTCTCCTAATAAGACGATAAGTACAGGTTATTGTTTCACTGACAATAAAATAAATATGACAGAGCTAAAGGTAAAGCTATGACTGTCCAAACCTATCAACGTTTCTAATTATCACCCTTTCTTTTCCCAATCATTAATCATGGTGTAATGGTATCTGCAACCTACTAAAGAGATAACCACGGGCCATAGTAACCAAAAATTAAAAAACGCGTAAAAAAACTGACTGGTGAAAAAAATAGCCAATTGTAGCTGATTCGAGAATGGTAACTTTTATCTCGAATAGTTTTAATTCCAAAATATTTTCTCGAAAACAAATTTATGGAAATTTTGTAAAACGGCCTTTAACCGCTCCTAAATGGCGTCGGAGGGAAATAAACAGTATACCATTGAAATCACTATGGCCAAAATCCCAATTCAGGGAAATTACAGCCCCTGACTCGAACAAAAAGGGAAGTCCCTTTTTGCATCTTTTCAGTTTTTAGAACAAATTTTGCAGTGTTTTATGAAATATTAGAATAGCAGTAACATTTTGACTTCTTTTATACCTTAAATTTTTACTTTATTTCGCCCTCTCATACGTCAAGACGCCAGATCCTACGTCAGATTTGATTTTACCACGACACTGACAATTTTTGTTTGTTTATTAGAACAACGATGAAGCAAAATTTAAGTTTATACTCATAATTGAGCTATACAAGTTTCCTCATTACACCTTCAAAGAATGAAAGGTATAACTATTGGTCGAATTCAATCCTTGTCTTAACAACATAACTACAATAAACTTGGCGCTGCAAAATACTATCAGTAGTCGATGCTTGGCCGAACCATCCTTTGGCCACCCCTATATGACCTATACAAAGTTTTAAAATGACTTTTTTTCAGACCTACTCTCTTAATCTGGGGCCCTCAGATTTTGGGATTTGGTCTTCCAGAATTTCAAGGGCAGGCGGAGCCACTTTATCGCGGTAAAGAGTTTGCTCAAACCGCATAGGAGGGCCAAAGGGGGGGGGGGGCAATTTCACTCCCTCTAAATTTTAACAATATTATTTGGCAGCTTCATTGAAAAAAATGAAAAAAATTCTTGCCCCTCCCCCTGCATTTTCATAAACTGGCGCTCCTAAACCCACATTGTTCGTAAAGAGTGGTGCTTTTTATCCCATTACCAAGATTCATTTGTAGAACAGTCTCTTTGAAAAATGTGTCATATCTTCAGCTACTTTGTAGAGTGTCCAATACTACTGCCCTGGCATTAAGTGCACTTATCACCCTTTCATCAAAGCGCCACTGATCTTTTCTAGCCCTCTGCAATCCCGTAGTATCCGAAATTGAGCAAAATCACTAAGTGGTTATGACTATTCTACTTTCAACCTCTTTTCGACATCCATAATCGTTGGAAAAGTTGCCATGAATAAGTGTTTGTGTATTAAACTGAACCAAACCTTCCAGGAACAGTTGAATAATGAAGTGGAGAGTTTAAAATTTGACATTGCAGAAGATGAATTGAATAATTTAGGAAAACAATTTGTGAAGTTGCTGATAGTGTCTTAGGAAAGAAAATTAGGAACGCATCTAGGAATATTAGTGAAAAGGCTTTCTGTTTAATAAAGGAGAAAAGGGGCTTGTACAAGAATTATCTGAGTGATAGATCATATGAAAACAAGAGGAATGTAAAGAAATTGGAGGAAGCATTAAAGTATGGACTAAGAGGGTGTGAAGTGGAGGCCAAGGATAAAATTACTGAGGATCTTGAAGATGCAGCTAGACGACACAATAGTAAAATATTGTACTGGCATATTAATAAATTGAGAGGGAGTAGTCAATTCGGACTATTCTCAGTTAAAGATAGAAATGGGGCCACAATTGGTGGTAGGGAAAGAGTGATAGGGAATGTGCAAAAGCGAGAGAGACTCCAGGAACAGATATAGATGAAAATGAAAAAGTTTTTGATGCCTTGAATGTGAAGGAAGATTGGTTTTGTGAGGAACAATTAGCGACAGTTCTAAAAGGATTAAAATATAATAAGGCCCGAGGTGCTGATACTGTGGTAAATGAGTTTCTTAAATATGGTGGCTCTGAGGTTAGGAATAAGCTACTGAAGATTATGAATGTAGTTATTGAAAAAGGGGAAGTACCTATTCATTTTAGGAAAACCCTAATTAAACAACTCTATAAGAGAGTTGATGAGTGAGTGTGGTTATTATCGAGGTATAAGCCTCATCTCTGCAGGTAACAAATTACTTAGTAATATGATACTTTTTAGACTGAGATATGCTGTACAGTGATAAAAGAAGAGCGGTGCGGTTTTAGAAAGGGTAGAGGATGTGCCGGTCAAAATTTTCATTCTAAGGTTAATAATTGAGAAGTACATCAGCTATCAAACACTTTGGCCCTCAGTTTTATAGATCATGAGCGAGCGTTCGATTCTGTTGATAGAAGAACTTTAGCAAAGGTCTTAACCAAATTTTGGTTCTTGAAAAACACCAATTTACAGAGCCTAGTGGCTTTTTTCTTTTATTTTTGGTATCTCTAATTTTTTCATCTTTTCCTCTGGAATAAATGTTTCCTCCGGAATGTTTCCAGGGTTCTATATTATTAATGACATGCAAGTCAGCTTCGTCACCGAGTTGGGCAGACTGGATTTTATTTTTGGTATCTCTATTTTTTCATTTTTTCCTCTGGAATAAATGTTTCCTCTGGAATGTTTCCAGGGCTCTATATTATTAATGATCTAATTTTTTCATCTTATGCTTTGGAGTAAATTGCTTATTATTTTAACAAACTCCAAGTAGCTTTACAGCAAATAATGCTTTGCAAGCAGTCTCGTGAATTAGTTTAACTATCAAAAAAGAAATACATTTTACAACTCTGATATTTTCTTAGTGGTTATTTTAGTTGTTGATATAAGGATGACGAACTTGGTCCACAAGTATCAGGGTCATTTTAATAATGGAACAAAAATATCCCTATTTTAGATCAATACGCTTGTGCACTGTCAATGTGCATGTGCGTGTATAGTTGGCATTAGAAACTATATCAGAAATGCCAAATTTGGACCAGAAGGATCATGAAATGGGCTTTGATGGGATGAAAGTGATCGCATAACATCATTTTAAACTAACCAGAGGCCTTTTCCATTGACGTAAAGTTACTGGAAGGAAAAGTGGTATTTTATGCCTTTAGTCAAAGCGCCAGTGAAAGTCAACAAAAACCACTCTTTTTCGATTAAAATCATAATCTATGATCCTTCTAACCCTCGATCCCCCCCCCCCTGGATACGGCCTTAGACGGTACTTATAACTTCTATAGAGTCATTCCCTAAATTTATTAACTATGCTAGCTGGTGTGTCACTAAACAGAACTTCTTGTGTAACATCTGTGCAAGATTAATTAAGATTATCAAATTTAATGCAGATGCCAAGATTGAGTCAAGACATAAATTCAAATTTGTTTATAAGAGATTATGAGAGATAAAAATTAAAAGATTATATATTATAAAATGCATACCTCCAAAGGAGCAACAGCTTTAGCAGACTCTATCCAAGGTCCGAGCATGAATTGTTGGTTAGTATTCAGGATGGTATCCATGTCATAAAGGATTTTCAGAAGAGTTTTACATGATGTCCTGTAAATTTATTTATTAGAGCAGTGGTACTCAAACTTTTTATTTTTGCAGTCTGAATATTTATTATTCTATTGTGGTAAGTGCTATAAATTGTATTTTGGGGTGGACGGTTAGCTTTCATATATAAAAACTACCTTACCAAAGTATGAACATTTTCAGGGGGGAGGGGTTAAAACTCCTTAACTCCCATCCCCGGATATCGCCTTGAGTATTTACAAAAATATGCTTGAGGGGGGGGGAGGGCTTGTTGATTTTACAGAAATGCCTTATAAAGTACTGATTAGTAATTTTTAGGCCCTGTCAAGCATTATATAAATAAAATTCACGAAATACGTCACAAAATCTAAAGCTAAGTCATTTTCGGTAATTAAATAAAAAACAAGTGAAGAGAAAATCAAATGACAGTAAAGAGTGCCGTCCAAACGTGAAACGTAAATAATTTCTTAGACTACACTGTCTTCCATTTAAAAATAAAATGAAGTGAGCATATAATAACGGGCTTAACTTTCTATTAAAATAGTGAAAATATTCTTTATTAAATGTTTTGCCTATATCTACTTCATTTTATTTTCGTTATTAAACGTGTAAAAAACAAAATTATATCCTATAAATAAGTAAAAAGTAAGTAAGTAACTAAGACGGCACTAGACCCTTAAGGTCCAAACCGGCGGTGCTGATCTCCGTTTCATGGCCCTGCAGCCAGGAAGTGCAAAAGGGGGTTGGGGGCTAATCATCCTGTGCTTTCACACACCCTTCCTGCTTACATTCCCCAGATTTATCCAGGTACTCATTTAGAGCTGGGTCGACTCTGGCTGAGTCTACAGAGTCACGCCACTGACCCCTGTCCCAAACTAAATAACTGGTCACAACTGGGAATGAACCCGTGCCCCTTGGACACAGAATTCCCACGCCACAGCTTCAACCACTCAGCAAGGACGGAGCAATCCTATAGATGGATAGTCTATTACGGTTATATAGTTTATACGGTAGTCTATACGGTTAGCTTTCACATGTAAAAAGACCTTACCAAATTATGAACAAATCGTATTAAGTTTCAAATTTAATACACAAAATTCTCAAAGAAATGCATCCAAGCCTTAAATTTAATTTTTTGAAGAAGTCAAGACACTTAAATCTTGCTAAAACGTGAAAATCTTAGTAGCTATTGAGCAAAACTGTTTTTGATTGTACATTTTGGGACTAAATTTTCAAAATTTGCGCAAACAATTCCATTTAATCACGACGAAACTTTATTGAAATTAAAGTTGTAGTACCCCATGTTATGTTGAATATTTTGTTGTCACAGCTAATGGTCATATTCGACTTTTTGACCCTTCTCAGATAATGCCAAAAAACCGTTTGTAAGCTATTCTGAAAGGGAGAATCAGCAGAGCAATTAAGGTCAGGAAGATCAAAGTGTGATAAAACATGCATTGCCCTCTAGCTTCTTCTTTTGAGAATTTTTAGTCATGACATTTTAATCATGACAAAATAAATTCTAAAAATGATCAAAAAAGACGTGTTTACAAGACAACACTTTCATTGTTACTAATGCCTGGAGCAGGAATGAAAGCGACAAGTCAAAGGACAAGCTTCAGTGACCGTTTTCCTGAATCAGGGATAGATCGGATCAGGTCACAAAGATGACTTTTTTCCAAAACAAGCAAGTTTTGTAGACAGAATCATTGGTACCTATTTGGAGCGGCATCTCCCTCTAGATTTCCACCCATACGAGATTTTAAAAAATACCTTTGAAAGGTCTTTTTATCGAAAAAAAAACCATCTCTAAAAGATTTTGAAAAATATACTTAGCCTAAACGTTTTCGAAAATTGGCAACACTACCCACAGTCGGAGATCCAGTGAACTGTAAAGTGTTAGCACAGGTCTGAATGAATAGGAATGGCTTCTGCAACAGCGGCTGATATATTTTTCCAAAAAGTACTATTGACATTACCATTAAATAGTTTATAAAAGCCCTACTATTTTTTTTTGGAACGCTTTCTTCAAAAAAGAAACGGTTAAAATAAAGTAACAACAGAACAAAGAAACGGTAGATTCATCTTGAAACACTGTTTACTATAATATATTTCTAGTAAATATTTTTTACTGGACAGGAGACTGCTCTTTCAGCGTTTGTTCCCTAGTCATTACTCAGTAAGCAAGATATTGCGTTTCTTATATTCAAGAATATAAATACTCATCTTTACATAATTTCTAACTCAAATCATAAAAATATTTCAAATATGTTGAAATACTTACTCAAAATATTCTATTGCAGTTTACATTTTAGTCAAAATTAAACGATCAAACTCAGCATGTTAGAGGTTTCAAGGTATCAACAAAAATAAAATATTTCGTTGATAGAAACAACGAAACAAGGGACCGAGGGTTCCATAAAAAGGGACCAAGGGTGATTTTTTTTCAGGGATAACCGTCAGTGATCGTAGGATGTGAAAAGATGGTATTATTTTAGGTTCACCCTTTTAGCAAAACCATAACAACCTCACTTTCGAATGGAGAAATATAGCCAGTTGGATGTTGTTCATTTATCAATTGGCTTTCAAAACATTCAAACTGAAGGTTTTGAGTTGAAAAAACTAACGACTAGGCTAAATTCTAATAATTTAAATATCATCATTCGTTCGTAATATAGTGAGTTTCATTTCAAGCTACTGATTAATACCAAGAGTACACTAGTGAACTCTCTATCGTCTAAAAATGAAGATTGACTAAGGAAAATAAAATAACAGTTCCTGTCAAATAGAATGTTGTGATGAAGCTATAACAGAATCTCAGCCAAAATGACAGCACTATTTTCTGGTACTAGCCATGGATTGACAAATGCCTAGTCACGTTTGAAATTCTAATGCGTAAAATTCCTAAAATAGTAAAACAGATTACCCCCCTCCCTTTCTGTAAGGACATTTGGGTTTGACCTTTACTAAAGTTTCCTATACTATCGTCTTTTAACCACTAGTCTTGGGGTCTTAAATAAGAAATCTCTAATTTTATAGCATAAAATTATTATTATGTTTCCCTTTGCGAAACATATGAACTGTAAGCGAATATTTTCCACCGTTGAATTTGATCAACTAATGCGTCTAAGACATATATCAACCATAAGGGTGTTTTACACTTTCTAATCTTTTTTCAAAAAAAGTGAGGGATGCCCTCTTGTTTGCGGATGAGAATATATACAAAAAAAATGATGCTTTTCAGAGAGAGAAATATAGAATACTCCTCCCCCCCCCAAAAAAAAACAACAACAACAAAACACATCTGACGGCCACCCCAAAAAATCCTGATCAGATAAATCAGTCCAAAGTTCGGTTATCCAGTTTAATCTTTGGATGTAACTAGTCTCTAGACAATCTTTTCTCTCACAGACAAAAGAATGATTGTTTTTTCCTGGAAAATAGCAGCTTCATAAAAACACATGTTATCATTATAAGAAATTGCCCAACACTTTGCATATACAATTTCAAAAGTTTCTAGGCTGTAAGTCCACTCGTGTTTTGCCATTCAAAGTTTCACTGGTCACTGCAACCTTAAGTTTTACCGCAATTGTAATAGGTTTTTACCAAAGCATCGATTTAGTTTGTAAATCAATCGATAAAACGGAAAAAATAGTCGGCGCAATCCATATTTCTTTTTTCTTTTGTATATTTTTCAAGTCTTCCTGCTTAAAACCAAAGTGCATATTCAACGTTAAAAAAAAATAAAATAAAAATAAATTATTTCTATTTTTATGCCCTGGGACAACGCTATGGTATACTTTTTGAGAGATGATGTCATTGAGACCATGCTATTATTTTGGGTATTGAAAGGGAGGAACCTATGGAAGAGAAGAAGTCAGAAGCAGAGACTAGTAAAGGAGGAAGCCACGCCTAAAAGGCGTGTGAAGTCTATAGACTTGTAACTAAAACTATTCGAAAACACGAACTGAATACTACTGAAAAACTGGTATTTATTCGTCAAAGAGTGAATAAAACAAGTAAAAAATATTTTTAGTTTATGCAACATTTATCTGAAAAATCGGTTCAAATAGACGGACTTGTTATAATTTCCTATATTTCTAGAATTTTATAGAACTTGGATTTGACTGAAAACACAAAACCAACAAAAGAAAACAAGCTTAATAGCAGAAAACTCTTCAACTAGCGTACAGATCTATAAAAAAAGAAGCAAGCTCAGGTTTCAGAATAGTGCTAATTTTTCAGATCTCTACAAATATACGGTAATAATCAGTCATAATAATATTCAATTTAATAATATCTAGGTAATAATAGTGTGTTTATTTGAACCAGTTTTTCAGATATATTTTTCATAAACTGCCAAGCAATGAGTATTTTTCGTATTTTCAACTTCACTCTTCAATTCCATCAGAAAAAGTTTCACATTTTGGATTTCTTTTTTTCGTTTTAGATTTTAAAAATATACACAATAAACTTTAAAAAGAGATCTTTGTCTAACTTAGGCGAAGAAACTAAAGAAATCAACATTCGTTTCTTGTCAAAATAGACCTTTAAATATTTGTTCTAATTCACACCTAACTTAAACATTGCCTAAAAAAATATGCAATTTTGTCACATAAAGAATAAAGTGGTATATTTTCACTGGTACCTTTAAGGGGTTACACATAAAAACTTACAAAAAAGGATAAAGATCCTCCTGAGACATTGCCGGCGTATAGGGAGTCGAGTCGACGATTCAGTTGCTGAGTGTTTTTACAGGGACAAGTAGCAAGCTTGTAGCCCAACCTTGCTGCAGTGGGGATCAAATCCGGGTGTTCCATATTGCCAAGAGAGCATCAATCCACTGTGCTACAACAATAAAAACTTTAAGTGCTTATTAAATTCTCTCCAATATAAAATATTTAAATTTTGAACATTATTTTTTACCAGTTAATTCAAAAGCCTGTGTAGCACAGGGGATTCAATTAATTCATGAAAAAAGTCTGATATTCTTGATGTGGTAATTTATAATGTAAGTAATATTCCAAAAATCAGTTAGAGGTGATATTTCAAGGAATATGACAAGATTCATTCAAATTTGACATCATTAACCAGAAAAGTAACTTTTCAAAAGATTTGTGTGTTCAATCATCTTTTATGTGAAGATGACGTCTTTTTCTATTGAAAACTATTGGTTTGTCAAGATGGGGAAGCGACATTTCAGAGAATGGCTTAACGGAGTCACTCAAATATGACATCATGAACCACAGAAGTAGCTTTTAAACATACGTGTGTTCTATCATCTCGTATATGAAGACACTGTTTTTGGCGATTAAGAAACATCGATTTTATCAAGCTGGGGGGGGGGGGACATCCTGTATACAGTCTTAGAAAATGAAAATTCAATTGGCTACTAGAGTTTCTATTTTTTTTAATTTTGGACTCTTTGAAAAAAAATTTATGGTTGGTGGTACAAAATGGCAGAGATCTCTTTTTTACTTAAATAGGGTACTAGTTATGGCAACTTCCTTTCAAATTAGCCCAAAACTCCCCAACCACTGGTTCAGTAAGAACACCCGTGCGAAAAACTAACTGAATACCAATGGATTCACTAAGTTTTGTGATTTACTATATCCAGTGACAAACTAGAATCACTAAGTGATTGAACTAAGTGAACAATGACACTTTGTCACTATTCTCTTGAGGCATTTTGATGTTCAAAATCACAGCTATGGTGTCGTCTCTTTGTCAATTTTTCAATCAAGCAAACATTTTATTGTTCTTAATTCTTTTAGAATTAAGAATGTTCTTAGAATGTTCTAGAATGTTTTAGAATGTTCTTAATTCTTTTCGTCCTCGATTATCACAATGAAATATCGACATTTCGAAGAAAAATCGATATTTTATTGCAGGTAGAGATGACGGAAATTGTTTTGGGAGGTGTTTCATCATAAAAGCGAAAAAAAACGAATTATACTAGAATACCAAAGTAATCGTAGAAAAATACAATGTCATAAAAAATATCACCTTAAATCATGCATTTTCCTCTGCTTATATGAATGAACAACAAATAAATATTGAAGCGAGAACATGTCCTGAAGAACCTGTCTTGATACATCGACTAAATCATGCATAAGGGGTTTTATACCTTATTATAAGGTATTAATGTGGTACTTATAGTTATTAAATAAAAAAAACAAGTTTTTTAAATGAAAGTAAGGAGCGAAATTAAAACTTAAGACAAACAGAAATTACTCCGTATATGAAAGGGGCTTTTCCTTCTCAACGCCCCGCTCTTTACACTAAAGTTTGACTCTGTCTCTCAATTCTTCTTTTTAAAACAGTAAAAAACTTTAGCGTAAAGAGTGGGGCGTTGATGAGGAAGCAGCCTCTTTCATATACGAAGTAATTTCTGTTCGTTTTAGGTTTTAATGTCGCTCCTTACTTTCAGTTAAAAAAACTTGTTTTTTTTATTTAATAAACCATTAGATTAGGGTCTTGTTCTCTAAAGAAGTAACTAAATCGTTTTCTTTTGACCCCATCACGTTTGACTGAGATTAAGCCTATCTAGTAAATGTAGCACAAAGAAATTGACAAAGTATGAAAACAATGAATTGTACTTTAACAGTCAAACACTTCTAGCATCGAACTGCAAGTATAAAGTGATTCCTGCCTATAGTAACCGAAACTCTATACAGACAAGAGCTAAGAGCTCATATGGCACTTGTTACGAGGCGAGAAGAACCAAGAGCCAAGAGATCATATGGTATGAGCTCTAACAAAATTCTATGAATCAATACATTGATTTAAAAAGGAAAATAAAAGGCTTAATGCTGGTCAGGATTTAAAATAAGAGCTCTGAGTCACGATGTCCTTCTAAATATCAAAATTCATTAAGATCCGATCACCCACTCGTAAGTTATAAATACCTAATTTTTTCTAATATTTATAGATATTAATAATAATATAATATTAATAATAATAATAGATAATATTAATAATAATAGATGGTCGAATCTGGGAAAACGACTTTATCAAGTCAAATTGCAACAGACTCGCCAAATCACTGAACCCCTCCCCCCAACTCCTCCAAAAAGAGCGAATCCAGTACGATTCTGTCAATCACGTATCAAGGACATTTGTTTATTCTATCCACCAAGCTTCATCCCGATTCCTCCACTCCAAGTGTTTTTTCCAGGATTTCCCCCTACAACTCCCCCCAATGTCAAAAGATCTGGTCGGGGTTTGAAATAAGAGCTCTGAGACATGAATTCCTTCTGAAAATCAAATTTCATTAAGATCCGATCATCTATTCGTAAGATAAAAATATCCCAATTTTCACGTTTTCCAAGAATTCCCCCTCCAACTCCCCCCAATGTCACAGGATCTGGTCGGAATTTCAAATTACAACTTTAAAGCACAAGATCCTTCTAAATATCAAATTTCATTAAGATCTGGTCACCCTTTCGTAAGTTACGAATACCTCAATTTTTAAAATTACCCCCCCCCCCCCAATTCCACCAAAGAGAGCAGATCCGATCCGGTTATGTCAGTCACGTATCTTAGAAAGGTTTCTATTCTTCCCATCCAGTTTCATCCTGATCTCACCGCTTTAAGTATTTTCTAAGATTTCCGGTCCCCCCAACTGCCCCCCCCCCCAATTACGCTTGATCCGATTGAGATTTAAAATAAGAGATCCGAGTTACGAGGTGCTTCTAAATATGAAGTTTCATGAAGATCCGATCACTCCTTCGTAAGTTAAAATACGTAATTTTTCTTATTTTTCAGAATTAAACCCCCCCCCCCCCCAATAGAGCGGATCCGTTCAAATTATATAATCACGTATGTATGACTTCTGTTTATTTTTCCCACCAAGTTTCATCCCGATCCCTCCAATCTAAGCGTTTTCCGTGATTTTAGGTTCCCCCACTAAAACTTCCCCCAATGTCACCAGATCCGGTCAGGATTTAAATTAAGAGCTTTGAAACACGATATCCTTCTAAATATCAAATTTTATTAAGATCCGATTACCCGTTCGTAAGTTAAAACTACCTCATTTTCTCTAATTTTTCAGAATTAACCCCTCCCACAAGTACCCCAAAGAGAGCAGATCTGTTCCAGTTATGTCAATCATGTATCTAGGACTTGTGCTTATTTTTCCCACCAAGTTTCATTCCGATCCCTCCACTCTAAGTGTTTTCCAAGTTTTAGGTTTCCCCCTCCCAACTCCCCCCCAATGTCACCAGATCCGGTCGGGATTTAAAATAAGAGCTCTGAGACACGATATCCTTCTAAATGTCAAATTTCATTGAGATCCGATCACCCGTTCGTAAGTTAAAAATATCTCATTTTTTCTAATTTTTCAGAAGCCCCCCCCCCCCAACTACCCCAAAGAAAGCGGATCCGTTCCGTTTATGTCAATCATGTATCTAGGACTTGTGTTTATTTTTCCCACCAAGTTTCATCCCGATCCCTCCACTCTAAGTGTTTTCCAAGTTTTAGCTTCCCCCCTCCCAAACCCCCCCCCCCCCCCAATGTCACCAGATCCGGTCGGGATTTAAAATAAGAGCTCTAAGACACGATATCCTTCTAAACATCAAATTTCATTGAGATCCGATCACCCGTTCGTAATTTAAAAATACCTCATTTTTTCTAATTTTTCAGATTACCCCCCCCCCCCCCCAACTACCCCAAAGACAGCATATCCGTTCCGATTATGTCAATCATGTATCTGGGACTTGTGCTTATTTTCCCCATCAAGTTTCATCACGATCCCTCCACTCTAAGTTTTTTTTCAAGATTTTAGGTTTCCCCCCTCCAGCTCCCCCCAATGTCCTCGGATCCGGTGGGGATTCAAAATAGAAACTCTGAGACACACTATCATTCCAAACATCGAATTTCATTAAGATCCCATCACCCGCTCATAAGTTAAAAATACTTCATTTTTTCTATTTCTTCCGAATTAACCGGCCCCCCACTCCCCCCCCAGATGGTCAAATCGGGAAAACGACTATTTCTAATTTAATCTAGTCCGGTCCCTGATACGCTTGCCAAATTTCATCGTCCTAGCTTACCTGGAAGTGCCTAAAGTAGCAAAACCGGGACCGACAGACAGACCGACAGAATTTGCGATTGGTATATGTCACTTGGTTAATACCAAGTGCCATAAAAAGACTTTTAATAGAAATATATCCATAAATAAATTCTATTTCTGTGGTGATTTGAAACGTGTCATGAAGCACTATGAAGAGCGTTGAGCCTGAAAGAAAATGCCCTGACTTTTGAGAAGGACCACACATCTCCAAAAGAGTGAATGGTCTTATTTAAAATTACATGATCAAATTTATCATGTTATGAAACACTATTGCATTGCTATTGAGCTCTGATTCACAAAAACATGAAATCAGTAACACAAGAAGAATAAGCACGGATGGCTTTTTTTTTGGTTTCTTGTTGGTTCTTCCCCATGAGTGATCGTATTGAGCAGATGATCCAAGGAAATTGGGAGAGGAATCATTTGAGTGCAAATTATATGGTCTAACATTTTATTAAGTTGGAAAAAAATTGTATCACAGTAATATTTAGTTTCCCCTCATCTTGTGGAACAAAATTAAATAAAAAAACAAGTTTTTTTTTAACTGAAAGTAAGGAGCGACATTAAAACTTAAAACGAACAGAAATTACTTCATATATGAAAGGGGCTGCTCCCTCCTCAACGTCCCGCTCCTTACGCTAAAGCTTAACTCTTTCTCTCAACTCTACATTTCAAACAGTAAAAAACTTTAGCGTAAAGAGCAGGACGTTGAGGAGAGACCAGCCCCTTTCATATAAGAGGTAATTTCAGTTCGTTTTAAGTTTTGATGTCGCTCCTTACTTTCAGTTAAAAAAACTGTTTTTTTATTTAATTTCTGAACGTTTTTGAATTAATGCATGGTTTGTTTTGGCTCTCCGCAGATGAATAATTAAAACGAAATTTGCATATTTTTTTGGCTAAATGGCTTTCTCATAGTTTTGATCGAATGATTTTTGGAAAAAGGAGTGGCAGAGGAGGCCTAGTCGCCCCCCCCCCAGTTTTTTGGTTACTAAAAAGGCAACTAGAACATTTAATTTTTTACAAACGTTTTTATTAGTAAATGATATACTTAACTTACGAATTAGCCTGCGTAACGAACTTTTGTAGTCGTATGTTTTTATTACGTATATGAGGGAGTTTACCCCCTCAGCAGTACCTCGCTCTTTACAACAAAGCTTAAGTTTTGTTCTAATTCCTTAAGAATGACCCCGGAATCACAAAGGCCGTAGAATAAATAGTTGAAACTACTGAAAATACTTTAGCGTAAAGAGTGAGGTATTGAGGAGGGGACGAATCCCCTGATATGCGTAGTAATTTTTGTTCGTTTTAATGCTGCTCCTTACTTTTAGATGAAATTTTTTTTTCATTTTTATTTTTCTATTGTTTTTTTTAATAATGCTAGAAAACCCTTCATGGAAGTTTTCTTCCCCCATGACAAATTACTCCATGGTAAATTCCCCCAATATATCCCCCTCTTCTTGACAACTCCCCCCCCCTACCAAAAAATCCCTCTGAAAACGTCTGTACACTTCCCAATAACCATTACTATACGTAAGCACAGGTCAAAGTTTGTAACTTGTAGCCCCTCCCACGGGGACTATGGGGGAGTAAGTCGTCCTCAAAGACATAGTTTTAAGGTTTTTCGACTATGCTGAATAAAATGGCTGTCTCATAATTTTGATCCGATGACTTTGGGAAATTATTAGCTTGGGAGGGGGCCTAGATGCCCTCCAATTTTTTTGGTCCCTTAAAAAGGGCACTAGAACTTTTATTTCCGTTAGAATAAGCCCTCTTGCAACATTCTAGGACCACTTGGTCAATACGATCACCCCTGGAGAAAAAAAAAACAAACAAACAAATAAACACGCATCCGTGATCTGCCTTCTGGCAAAAAATACAAAATTTCACATTTTTGTAGATAGGAGCTTGAAACTTCTACAGTATGGTTCTCTGATACGCTGAATCTGATGGTGTGATTTTCGTTAAGATTCTATGACTTTTAGGGGGTGTTTCCCCTATTTTCTAAAATAGGGTAAATTTTCTCAGGCTCGTAACTTTTGATGCGTAAGGCTAAACTTGATTATATTTAAAATCAGCATTAAAATGCGATTCTTTTGATGTAGCCTTTGCTAACAAAATTCCGTTTTTTAGAGTTTTGGTTACTATTTAGCCGGGTCGCTCCCTACCACAGTTCGTTACCACGAACTGTTTGATTAGCATCTTAACCCAAGAGGGACAGCAAACCATCAATTAAATTCTGAGATTTCCAATCAATAAAAAAAATCAAATAATGAACTTCCCAGTTTCAGTGGCAATAATAGCACGCGGTGGTGGTATTGGTTCCTAAGGATGCACGTAATCCACCAAAGACAAACACTTCATATAGACCTTTAGGATGAGGGGATAAATGCCTTAAAGCATTTTTTTTCCTAAAATTTTTCTAATTCGCTGTAAGCCTTGGGTTGGGTATTTAAAGGGTTTTTGGGAAGGGAGGGAGCTAGGAATGAATTTCAAATCTCCTTCCATTCCTTAGAATATTTTGAACTAAGCACGCAATGTGAATATTACAGGGTGATAGACACAATCTAATTACAGGATTTTTTTTTAACATAAAAGATTAGGCTCATGTGCTTTAAAGGCTCAAAAAGTGGAAAATTAGGAAGAGGCATCGTGAAAACCACATAGAGATTTCCCAGATGAAGGGGGTAAATACTATAAGCAGCTTTGTTTTTATTAAAATTGCATGGGAAAGACTCCTGATTTTTCTGTTTATATGCTTTTTTATTCTTATGATTACTGACGCAAAAAGTGGAGAGGTGGTAAAGGTGCGGTGTCACGATTGCCACGAGGAGATTTACAATATCCAATAGAGGGGGCGGGTATAAAATGCTAACAGGACATGCTTTTAATGAAAGTCTAAATGAGAATACTCCACATTTTCCTGTTATAATCTTTATTTAATTTCTTCTTGTTTCTCAATTGGCAGTAACCCAGTGCTCCCCCACCCTGCTTTTGTCAAAAGGAGACATCACTTAAAAAAAAAAGTTACCAGAAGAATTAACCTGGAAAACCAGGAAATAATAAGCCTATATTTCAAAAATATCCGCAGATTCACGATTATTATTTCATAAATCTTATGAATTCGATTAATATAGAAATTTTGATAAATACTTGAGCTCTTTTTCAGGGATGATTACCATTCTCGGAAGATTTCTATAAGAACCTAAGCTTTAATATAGGAAACCGAGATTGGTAGAGGGAATAGTAGCCTTAATCTCATTTAAGAGAGCCTTTGATCAAGCAGCTCGTAGTAACAAAGTTTAAGTGAAAAGTGAGTCATGTGAATTAATAGAGACCCGAAAGTAGAAAAAGAGACGTTTTGATCAAAATATATGCAGCAACAAAATCTATTATTTACATAAATTCTAACCATTTAAGACTTGTTAACTTTAAAGTAACTCAAAAAAATTTATTAGAAAATGAAGATTTGTATAATTTAGAAAAAGAAATTGCATTATTCCCAAAACCACGTGGTTATCGTAGAAATTATACAGTGAAATGCAACTAGTAACTAGGAACCCAGGGCTAGCATAAAAATAAAATAAAAACCCTTACTTTTTATACTTTTCTTCCAGAGAAGTATGGCCATGCATAGTATTGTCTGCACGCTGCAGTTACAAATTTTTAAAAGAGAGTATATTTTAATAAACTTTTTAAAGATCTAGTATTAAAGTACCAAAAGAGATTATATGTCAAGAAATTTCAGGATTTAACCCGTAAAACAAGAATTTTGGCTCGAATAGGGCTAAAACCTTATCGAAAAAATTCTGAAAACTGTTGAAAGTGTATTTATATAGCATCATTTTTTAGTCTGGTATGGCATTCCTCTCTAAAAATTCGTGCAGTTCATAAAAATAAACCGATATTAAAGACCAGTTACCAATAAAATTAATAGCGATAGGATATCAAATTTGTTTCTTGGCCAATTGATTCTGTCGTAGAGACTGGAGGAGGAGATGTCTATCCAAAATAAAGTTTTTGAGGCTCATATTTTCAAACTTCAAATCCTATATCGTGACGAGCAGTAAACTAGGAGTAACCTTTATCAAGCTATGCCAAAACACTAAAAAACAGAAGCCTAATACCAATGTACATAAGCCTACATAAAAAGGATTTGCTTAATGCTCCTTAAATCTTGACGAAAATTGCTTTATCAAATTCAATATTCCCGGGGCCCTCACTAGAGTTCAAGCCCCACATTCAAAATACAAAACGTTGCTTCTTCCCAGGAAAAGAATGTTATGGATCTGAGTAAACGTACTTTGTTGTTTTTCAAACAGTTCGTGGTAACGAACTGTAGTAAGGAGCGACCCGGCTCAATAGTAACCAAAACTCTAAAAAATGGAATTTTGATACCAATAGCTACATCAAAAGAATCGCATTTTAATGCTGATTTTAAATATATAAGTTTCATCAAGTTTAGTCTTACCCATCAAAAGTTACGAGCCTGAGAAAATTTGCGTTATTTTAGAAAATAGGGGGAAACGCCCCCTAAAAGTCATAGAATCTTAACGAAAATCACGCCATCAGATTCAGCGTATCAGAGAACCCTATTGTACAAGTTCCAAGATCCTATCTACAAAAATGTGGAATTTTGCATTTTTTGCCAGAAGGCAGATCACGGATGCGTGTTTATTTGTTTTTTTTTTTTTTTTTTTTTTCCCAGGGGTGATCGTATCGACCCAGTTGTCCTAGAATGTTGCAAGAGGGCTCATTCTAACGGAAATGAAACGTTCTAGTGCCCTTTTTAAGTGACCAAAAAAATTGGAGGGCACCTAGGCCCCCTCCCACGCTAATTATTTTCCCAAAGTCAACGGATCAAAATTCTGAGATAGCCATTTTATTCAGCGTAGTCTAAAAACCTTATAACTATGTCTTTGGGGACGACTTACTCCCCCACAGTCCCCGTGGGAGGGGCAACAAGTTACAAACTTTGACCTGTGCTTACAAATAGTAATGGTTATTGGGAAGTATACAGGCGTTTTCAGGAGGATTTTTTTGGTTTGGGGGAGGGGTTGAGAAGAGGGGGATATGCTGGGGGAACTTTCCTTCGAGAATTTGTAATGGGAGAAGAAAATTTCCATGAAGGGAGAGCAGGATTTACTAGCATTATTTAAAAAAAACAATTAAAAAATAAAAGTGAAAAAGCTTTTTCAGCTGGAAGTAAGGAACAGCAATAAAACTTAAAACAAACAGAAATTATTACCCATATGAGGGGCTCACCTCCTTCTAATACCTCGCTCTTTACGCTAAAGTATTTTCGGTAATTTCAACTACTTATTCTACGGCTTTTGTGATTCAGGGGGTCATTCTTAATGAATTGGGATAAAATTTAAGCTTTAGTGTAAAGAGCGAGGTACTGACGATGGGGCAAATCCCCTCATATATGTAATAAAAACATGAGAATACAAAAGTTCTTTACGTAAGCTAATTTATAAGTTACTTAAATCTTTTACCAATAAAAAGATTCGTAAAAAATTAAAAGTTCTAGTTGCCTTTTTAATTAACCAAAAAATCGGGGGGCAACTAGGCTTCGTCCCCCGCTCTTTTTTTCTCAAAATCATTCGATCAAAGTTATGAGAAAGCCATTGAGCCAAAAAAAAAAAAATATGCAAATTTCGTTTTGATTATTCCTCTGCGGAGAGCCAAAATCAAAACATGCATTGATTCAAAAACGTTCAGAAATTAAATAAAAAAAAACAAGTTTTTTCAACTGAAAGTAAGGAGTGACATCAAAACTTAAAACGCACAGAAATTACTTCGTATATGAAAGAGGCTGCTTCCTCATCAACGCCCCGCTCTTTACGCTAAAGTGTTTTACTGTTTTAGAAAGAAGAATTGAGAGAAAGAGTCAAACTTTAGCGTAAAGAGCGGGGCGTTGATGAGGAAGCAGCCTCTTTCATATACGAAGTAATTTCTGTGCGTTTTAAGTTTTGATGTCACTCCTTACTTTCAGTTGAAAAAACTTGTTTTTTTTATTTAATCAGTTTCATAAGACCGTACTGGCCATTGTCCGAATCTATGGTCACTCAAAAACTCAAAGGAAAGAACACTCAAAACGAAAGTTGAGGGAACACTAAAAAATAATGTTGAAGCTATAGTATCCTTCTTAACTAACCAGAATGATTGAACGGCAGAAAAGTGCATATTTTCGCTTAAATATGAACAATAAAGGTTCTAACCAAATTTATCGTTTTTTGACCTAATCTTCCAATTATATGTATCAAATCAAGTGAGTTTCAGCCAAAAATAATATTAGTTCTTGATATGTTTGTGAAAGTTTTTGATTCAGTTAATCTTTGAGCGATGTAGAAGACTCTGTGGCACTGTGGAATCCTAATGTAAATTTCAAGGATGATCAAGTCTTGTGCAGATGTATCAAGAGCAGCCTTGTTAAGTACAGACCAAAGATAGTCTGACGGGCTGGTTAGCTGTAGCGTTTGGTGCAATGAAAGTTTGTTTTTTGTTCTCAATCCCATTTGCAATGGTCATTGAGTTTGTTTTAAGATTAGGCAGCATCAGTTTTGGCATAGAACTGATCACTAAGAAATCGTTTTATGACAGTAGTTTTGCCGAGGACGTAGCCCAAATGGCTTATCTTAAAAGAGACGTGAAATAAGACGAAGTCAATGTAGAATAGCAGCATAACTATGCTTGTAATAGATCCAAAGTTGGAGATACAAATTTGAAGAATGTGAAAAATTCAAAAACCTATGAAGTACATCAGCTCAAAATTGGACTCGTAAAATAGCTTTGCAATAAGTATTTATGACTGAATTTGTAGCAATCTTTTGATTGTGTGAAGTTTCGAGATGCAGTAAATATTCACTGAAGCTAAAAATGTCTCTATTCATGTCATTTTCTACCGATCCATGAATGTGAATCCTAGACTTTATTTAATACTGATTATAAAATGCATCCCCGGAACTATGGTGAAGTCACTGATAGTAGGAAGAACTTGGTATGCACTTGAAAATGAAGCGAGAGTTCCGTGATCATCCATGAGCTATTTATGGAATTTTGGCTTACGATCATCAGATATGAAGATCTGTTGTTGATGTTTTTAAGCCTTTGGGCCTGGATGGAACTTAGTACAAGCAAGTATGGGGCCAAAATTCTGTCAAGCAGAAATCTGAGAGGGTCAATCGGTTCAGAATCATAAAAAATCTATTTACATACCTTCTTAGACGAAAAGCCAAAAACAAACAGACAAAGAAAAGTATATTCGAACGAGGAAGGTTGTCTGCCCGTAAAACAGAATAACAAAGGATAAAGCGAATATTTCGGCAAGGACATCCAACAAGCCTTATTCAGTGCTAAATAATAATAAATGCTTTATCATTTTAAGAAGCCAACTAACAAGAATCTGAAATAGAACTGTGACACTAAAAATAGTTTTCTGCTAAAGTTTTCTACAAATGCAAAATATTGACCATGCTCTCAATAATACTCAGACATTATTTTAAATTATTATTAACGTTTAAATACACATACCTAAGTACACATAAGCTTAGTATGTAGACTTGCAAATCATTCTATTGCTAAGTGCCTTTGCGTGCATTATGGGTTTTTTTCTGTCTGTTTTTTTTTTTTTTTTTTTTTTTTTTTTTCACCGAGAAAACTTATTATGAAAATACAACAGCATATAAGCCCTTATGTTTTGCTTTTAGTAATAACTGCCAACACAAAATATGGAAAATCTGAATCAGTATCCATTGAACGTATTGTTGAAAGAGCTGTTGGAAGCCGAACAGGTAGGCTATACTTTTACACCATTACAAAGAGTTTAATGTTAGGTAAGGGAAATGAAGAGCTTAGAATTTTTTCAAGAGGAGAATGATAGAGTAACACTGAAGATTATTCTTAACTGACTCATGAAAATATTTAAATTTATTTTGAAATAAGGGTCTATTTATTAAATTATGCAAGATCTGAAATTTTGAAAACCTGAATTTTGTTTCAAAATGAAGAAAATTTTACTGAGGAAAAATCTGCACAATGGAAGGGTGTCAAGACATAATTTTTTACTAAAAATGTTTTTAACATATTTTGATAGCAAAATTGTTCCCCTAATGTCTTAAAATTGTAAAAAAAAACTTGCTTGTCAACGCCTCTAAACATCATTATCAGTAAGGAAACCAGTAAGGTTATATCTCAGTTTTTTGTTCTTATTTGTGGTGTGTGGATATTTATGCCATCCTGATTTTTCTTTACGTATTGTAATCAGGTTGGTTTTCCTTTCAATATATATTATATCGATTTAGTACAAAAAAAACAAGAGTTGAAGGCACTTTTTCTTTGTCGTTGCAATAACTTTCCATTGTAACTCCCCTTGTTTAATAGTTTCAGAAGGATTTGATATTAGCTTGTATTTATTGAATCCAAGATCATTTTACAAGGTACAGGGAAAAAAAAACATGTCTGGAACCAATCAAAACGTATTCTCTTATACCACCTGAAAAATGAAGCAACTGTGGTTATATTAGAAAAACTTTGTCAAGCATAATTTATTTAAGTTTTATTTTGGTTTTGCTTTTTGAAATATAATGGTTATTTTAGGTACAATTTGATGGAATTTTTTGGCTTTTAATTTTTATTTAGGTGCTTTAAAATATATTCAAGTACTTAGAGATGACGTTTTGAAAGGTCTAGAAACCAAATTGAGCCACCACGATAAAACTAATAAAAAAAAAGCAGAAGCCATTCCTAATTGCGTACTTCTATTATATAGTTGGATTTTTTTTCTTTATTCTTCTTTTCATTGTTTTCTTTTCTTTAAGCTTTTGCTTGTTATTCCTGTTCATCTTCTTTTTAGCTTCTTTTTTGATGTTTTACTTTACACTAGCTTGAAGTACCCTAGTTTTCAAAGAGTTCGTCTTAACGAAGTGCAAGTAAGGAGTGACCAGGCTCAATGGTAACCGAAACTCTCAAAAACGAAATTCTGATGCTAGTAGATCCATCAAAAGAAATGAATTTTTATGCTGATTTTAAATAAATAGTTATCATCCAGTTTAGTCCCACCCATCAAGAGTTACATGCCTGAGAAAATCTTCCTTATTTTTGAAAAAAGGACGAAACGCCCCCTAAAAATCATAGAAACTTGATGAAAATCACACCATCAGGTTCAGCGTATCAGACAACCCTACTGTAAAGGATTCAGGCTCCTATCTACAAAAATGTGGAATTTTTTTATTTTTGCCAGAAGAAAGATCACGGATGTGTGTTTATTTTTTTTACCCGGGTTGATCGTATTAACTAATTAGTCCTATAATGTCGCAAGAGGGCTCATTCGAATGGAAGTTAAAAGTTCTAGTGGCCTTTTTAAGTGACCAAAAAATTGGAGGGCAACTTGGCCCCCTCCCACGCTAATTTTTTCCAAAAATGACTAGATCAAAATTTTGAGATAACCATTTTGTTTACCATAGTTGAAAAATCTAATAGCTATTTCTTTGAGGATGAAAATGAGCATTACCCATTGTTTATGTATAATATTGGTTGTTGGGAAATACACGGATATTTTCAGGGGATTTTCCTGGGGGGGAGGGTCGTTAGGTGACTTACGTGGAAGGATCTTTCCATGGAGGAATGTTTCACGGGGTGAGATAATCTCCATGAAGGGGGGAGCTCAATTTCCCAGCATTATTTAAAAGAACAATCAGAAATTAGGTAAAAAAAACAACTAGTTTTTCAACTGAAAGTAGGGAGCTACATTAAAACTTAAAAGGAGCAGAAATTATTACGTATACGAGGGGTTTCACCCCTTCGTCAATACATTGCTCTTTACACTGAAGCATTTTCAGTAATTTCAAAAGAGCTATTTATTCTAATTAAACGGCCTTTGTGATTCAGGGGTCATTCTTAAAGAATTGGAACAAAATTTGAACTTAAGCGTAAAGTGTGAATAAGGAGTGACCCGGCGCAATAGTAAAAAAAAAAATAGTAAAAATCGTGACAGAAACTCTAAAACCAGAATTTTGATATTAATAAATACATCGAAATAATTTTCGGCTGATTTTAAACATATAAGTTTCATCAAGATTAGTTCTACTATCAAAATTTACGAGCCTGAGAAAATTTGCCTCAGTTTCGAATTAAGGGAGAAAAACCTTTAAAGGTCATAAATTCTTACTGAAAATCACACCATCAGATTTAACGTATCAGAGAACCCTATTATAGAGGTTTCAAGCTCTTATCTGGAAAAATGTGGATATTTGTTTTTTTTTCTGTCAGAAGAAAAGATCATGGATGCGTTTTTGTTTTTTTTTTTTTTTCCAGGGGTGATCGTAACAACCCAGTGTTCCTAGAGTGTCACAAGAGGGCTAGTTCAAACGAAAATTAAAAGTTCTAGTTCCCCTCTTAAGTGATCAAAAAATTGCCCCCCCACCCACTTTTTTCCAGAGTCACTGGATCAAAATTTTGAGATAGTCATTTTGTTCAGCATAGTGTAAAAATCTAATTACAATGTCTTTGAGGACGAAATAGCCTCCGACAGTCCCCAGGGGAAGGGCGGCTAGTTATGAACTTTACCCACTGTTTACATTCAGTATTGGTTATTGGGAAGTATAAAGATGTTCAGGGATTTTTTTTTTCTTGGGGGGGTTGCGGAGAGGGGCACGTGGGAGGATCTTTCCATGGAGGAATTTTTCATGCGGGAAGATAATTTTTCATGAAGGGAACGCTGGACTTCCCAAAAAAATTTCAAAAACGATCAGAAATTAAATAAAAAAGACACCAAATTTTTTGACTGAAAGTAAGAAGCAGCATTAAAGCTTAAAACGAACGAAATTATAACATTTATGAGGGGGGCTCGACCCCTTGGCAATACTTCATTCTTTACGCTAAAGTTTTTTTTAGTACTTTCAAAAGAGCTATTTATTCTAATTAAATGGCCTTTGTGATTCAGGAGTCATTCTTAAAGAATTGAAATTTTTTTTAACTTTAGCGGAAAGAGCGAGGAACTGATGAGGGGTCGAATCCCTTCATACACGTAATAATTTCTGTTGGTTTAAGTTTTAATGTTGCTCCTTACTTTTACTCAAAGGAACTTGTCTTTTGTACTTAGTTCTCTCTAGTGACTATGGTAACTTCAGTGTTTCCCGCAGTTTTAAAATACGGTTCTGGTGTTTGATAAGACGGGTCAAAAAATTTACTTTTTAGTGAGTCATAAAAGCTTAAGTGAGTGTGGTAGTTCCCCCTCAACAGAAAAAGAACACGGTA
Source organism: Artemia franciscana (assembly GCF_032884065.1). NCBI lineage: Eukaryota > Metazoa > Arthropoda > Branchiopoda > Anostraca > Artemiidae > Artemia > Artemia franciscana. The sequence continues at coordinate 34,150,768 of NC_088869.1, read as the reverse complement.
AGTAGTATCGATAATTTCAAATTAGTCCTGAGTATTCATAGCCTTGTATTTTTTACGTCCTAATAGGGGAACTAAATCTATTTATTGCTTCTAGTGGAGAAAATAATTGACGCTCAAGCGCAAGGGAGCAATAGAGTAACAATAATCGCTATCGCTATCGGAATCTTGTGTCTGATAATCATATCATTAGCAGCAGCATTTTTGGGTTGCAATAGGATAAGAAGTAATAGAAACAGAAGGACACAGAGAACACTAGTTGACCTAAAAGGTAAAAACACTTAATTAGTTGATTTTGCGTATATTTGAACTTTGAAAGCATGAGACATGTATCTACTTAAACCTGGAATCGCTTTCTAAATGAGGATTAAGTAATTTTTTATGCTTGATTGCGATGTCACTTACTATGCGATTCTTAGATTCTATAATTTTGAACTCAAACTTTGTAAGGCAAGTCAGGTCTATAAGATCATTTTAAGGCCTAGCCGAAGTTCAGACATTTTACTCCCTAGTCAATTCTTTTTCAGAGACAGCAACTCGGTCAAAGACAAAGCTATCAGTTTTCTTCGTCGCTTCAACTAAGACAAACCTGAGAAGGTTGAACTTAAGGGGACTCTCACTCAAAATTACGATTAGGCTCAGGTTATCCTTAGCAATTCTTCTTGTAATTATTTATACAACATAATTTTTATGGCACTTGGTATTTGCCAAGTGGCATATAGCGATCGCAAATTCTGTCGGTCTGTCGATCTCGGCTTTGCTAGTTTAGGCACTTCCAGATAAGCTAGGACGATGAAATTTGGCAGGCGTGTCAGGGACCAGCCCAAATTGAATTAAAAATAGTTGTTTCCCGATTCGACTATCTGGGGGGGAGTTGGGGACAGTTCACTTGGAAAAAGTAGAAAAAATGAGGTATTTTTAACTTATGAACGGGTGATCGGATCTTAATGAAATTTGATGTTTAGAAGGATATCGTGTCTCAGGGCTCTTATTTTAAATCCTGACGGATCCGGTGACATTTGTGGGAGTTGGAGGGGTAAACCTATAATATTGGAAAACGCTTAGAGTGGAGGGATCGGGATGAAACTTGGTGTGAAAAAATAAGTACAAGTCCTAGATACGTGATTGACATAACCGGAACGGATCCACTCTCTTTGGGGGAGTTGGGGGAAGGGTTAATTTTGAAAAATTAGAAAAAATGAAGGATTTTTAACTTACGAAGGAATGATCGGATCTTAATGAAATTTCATATTTAGAAGAACCTCGTAACTCAGATCAGTTATTTTAAATACGGACCGGATCCAGTGTCACTGGGGAGAGTTGGGGGAAATCTTGGAAAAGACTTTGAGTGAAGAGATCAGGATGAAATGTGGTTGGAAGAATAAGCACAAGTCCAAGATACGTGACTGACATAACCGGACCAGATCCACTCTCCTTGGGGGAGTTGGGGAGGGGGGGGGGGGGGGTAATTCAGAAAAATTAGAAAAATGAGATTATTACAAAGACCACACTGCCTTTCCGTGATGAAAGTATAACAGTTCAAAATAGGGATGAAACCTTTTAATCGACAGTGAACAGACATAAAAAATTTTAACTGGATATTTCGAACACATATACAGTATTCATCATCAGTAGTTTTACTGCTGATGATAAAAATTGTATATGTGTACGAAATATCCAGTTAAAAAATTTTATAACTATTCACTGTCGATTAAAAGGTTTTATCCCTATTTTGAACTGTTATACTTTAGAAAGATGATGTATTTTTAACTTACGAACGGGTGATCAGATCTTAATGAAATTTGATGTTTAGATGGATCTTGTGCTTAAAAGCTCTTATTTTAAATCCTGACTAGATCTGGTGACATTGGGACAGTTAGAGGGGGAAACCAGAAATCTTGGAAATCATGAAAATTGAGATATCTTTATCTTACGAATGGGTGATTGGATCTCCACACTCTTTGGAGGAGTTGGGGGGACGGGGTGTTAATTTGGAAAAATTAGAAAAATTGAGGTATTTTTAAATTAAGAACGGGTGACCAGATCTTAATGAAATTTGATATTTTGTAGGAACTCATGTATCAGTGCTCTCAACATAAATCCCGACCAGATCTGGTGACATTGGGGGTAGTTGGAGGGGGAAACCAGAAATCTTGGAAAACGCTTAGAGTGGAGAAATCAGGATGAAACTTGGTGGGTAGAATAAGCAAATGTCGCAGATATGTGATTGACGTAACCAGACTGGATCCGCTCTCTTTGGGGGAGCTAGGGGTTCCAGTGGTTTGGCGAGTTTGGTGCTTCTGGACGTGCTAGGAAAATGAAAATTGGTAGGTGTGTCAGGAACCTGCGTAAATTGACTTGAAAAAGTCGTTTCCCCCAATTTTACCATCTGGAGGCTGAAGGGAGAGGAAAAATTATAAAAAATGAAGTATTTTTTACTTACGAGTGGGTGATCGGATCTCAATGAATTTGGTATTTAGAAGGACCTCGTGTCTCAGAGCTCTCTTATTTTAAATCACGACCGGCATGAAGCCTCTGATTTTCCTTTTAAATCAGTCTATCGATTCTTAAAGTTTTGCTAGAGCTTTTGTCATATGAGCTCTTGGCTCTTCTGACCTCGTCACAAGTGCCATATGAGCTCTTTGCTCTTGTTTTATTTACATTTATTAACCGGTAGTTTGGTGCGCTACTTATTCTCCAGACTCTATTTAAACCGGTTACGACTAACTAATACTTTATTGAATCGCTCAAGAACAATCCGAGTGGTTAGTCCCATGGTCTAATTTATGCATTCTCACGCGCTCTGATTACAGCTGCATCTAGTCTTTTGAGTGGAATTTTTGACTTCGGAACACAAATATGTAAAGTATTTGAAGGGAATGCAGCCAGCAAGTATATATTATGGGAATAAGTTTCTGATTGTTGAATAGAATATCTTTTGCTCTATTTTTTGATACTCCACAACAACAGTTTCAAGTGTAGTAATCTAGAATGCAAACCCGACACAGGTTTTATAATTATTTTGAAATTACAAAAATAATTTTCGGCTTTAAGATTTGATTGGATCAAAATTTTCACCAGATTTTTATTTATTGGATCAAAATTTTCACCAGATTTTTATTTATATCTTTTAAAATAAAAACCGCTGAAATCACTAATTCAGGAACGTCAGGCAAACTTCAAATGTTTGTGTATGGGAGGTACAAGAAGATTCCTTGAGACCCTGCCTTAAAACTATTCGTATGATTTTACATATTGCGTAAAAAGCTGGATTGCTGCTGGGCCAGGTGAAAATTCCATGAAAAAATTACAATGGGTGGAGAGATTAAACCTAAAACGAATATAAATCACTATGAACAATGAATTAAAAATGTAACCAGATAGATATTACTGCGAGTAAGTGCTCCGTAATTTCAGTCGAAACACTTGCTTTTTTAATTTAATAAATAATATACTTTAACATTCATATAGCGTAATAATTATATCAGTTACGAATTAACTGTAACTAAAGTGCTCTCATTTTTACTTTTATTTCCCCTTTAGAAGGTTTTAAAAAAGCTGAATGTTTTTAAATGCAAGAAGTAAACTATGCTGAAAAGGGATGAAAAAAGACTAGAATAGGTAGAAACAATTAGATTATAAAAGGTAAGCCAACTTTCCCTCGCTGCCTGCTTTATAGTCTCCAGCTGAAGTTAATTTTCAGTTGGAAGAAAGGTCCAAATTGAGCGAGCAAAAATACTTCGTCAAAAGTGATAAACATTTTTCATTGCTTTCCTTATGTATATCTTTTTATCTGTTTATTTATTCATTTTTGAAGGTCGTCCCATTTTTCAAGTCCCTTTTTCCTGCTTTTAGACTAATAAAATGCTTCTTCTTTTTCCATTTTCACCAAGAAAAGGATTTTTGTCTTTAAAAGAAAAGAATACATCTAATTCAAAAATTTGGGTACTTCCTTGAACAAGGTCCAGTTCTCTCTTCTAGGACATCAATACTGGCCTTTAATGGAGCTTTTTGTTTCATTAAATACCTTTTATTAAAAGCACGCAAATGGAATCAGCTGCTGTATTCCCATGGGTAAAGAATACAAAAAACTCTGTGTTGTCAACACCCACTAGTGCGGCAATCATTTTAGGCTCCCCAAAATCAGTCAAAAAAAGAGTAAGTTGATTGATCAAACAGTTCGTGGTAACGAACTGTAGTAAGGAGCGACCCGGCTCAATAGTAACCAAAACTCTAAAAAATGAAATTCTTAACGAAAATCACACAATCAGATTCAGCGTATCAGAGAACCCTATTGTAGAAGTTTCAAGCTCCTATCTACAAAAATGTGGATTTTTTTTTTTTTTTTGCCAGAAGGCAGATCACGGATGCGTGTTTAATTGTTTGTTTGTTTTTTTTCCCAGGGGTGATCGTATCTACCAAGTCGTCCTAGAATGTAGCGAAAGGGCTCATTCTAACGGAAATGAAAAGTTCTAGTGCCCTTTTTGAGTGACCAAAAAAATGGAGGGCACCTAGACCCCCTCCCACGCTAATTATTTTCCCAAAGTCAACGGATCAAAATTCTGAGATAGTCATTTTATTCAGCGTAGTCGGAAAACCTTATAACTATGTCTTTAGGGACGACTTACTCCCTCACAGTCCCCGTGGGAGGGGCTACAAGTTACAAACTTTGACCAGGTCTTACATATAGTAATAGTTATTGGGAAGTGTAAGGACGTTTTCAGGACGAATTTTTTGGTTGAGGGAGGGGTTGAGATGAGGGGGATATGTTGGAAGAATATGTCATTGGGGAAGAAAATTCTCATGAAGGGAGCGCAGGATTTTCTAGCATTATTTAAAAAAAAACAATGAAAAAATAAATATGAAAAGTTTTTCCAACTGGAAGTAAGGACCAGCATTAAAACTTAAAACGAACAGAAATTATTTCGCATATGAGGGGCTCACCTCCTCCTAATACCTCCCTCTTTACGCTAAAGTATTTTCAGTAATTTTAACTATTTATTTTAACTATTTATTCTACGGCTTTTGTGATTCAGGGGTCATTCTTAATGAATTGAGACAAAATAAACTTTAGTGTAAAGAGCGAGGTACTGACGAGGGGGTGAACCCCCTCATATATGTAATAAAAACATGAGAATACAAAAGTTCGTTACGTAAATTAATTTATAAGTTATGTATATCTTTTACTAATAAAAATATTCGTAAAAATTAAAAGTTCTAGTTGCCTTTTTAAGCAACCAAAAAATCGGAGGGCAATTAGGCTTCTTCCCCCGCTCCTTTTTTGCTCAAAATCATTCGATCAAAACTATGAGAAAGCTCTTTAGCCAAAAAAAAATATGCAAATTTCGTTTCAATCCTTCCTCTGTGGAGAGCATAAAATCAAAACATGCATTGATTCAAAAACGTTCAGAAACTAAATTAAAAAAAACAAGTTTCTTTAACTGAAAGTAAGACTAAAAAACGAGCAGAAATTACTTCGTATATGAAAGGGGCTGCTTCCTCATCAACGCCGCGCTCTTTATCCTAAAATTTTTTTTACTGTTTTAAAAAGAAGAGTTGAGAGAAAGAGTCAAACTTTAGCGTAACGAGCTGGGCGTTGATGAGGAAGCAGTCCCTTTCATATACGAAGTAATTTTTGTTCGTTTTAAGTTTTAATGTCGCTCCTTACTTTCAGTTTAAAAAAAACTTGTATTTTTTTATTTAATCTCAATTAAATGACGTCAAAATTATAGCTTGGTTGGATCCAGCCCATCGTTTTTTGTTTTTTTGTTTTTTTACATTTTTTATGGCTACAAGCTTTATAGACTAGTTATGTTCATACGCACATACATGTGATAAAAACGCATGAACCTTTTCAATTTTCTCGGATTTAAGACATTGAACACCAATTCTTTGCATGATTGTTGTCATTGTTGTAATTCTAAAGATTATTTGGCGAAAATGGCAAGAAAAGTTTTGCAAATTTTTCTTTAGTGGCTCTATTTGCACATAAAAAAAGGCATATCATAAATGTCAGCTGGTATTTGTATATAAGAAATACCTGATATACAATCGAAGATATTTAAGATACTTCTAACCTAGACAGTCAAACAACAGTATTAACTATCATAACTCAGTGTTAAGTATTCCAGTTGAGATTTTGTTAAATGTATCTTTACAATAAGCGCTTTCATTAAGAAATCAGCTTTACTAGGCTGAACTCTCAAAATAGATAAAACGTTGGAGTAAGAAATACTGAAAATGAGCATCGATAGGAACAAAGATTTTTTTTTTTTTGTTATTTGAAAAGACACGTGGATTTGTAAAAGATGGACGCAATTGAAACAACTGAGATTTAAGTTTCACTTTTATGATTATGGTGGCAGAAGGAACTTTGGGAGAGACTTATTAATTTAAAATGAAAGTTCTAGTAATCTTTTTAAGATTCAAAAGACATCAGAGGGTAACTAGCCTCTCCTGGCCTTCTTTTATCCAAATGCGTTTTAATCAAAATTTTGAGATAGCAGTTTTGTTCAAAATAACAAAAAGATCAGATTACAACTACTGAAGGGTCTACACGTCCCCTGAAACTAGACTCAAGTGTTTTAAGTTATGCGCTGGGGGTATATAAGGTTTAATGTAAGGGGTGTTCTTATAAGCTTTCACACTCACAAGGGGGCTCACACAAACTCACTCTAACTTCTGATTTTAAATCAGAAGCTCTGGTGCCCATTTTGAGATTCAAAGAGATCAGATGGCAACTATCCTCATTCCCACGCCATGCTCCCCCTCCAAGTGCATCTGATCAAAATTTTAAGATATCCATCTCGTTCAAAATGGTTCAAAGATCATATAACAATATCTTCAGGGTTAACATCCCCGAACGTGGAGTCTAGGGTTGTAAGTTATGCCCTGGAAGTATATAAGGTTCTTATAGAAACTTTAAATGATGCTCATTTTACTGAAAAACGAAAATTTTAGTTGACTTTTTAAGGGTAAAAAGTGATCTGATTGCAACTAGACCCCCCCCCCACTCTCTCTTTTCTCCAAAGGCATCCCGTCAAATTCAGGAGATTGCAATTTTTTTCAAAATACTTCAAAGATCATATCACAATACCTTCGGGGTTGACACAACCCCCCTAAGCCAAGGGCTAGGGTTGTAATTTATTCATTAGGGGCATGTAAGGTCCTTATGGAAGGAGGGTGGTCGTGTACATCTCTGAGGGGGCTCATTTGATTGGAAATCGAACGTTATTACTTTTTAAGAATCAACACTGTTCGGAGGGTAGCTAGCTCCCACTTTTGCTCTTTTCTTCCAATATATACATATATATATATATATATATATATATATATATATATATATATATATATATATATATATATATATATATATATATATATATATATATATATAAGATTTTTTCGAGTATTTGAGGGAATTTTAGTTGAATTCTTTCCGAAGTATACTTTAAGGAATTTTCAATTTTATAATCAAGAAAATGAAAGGTTTTAAAGAATATGTCCGCAAACCATGTATGCTGTTCGCTATCTACTAGTTGAAATTTAGAATATAAAATACAAGCAATTTCTGTAATTTTTTCCTTTCTTTTGTGGAGTTTTATTAGAAATTTGGTGACAAAGTTTATCCTGGAAACAAGGATATAAATAGACTTCAACTTTAAATGCTGGACCCCGATGCTATAACTCTCACAAATGATTTTTCTTTCTTTCATAGATTTTTCTTTTCTTTCTTTCTTTCATTCGTTTCTTTAAAAGAAACGTTTGGCAAAAATAGAAGTTTTCAAAAAAAAAACAAAGAGCAATATCAAACAGTTTCTGGTAACGAGTTGTAGGTAAAAAGCGACACACGCTAATTGTAATTGAAACTATAAATTGAGGAGTTTTGAATATTTAGCCTACAGGATTTGGCGTTTAATGGTTGATTCAAATATATAAAATTCATCAAGCTTAAAGTTACCCATCGAAAGCTACAAGCTTGAGAAAATTTGCCCTATCTTTGAAAAAGAGGGAAAACCCCTAAATAGCAGTTGTTCCTTATGAAAATTACACCATCAAATTCAACATATCAAAGAAACCAACTGCAGTGTTTTCAAGCTCCTATCTACCCAATTGTACTTTTATAAGAAGGAAGATTTTGGATGCTAGTTCATTTGTTTTTACTACTAGGACTGATCGCATTAAGCCGATATTCCTAGAAATTCGGATGATGGCATATCAGACAAAAATTAGAACCCTAGCGCTTTTTTGTAGCCGAAAAGACTGAGCCCCAGAAAAATGGTGTTTTCTGCCACTTAGTGGCATGAAACTGCAATTTTTCCCCCAAAAAGGCCATCTTGCTTCCGATTGAAAATTCGGAAAACTGTAGTTTAAAATCCTTACCTTCAGAAGCAGTAAAGCCACGTGTTGATGTTTTTGTTCCTAATAAGTGACGTCGTCCATGCAAAGTCAACTGTTGATGTAGATATTTGTTTCAAAGCTTCATTTAATTAAGTCGATTTGCATCAGCTTTTGTGGAACAGGCTCGGTGAATCATTATTTATAAGGGGGGGGATTCTAGACGTCTAAAAAGGTATTTTTATACTTAATTGTTCTGACCTTCGATGAGCCTTCAGATAAACATGGAAAAGGTTTGAAGGAAGAGGGGTGGGCAGATAAATTAATCTCCAATCTTCCTTTATTTGGACTAAGCCAGAAGTTGCATTTGATTAAGCTATAAACACATGGGTGCTGTGTGCTAATAGTTCCTAGCTTATTGTATGAAAATTTTGCCTTTGTACTATACGAGATTAAATTCATAAATTTACCGGTTGAAAAGGCCAAATGGGAAGGGAACATTATGATAACCACTAGGTTACTCTTCTGAAGGGAGAAGGCAGGTGTCACCAGAACATTTGTATTATGGACTTTTAAACGATAATGTTTGGTTGGGTGTTTGCTTTTACATATTAAACATTCGGGGTGAGGAGCTCTAAGTAAGGGGCGACTCGTACTAATTGTAACCATAGCTCTAAAAAGAAGAGCTTTGATACCATTACATAAAGTAAAAGAATCAGATTAATGTTGGTTCCAAATATAGAAAATCCCTTGAGTTTAAAGCTACCCTGCAAAAGTTACCCCGCGTAGAAAATTTGCCTTACTTTTGAAAAAAAGAAAATAAAGAGAAAATTAGTAGCCACACACTATAAAGTAGTTTTATTTATCATCATGTATGATTTTGCATGACGTCATATTTATCAAAATAAACGTCTTTCTAAGCTATTTCCTCAGTGTTTCTTTTTGCTTTAATTAAGTTCTTGCATAATTCAGTAACAATCAGCCATGTTCAATGTTATACATCTTCTGGGTGTCTAAATTGCACATTAACGTAATTATTTTGTTCTTCTTTTGTTTTCTGTCACGGGATGACAACTCGCAAGTTTCAATCAAATTCCGAAATTATGGCGTAAATTCAGCTACTCCTTCCTGTTTATCCTTCACAGAATCATAGCTTTTACTGGATTTTTTTTGTGGGAGACGATTGACAATCTCGCCATTAACTGTAATTACTTTTTTTTACCGGACTCGTCAGTAAAAAAAAAAAGTTTATTGGTAGCGTTAAAATTCTCTTCCTAACTTATATTGTAATCGATGACCTCTTTTCTGTAATTTAATGTCAACTAAAATGTCAAAAAAAAAATCATAGAAATGCCTTATACTAGATCAATAATTCCTTGGACAACACTCTAATTCCATTATAACGACGAGATGAAAATAGGAAGAGTTGGTAAAACTCTTAAAAAGACAGTAAAACTTGGCAAAAGAAAAGAAAAAAATTGTACAAATAATGATTAAAGTTTGAATATTTTGGTTACATATCTGGATACCTTAATAAACGGAAAAAAGGAAAGAAGGGGGAAAAGAAAAAACTAACTTCGAACATAAAAAACAAAACAAAAAGAATAAAAACTACACAATAAGATAATTTATAAACACTATACAAAAAAAGATTGCAGGAGTATCAGTTCTATTCGAATATAAAATAGTTCTTGTTATTTTCGAATAAGTACTAACTTTTTTTGCATCAATTAGGACAATATTATGCCCAAGCTGTAGAAATCGAAATTCGTACACTTAGACCCTTCTTTTACCGAATATCCCTAAATTATTTGACAAATAGGTTAATTTTGACAATGATAATGAAAAATTTACTTTCTTACTCTTTGTTCCTATACAGAAATTGCATATATTTATTTATGTTTTTGCTCTACTTCATCTCTGAGGGAGAAATTGACTGACCTTGTGGTCAATAAAAAGCGATGAAAAAGAGAATAGGGAAACTTTATCCATTATCTGACAAGGCTTTCATTAGTTTAACAGCTTTCATGGGGACTCTCAAGTGCTGTGCTGATTATTCTGGGATAACTGAGTTGCACTGCGTAGCGATTTGTTACAATGATGCAGAAAACTATTTGAAACAAAGGCAGTTTGATAATTAAGAGTAATTCAGACACTGAATAAGTTTTCCTGCGTTACAAGCGTTGAAGGATTAGCTACGCGGTGAGCAGAATCATTTATATTGCCGTGTATCAGCCAAAATACCCGATCCTAATTCACCTTCTAGAATACCCATTTCCGACCTCATTCAATTCATAGATTACTATTATCATTTTCCATACGAGAAAGGTTATTTTAAGCACGATATATATATATATATATATATATATATATATATATATATATACATATATATATATATATATATATATATATATATATATATATATATATATATATATATATATTTATATATATATATATGTATATATATTTATATATATATATATATATATATATATATATATATATATATATATATATATATATATATATATATATATATATATATATATATATATATATATATATTTATATATATATATATATGTATATATATTTATATATATATATATATATATATATATATATATATATATATATATATATATATATATATATATATATATATATATATATATATATATATATATATATATACTAGCTGTTGGGGTGGCGCTTCGCGCCACCCCAACACCTAGTTGGTGGGGGCGCTTCGCGCCCCCCCCAAGCCCCCCCGCGCGCGTAAGTCGTTACGCGCCATAATAGTTACGCGCCATTGTAGTTGTGTCCCTATGTCCCACCTGTGAATATAGATAGATATATATATATATGGTTTTAACTACGTAAAACTTGCGAATATACAACATTCTTTGCTGTCCCATTGTCTTTGCATATAAATAGATTGTCAGGTTTACCGACTCTTGAACATGCAACATATAATGGTCCATGGGAAAACAATCTGTATTCAGATCTATACCTCATGATTCTAATGATTGCCCTTGAGCTTTGTTGATGGTGATTGCTAATCGACCATTCCCTGTCCCGGTGTCCCGGTCGTCATTTACATCCCCCTGTTTCCTCCGGTGTCCCCGTTGTAGTTGTGTCCCTGTGTCCCGGTCGTCATTTATATTCCCTGTGTCCCGGTCGTCATTTGTATCCCGGTGTCCCGGTCTGTATATACATTGGTTTTTTAGTTTTGTTTTTCTCCTTTATTTTTTTCCTTTTTTTTTCTTTTTTAGCTTATTTAGATTTTTAGATTTTTTAGTTTTTTTATTAGTTTTTAGTTTTGTTTTTTTGTCCCGGTCGTCATTTATATCCCCCTGTTTCCCCCGGTGTCCCCGTTGTAGTTGTGTCCCCGTGTCCCGGTCGTCATTTATATTCCCTGTGTCCCGGTCGTCATTTGTATCCCGGTGTACCGGTCTGTATATACATTCGTTTTTTAGTTTTGTTTTTCTCCTTTATTTTTTTCCTTTTTTTTTCTTTTTTAGTTTATTTAGATTTTTAGATTTTTTAGTTTTTTTATTAGTTTTTAGTTTTTTTTTCTTTTTAGTTTTTTTGTAGTTTTTACCTTCTTTTTAGTTTTGTTAATTTTTTTTTTACTTATGTCCTGGTCGTCATTTATACTCCCTATGTCCCGGTGCTTTGTTGATTGCTAATCGAACATTCCTTTTGTCCTGGTCGCTTTCTCTTTGAGTGTCGTCATTTATTTTTTTCTTTTTTAGTTCTTTTAGTTTTTACCTTTTTTAGTTTTTTTTAGTTTTTTAGATGAAAATTTTTTTTAGTTTTTTCCTTTTTTTCTTTTTAGTTTTTATTGGTTTTTACCTTTATGTTAGCTTATTTTTCAGTTTTTTCCTTTTTTTTTAGTTTTTTTTTATTTTTTATTTTTTTTAGTTTTTTACCTTTTTTTAGTTTTTTTAGTTTTTTTAGTTTTTTAGCTTTTTTACTTTTTTTATTAGTTTTTAGTTTTTTTGTAGTTTTTGCCTTTTTTTAGTTTTTTCAGTTTTTTTTTAGTTTTTTATTGGTTTTTACCTTTATTTTAGCTTATTTTTCAGTTTTTTCCTTTTTTTTAGTTTTTTTTAGTTTTTAGTTTTTTTAGTTTTTTACCTTTTTTTAGTTTTTTTAGTTTTTTTAGTTTTTTAGCTTTTTTATTTTTTTTATTAGTTTTTAGTTTTTTTTGTAGTTTTTGCCTTTTTTTTAGTTTTTTTAGTTTTTTAGCTTTTTTATTAGTTTTTAGTTTTTTTTGTAGTTTTTGCCTTTTTTTAGTTTGACAACTTATTTTTATATATATAGATAGTTTTTTTTTTTACTTATGTCCTGGTCGTCATTTATACTCCCTGTGTCCCGGTGCTTTGTTGATTGCTAATCGAACATTCCTTTTGTCCTGGTCGCTTTCTCTTTGAGTGTCGTCATTTATTAGTTTTTTCCTTTTTTTCTTTTTAGTTTTTTATTGGTTTTTACCTTTATTTTAGCTTATTTTTCAGTTTTTTCCTTTTTTTTAGTTTTTTTTTATTTTTTATTTTTTTTAGTTTTTTACCTTTTTTTAGTTTTTTTAGTTTTTTTAGTTTTTTAGCTTTTTTATTTTTTTTATTAGTTTTTAGTTTTTTTTGTAGTTTTTGCCTTTTTTTAGTTTTTTCAGTTTTGACGTCACCTGATCCAGTTTTTTCAGGTGACGTCACCTGACCCATCCACACATCCACAGACAGACAACTTATTTTTATATATATAGATATATATATATATTTAAAAGTACATAAGAGAAAGAGTCAGCACCTAGTTAAAAAGTCAAAAATAAAAAATAAATAGATAAAAATAAAGTTAATTACTTATAGTGTCCAAGTGACGTTATAGTGGCCATGATTATTGACCCTGCAGTGTTCAATCTATCTATATATATAAAAATAAGTTGTCTGTCTGTCTGTGGATCTGTGGATCAGGTGACGTCATGTTTCTGTGTCGACTGACGTCATGTTTTCGACTGACGAAATTACGAAATTACATTGGGACACAAATGACGACCAGGACACCGGCACATAGGGAATATAAATGACGACCGGGACACTCAAAGAGAAAGTGACCGGGACACAAGGAATGTTCAATTAGCAATCACCATCAACAAAACACCGTCAACAAACCATCACAAATGACGACCGGGACACAGGGAGTATAAATGACGACCAGGACATAAGTAAAAAAAAAACTAAAAAAAAGGGTAAAAACTACAAAAAAACTAAAAAGAAAAAAACAAACTAAAAACTAATAAAAAAACTAAAAAAGCTAAAAAACTAAAAAAACTAAAAAATAAAAAAAACTAAAAAAAGGAAACAAAAAGAAAAATAAAGGAGAAAAACAAAACTAAAAAAATAAAAATAAAAAAAAACTAAAAAGAAAAAAGAAAAAAAAAACTAAAAAAACTAAAAAAATGTAAAAACCAAAAAAACTAAAAAGAAAAAAAGGGGAAAAATGCAAAAATTTATTTCATCATTTACCATTTCAAAAACGAATGTATATACAGACTGGGACACCGGAATACAAATGACAACCGGGACACAGGGAATATAAATGACGACCGGGACACAGGGACACAACTACAACGGGGGCGCCGGAGGGCACAGGGGGATATATAAATGACGATGGTGACACAGAGAATGTTCGATTAGCAATCACCATCAACAAAGGTCAAGGGCAATCATTAGAATCATGAGGTATAACTAAAAAAAACTAAAAAAAAGGCAGAAAACTAAAACCTAAAAAAAATACCAATTCAAAAACGAATGTATATACAGACTGGGACACCGGGACACGAATGACGACCGGGACACCGGGACACAAGGAATATCAATGACGCCCGGGACCTTCAAAGAGAATTCACAGACTGGGACACCGGGACATAAATGACGACCGGAACACATGGAATATAAATGACGACCGGGACACCGGGGGGCACACGGGGATATATAAATGACGACGGCGACACAGGGAATCGTCGATTAGCAATCACCATCAACAAAGCTCAAGGAAACACATTTATATATCCCCCTGTGCACCCCGGCGTCCCCTTTGTAGTTATGTCCCTGTGTCCCGGTCGTCATTTATATTCCCTGTGTCCCGGTCGTCATTTGTGTCCCGGTGTTCCAGTCTGTGATTTCTCTTTGAGTTTCCCGGGCGTCATTTATATTCCTTGTGTCCCGGTGTCCCGGTGTCCCGGTCGTCATTTATATCCCCCTGTGCCCCCCGGCGTCCCCATTGTAGTTGTGTCCCTGTGTCCCGGTCGTCATTTATATTCCCTCTGTCCCGGTCGTCATTTGTATCCCGGTGTCCCGGTCTGTATATACATTCGTTTTTTAGTTTTGTTTTTCTCCTTTATTTTTTTCCTTTTTTCTTTTTTTTCTTTTTTAGTTTATTTAGATTTTTAGATTTTTTAGTTTTTTTATTAGTTTTTAGTTTTTTTAGTTTTTTTTTTTACTTATGTCCTGGTCGTCATTTATACTCCCTGTGTCCCGGTCGTCATTTGTGTCTCGGTGCTTTGTTGATTGCTAATTTATATTATATTTATATTTATATTTTTTATATTTATTAATATTTTTTTAGTTTTCTTTTTCTCTTATTTTTCAGTTTTTTCCTTTTTTTAGTTTTTTCTTTTTTAGTTTTTAGTTTTTTTTTTGTTTTTTACCTTTTTTTAGTTTTTTTAGTTTTTTTAGTTTTTTAGCTTTTTTAGTTTTTTTATAAGTTTTTAGTTTTTTTTTAGTTTTTGCCTTTTTTTAGTTTTTTCAGTTTTTTTTTAGTTTTTAGTTTTTTACCTTTTTTTAGTTTTTTTAGTTTTTTAGCTTTTTTAGTTTTTTTTCTTTTTAATTTTTTTTGTAGTTTTACCTTTTTTAGTTTTTTTTCTTCTTTTGGATTAGTGTGAAATAATTCAGACGTCATATGCGGACAAACACGACGTCACTCGACAGACAGACAGACAGACCTAACCCACAAACAACTTATTTTTATATATATTTATTCATATTTTTTTAGTTTTCTTTTTCTCTTTTATTTTTCAGTTTTTTCCTTTTTTTTAGTTTTTTTCTTTTTTAGTTTTTAGTTTTTTACCTTTTTTTAGTTTTTTTTTAGTTTTTTTTAGTTTTTTAGCTTTTTTAGTTTTTTTATTAGTTTTTATTTTTTTTGTAGTTTTTTCCTTTTTTTATTTTTTTCAGTTTTTTTTTAGTTATTATTTTTTTACCTTTTTTTAGTTTTTTTTAGTTTTTTAGCTTTTTTAGTTTTTTTTTCTTTTTAGTTTTTTTTGTAGTTTTTACCTTTTTTAGTTTTTTTCTTCTTTTGTATTAGTGTGAAATAATTCAGACGTCATATGCGAACAAACATGACGTCACCTGATCCATCCACAGATCCACACACAGACAACTTATTTTTATATATATAGATATATATCTTCTATATCTATCTATCTATCTATCTATCTATATATATAAAAATAATCTATATATATAAATATAAGTTGTCTGTGGATGGATGGATGGATGTGTCAGGTGACGTCACCTGAAAAAACTGGATCAGGTGACGTCAAAACTGAAAAAACTAAAAAAAGGCAAAAACTACAAAAAAAACTAAAAACTAATAAAAAAAATAAAAAAGCTAAAAAACTAAAAAAACTATAAAGGTAAAAACCAATAAAAAACTAAAAAAAAAACTGAAAAAACTAAAAAAAGGCAAAAACTACAAAAAAAACTAAAAACTAATAAAAAAAGTAAAAAAGCTAAAAAACTAAAAAAACTAAAAAAAAACTAAAAAAAGGTAAAAAACTAAAAAAAATAAAAAATAAAAAAAAACTAAAAAAAAGGAAAAAACTGAAAAATAAGCTAAAATAAAGGTAAAAACTAAAAAAAAAAGGAAAAAACTAATAAATGACGACACTCAAAGAGAAAGCGACCAGGACAAAAGGAATGTTCGATTAGCAATCAACAAAGCACAGGGACACAGGGAGTATAAATGACGACCAGGACATAAGTAAAAAAAAAACTATCTATATATATAAAAATAAGTTGTCAAACTAAAAAAAGGCAAAAACTACAAAAAAAACTAAAAACTAATAAAAAAGCTAAAAAACTAAAAAAACTAAAAAAAAGGCAAAAACTACAAAAAAAACTAAAAACTAATAAAAAAAATAAAAAAGCTAAAAAACTAAAAAAACTAAAAAAACTAAAAAAAGGTAAAAAACTAAAAAAACTAAAAACTAAAAAAAACTAAAAAAAAAAGGAAAAAACTGAAAAATAAGCTAAAATAAAGGTAAAAACCAATAAAAAACTAAAAAAAAACTGAAAAAACTAAAAAAAGGCAAAAACTACAAAAAAACTAAAAACTAATAAAAAAAGTAAAAAAGCTAAAAAACTAAAAAAACTAAAAAAACTAAAAAAAACTAAAAAAAGGTAAAAAACTAAAAAAAATAAAAAATAAAAAAAAACTAAAAAAAAAGGAAAAAACTGAAAAATAAGCTAACATAAAGGTAAAAACCAATAAAAACTAAAAAGAAAAAAAGGAAAAAACTAAAAAAAATTTTCATCTAAAAAACTAAAAAAAAAACTAAAAAAGGTAAAAACTAAAAGAACTAAAAAAGAAAAAAATAAATGACGACACTCAAAGAGAAAGCGACCAGGACAAAAGGAATGTTCGATTAGCAATCAACAAAGCACCGGGACATAGGGAGCATAAATGACGACCAGGACATAAGTAAAAAAAAAATTAACAAAACTAAAAAGAAGGTAAAAACTACAAAAAAACTAAAAAGAAAAAAAAACTAAAAACTAATAAAAAACTAAAAAATCTAAAAATCTAAATAAACTAAAAAAGAAAAAAAAAGGAAAAAAATAAAGGAGAAAAACAAAACTAAAAAACGAATGTATATACAGACCGGTACACCGGGATACAAATGACGACCGGGACACAGGGAATATAAATGACGACCGGGACACAGGGACACAACTACAACGGGGACACCGGGGGAAACAGGGGGATATAAATGACGACCGGGACAAAAAAACTAAAAAGAAAAAAAAACTAAAAACTAATAAAAAAACTAAAAAATCTAAAAATCTAAATAAGCTAAAAAAGAAAAAAAAAGGAAAAAAATAAAGGAGAAAAACAAAACTAAAAAACGAATGTATATACAGACCGGGACACCGGGATACAAATGACGACCGGGACACAGGGAATATAAATGACGACCGGGACACAGGGACACAACTACAACGGGGACACCGGATTAAACAGGGGGATGTAAATGACGACCGGGACACCGGGACAGGGAATGGTCGATTAGCAATCACCATCAACAAAGCTCAAGGGCAATCATTAGAATCATGAGGTATAGATCTGAATACAGATTGTTTTCCCATGGACCATTATATGTTGCATGTTCAAGAGTCGGTAAACCTGACAATCTATTTATATGCAAAGACAATGGGACAGCAAAGAATGTTGTATATTCGCAAGTTTTACGTAGTTAAAACCATATATATATATATCTATCTATATTCACAGGTGGGACATAGGGACACAACTACAATGGCGCGTAACTATTATGGCGCGTAACGACTTACGCGCGCGGGGGGGCTTGGGGGGGCGCGAAGCGCCCCCACCAACTAGGTGTTGGGGTGGCGCTTCTTGAGCTTTGTTGATGGTGATTGCTAATCGACCATTCCCTGTCCCGGTGTCCCGGTCGTCATTTACATCCCCCTGTTTCCCCCGGTGTCCCCGTTGTAGTTGTGTCCCTGTGTCCCGGTCGTCATTTATATTCCCTGTGTCCCGGTCGTCATTTGTATCCCGGTGTCCCGGTCTGTATATACATTCGTTTTTTAGTTTTGTTTTTCTCCTTTATTTTTTTCCTTTTTTTTCTTTTTTAGCTTATTTAGATTTTTAGATTTTTTAGTTTTTTTATTAGTTTTTAGTTTTTTTTTCTTTTTAGTTTTTTTTGTCCCGGTCGTCATTTATATCCCCCTGTTTCCCCCGGTGTCCCCGTTGTAGTTGTGTCCCTGTGTCCCGGTCGTCATTTATATTCCCTGTGTCCCGGTCGTCATTTGTATCCCGGTGTACCGGTCTGTATATACATTCGTTTTTTAGTTTTGTTTTTCTCCTTTATTTTTTTCCTTTTTTTTCTTTTTTAGTTTATTTAGATTTTTAGATTTTTTAGTTTTTTTATTAGTTTTTAGTTTTTTTTTCTTTTTAGTTTTTTTGTAGTTTTTACCTTCTTTTTAGTTTTGTTAATTTTTTTTTTTACTTATGTCCTGGTCGTCATTTATACTCCCTGTGTCCCGGTGCTTTGTTGATTGCTAATCGATCATTCCTTTTGTCCTGGTCGCTTTCTCTTTGAGTGTCGTCATTTATTTTTTTCTTTTTTAGTTCTTTTAGTTTTTACCTTTTTTAGTTTTTTTTAGTTTTTTAGATGAAAATTTTTTTTAGTTTTTTCCTTTTTTTCTTTTTAGTTTTTTATTGGTTTTTACCTTTATGTTGCCTTTTTTTAGTTTTTTCAGTTTTGACGTCACCTGATCCAGTTTTTTCAGGTGACGTCACCTGATCCACGATCCACAGATCCACAGACAACTTATTTTTATATATATAGATAGTTTTTTTTTTTTACTTATGTCCTGGTCGTCATTTATACTCCCTGTGTCCCGGTGCTTTGTTGATTGCTAATCGAACATTCCTTTTGTCCTGGTCGCTTTCTCTTTGAGTGTCGTCATTTATTTTTTTCTTTTTTAGTTCTTTTAGTTTTTACCTTTTTTAGTTTTTTTTAGTTTTTTAGATGAAAATTTTTTTTAGTTTTTTCCTTTTTTTCTTTTTAGTTTTTTATTGGTTTTTACCTTTATTTTAGCTTATTTTTCAGTTTTTTCCTTTTTTTTATTTTTTTTTTATTTTTTATTTTTTTTTAGTTTTTTACCTTTTTTTTATTTTTTTTAGTTTTTTAGCTTTTTTACTTTTTTTATTAGTTTTTAGTTTTTTTTGTAGTTTTTGCCTTTTTTTAGTTTTTTCAGTTTTTTTTTTAGTTTTTTATTGGTTTTTACCTTTATTTTAGCTTATTTTTCAGTTTTTTCCTTTTTTTTAGTTTTTTTTAGTTTTTAGTTTTTTTAGTTTTTTACCTTTTTTTAGTTTTTTTAGTTTTTAAGCTTTTTTATTTTTTTTATTAGTTTTTAGTTTTTTTTGTAGTTTTTGCCTTTTTTTAGTTTTTTTAGTTTTTTAGCTTTTTTATTAGTTTTTAGTTTTTTTTGTAGTTTTTGCCTTTTTTTAGTTTTTTAGCTTTTTTATTTTTTTTATTAGTTTTTAGTTTTTTTTGTAGTTTTTGCCTTTTTTTAGTTTTTTCAGTTTTGACGTCACCTGATCCAGTTTTTTCAGGTGACGTCACCTGATCCATCCATCCACAGACAGACAGACAACTTATTTTTATATATATAGATATATCTATATATATAAAAATAAATTGTCTGTGGATGGATGGATGGATGTGTCAGGTGACGTCACCTGAAAAAACTGGATCAGGTGACGTCAAAACTGAAAAAACTAAAAAAAGGCAAAAACTACAAAAAAAACTAAAAACTAATAAAAAAAATAAAAAAGCTAAAAAACTAAAAAAACTATAAAGGTAAAAACCAATAAAAAACTAAAAAAAAAACTGAAAAAACTAAAAAAAGGCAAAAACTACAAAAAAAACTAAAAACTAATAAAAAAAGTAAAAAAGCTAAAAAACTAAAAAAACTAAAAAAACTAAAAAAAGGTAAAAAACTAAAAAAAATAAAAAATAAAAAAAAACTAAAAAAAAGGAAAAAACTGAAAAATAAGCTAAAATAAAGGTAAAAACCAATAAAAAACTAAAAAAAAAAAGGAAAAAACTAATAAATGACGACACTCAAAGAGAAAGCGACCAGGACAAAAGGAATGTTCGATTAGCAATCAACAAAGCACCGGGACACAGGGAGTATAAATGACGACCAGGACAAAGCACCGGGACATAGGGAGTATAAATGACGACCAGGACATAAGTAAAAAAAAATTAACAAAACTAAAAAGAAGGTAAAAACTACAAAAAAACTAAAAAGAAAAAAAAACTAAAAACTAATAAAAAAACTAAAAAATCTAAAAATCTAAATAAACTAAAAAAGAAAAAAAAAGGAAAAAAATAAAGGAGAAAAACAAAACTAAAAAACGAATGTATATACAGACCGGTACACCGGGATACAAATGACGACCGGGACACAGGGAATATAAATGACGACCGGGACACAGGGACACAACTACAACGGGGACACCGGGGGAAACAGGGGGATATAAATGACGACCGGGACAAAAAAACTAAAAAGAAAAAAAACTAAAAACTAATAAAAAAACTAAAAAATCTAAAAATCTAAATAAGCTAAAAAAGAAAAAAAAAGGAAAAAAATAAAGGAGAAAAACAAAACTAAAAAACGAATGTATATACAGACCGGGACACCGGGATACAAATGACGACCGGGACACAGGGAATATAAATGACGACCGGGACACAGGGACACAACTACAACGGGGACACCGGAGGAAACAGGGGGATGTAAATGACGACCGGGACACCGGGACAGGGAATGGTCGATTAGCAATCACCATCAACAAAGCTCAAGGGCAATCATTAGAATCTTGAGGTATAGATCTGAATACAGATTGTTTTCCCATGGACCATTATATGTTGCATGTTCAAGAGTCGGTAAACCTGACAATCTATTTATATGCAAAGACAATGGGACAGCAAAGAATGTTGTATATTCGCAAGTTTTACGTAGTTAAAACCATATATATATATATCTATCTATATTCACAGGTGGGACATAGGGACACAACTACAATGGCGCGTAACGACTTACGCGCGCGGGGGGGCTTGGGGGGGGGCGCGAAGCGCCCCCACCAACTAGGTGTTGGGGTGGCGCGAAGCGCCACCCCAACAGCTAGTATATATATATATATATATATATATATATAGGTATGACGACACTCAAAGAGAAAGCGACCGGGACAAAAGGAATGTTCGATTAGCAATCAACAAAGCACCGAGACACAGGGAGTATAAATGACGACCAGGACATAAGTAAAAAAAAAAAACTAAAAAAACTAAAAAGAAGGTAAAAACTACAAAAAAACTAAAAAGAAAAAAAACTAAAAATTAATAAAAAAACTAAAAAATCTAAAAATCTAAATAAACTAAAAAAGAAAAAAAATAAAAAAGGGAAAAAAATAAAGGAGAAAAACAAAACTAAAAAACGAATGTATATACAGACCGGGACACCGGGATACAAATGACGACGGGGACACAGGGAATATAAATGACCATACATAAGCCATAATGACCAGGACATAAGTAAAAAATATAAATGACGACCGGGACACAGGGACACAACTACAACGGGGACGCCGGGGGGCACAAACTAAAAAGAAAAAAAAAGAAAAACTAATAAAAAAACTAAAAAATCTAAGAATCTAAATAAACTAAAAAAGAAAAAAAATAAAAAAGGAAAAAAATAAAGGAGAAAAACAAAACTAAAAAACGAATGTATATACAGACCGCTGAAACTTCGTCGACCACTCTGGCTGGGAATGAAACCGACCTATTAGTCCTTCTACCGCACCATGTCAAGCTTAATGCATGTGATATCTTTATGCAGACAGACACATATGGAAATAACCGACGATTGTACAACATAAAAAAGATCAAGAACAAACTAGTAACCGAAGCAGCAGAAAATCTACTCGTTTGCCGCGCGATATCTGGCTGCGATACAACATCTAGACTTCATGGCGTAGGGAAACTAGCAGTGGTATCCTTGTTACACAAAGATGGATTTTTAAAGACGCTTGCAAACTCTTCGTGACACCAGGATTCAACTACCAAGAGGTCGCCGAAGCTGGAGAGAAAAATTGGCTCCGCATCTACAAAGAGAAAAGCAATGAGAATACCATGAAGGATGTCTTCATTCACAATGCAAGTTGGAAGTGAAAATACTTTCGTTCAGGCAGAGTGGCTTCCGCCAACTTTGGCTACAGCAAAGTACCACTTTTACAGGTTCTGTTTACTAATAGTGAAGTGGCAAGACACGTCCAATTCACTAAAGCCCAAAGAGTAGGGTTGATGCCTCTCTTCGTCATGGAATATGTATCTTCCCGGATACATAACCAGATGCTTAACCAGCACAATAAAAACTAAAAAGAAAAAAAACTAAAAATTAATAAAAAAACTAAAAAATCTAAAAATCTAAATAAACTAAAAAAGAAAAAAAATAAAAAAGGGAAAAAAATAAAGGAGAAAAACAAAACTAAAAAACGAATGTATATACAGACCGGGACACCGGGATACAAATGACGACGGGGACACAGGGAATATAAATGACCATACATAAGCCATAATGACCAGGACATAAGTAAAAAATATAAATGACGACCGGGACACAGGGACACAACTACAACGGGGACGCCGGGGGGCACAAACTAAAAAGAAAAAAAAAGAAAAACTAATAAAAAAACTAAAAAATCTAAAAATCTAAATAAACTAAAAAAGAAAAAAAAGAAAAAAGGAAAAAAATAAAGGAGAAAAACAAAACTAAAAAACGAATGTATATACAGACCGCTGAAACTTCGTCGACCACTCTGGCTGGGAATGAAACCGACCTATTAGTCCTTCTACCGCACCATGTCAAGCTTAATGCATGTGATATCTTTATGCAGACAGACACATATGGAAATAACCGACGATTGTACAACATAAAAAAGATCAAGAACAAACTAGTAACCGAAGCAGCAGAAAATCTACTCGTTTGCCGCGCGATATCTGGCTGCGATACAACATCTAGACTTCATGGCGTAGGGAAACTAGCAGTGGTATCCTTGTTACACAAAGATGGATTTTTAAAGACGCTTGCAAACTCTTCGTGACACCAGGATTCAACTACCAAGAGGTCGCCGAAGCTGGAGAGAAAAATTGGCTCCGCATCTACAAAGAGAAAAGCAATGAGAATACCATGAAGGATGTCTTCATTCACAATGCAAGTTGGAAGTGAAAATACTTTCGTTCAGGCAGAGTGGCTTCCGCCAACTTTGGCTACAGCAAAGTACCACTTTTACAGGTTCTGTTTACTAATAGTGAAGTGGCAAGACACGTCCAATTCACTAAAGCCCAAAGAGTAGGTTTGATGCCTCTCTTCGTCATGGAATATGTATCTTCCCAGATATATAACCAGATGCTTAACCAGCACAATAAAACTTCTTGAAGATGGTATGGGCCCAGTGCACCAGCGGGTGCGAGTCGCTCAGATGCAGCTGCCGTCGTAACGGTTCGCCCTGCAGCTTTGCCTGTGGGGAGTGTAAAGGGGCGTTATGCGCTAACACTGCATCAATACAGGATGAGGACGATAGCGAAGACAAGCAGGAAGAAGAATTAGCTTTGGGTTGAACGTTAAAATCAAAATGTTCTCGTGATTGATTTACCTAAGTTCTAAAACGTTCCTTTTTATAACTGACTGATCTTAAGTTTCGATCTCGATTTAAGAAGTAGTTTCTCAAGATGTTATACTTAGCAACCCCTCATATTGCAGGCCCTTCAGAGGTGGAAATGAAGTAAATAGTAAAAAAAGTGCTTTTTGACCTCATATTTTGCTATACGGTACCTTATTTGCTATATATTGACCCTTTAGCCGCAGGAATCTGGCAAATAATGATCTGCGTGCTTTACCCCCCCTCTCCCGTTCTGTGAAGGTGAAAATTGATACTGGGGTACGGAAAACTTGATTTCTGACGTCAGATTTCAATTCGTCATGCTTGATTTGGTAGAAAACGACCACACAAAAATACGTCCGAATAGAAAATTCAATATCCCCCCTTATTTTCCTGCTTGAAGGGAGGTTTTCTGCAGTTATGCGAGGGGGATTCGGGGCGACTTTTTGTGTCATTAAGCTGATTTCTCTGAACATTTTGGTGTAAAAACAAACTCTGTTGCAGTTTCCCCAAGGTCAAACCGTATTTTTCCTCCACTATTACAGCAACCTAAATATGTCCTGAACTCCTGCACTAGATTGACAACTCAAGATTATTTTTTTGGTTTTCTACTCCTTGTCAGAGTTTGAAAAAAATACCGAAGAAAAATTTGTTTTATGAAAATTATATTTTAAAGTTGACAGACTTTTTTACAACTTAGCTGAATGCCAACTGAAAGGAAACAAATCCTTACATCTGAATCGGAATAGATGTGAGTTCTAAACTGTTATGATTCACATAACTTTTGAAATAGTTGACACTTTTATGAGTGCTAAGTTTGATACTATATAAACGAACAAAGTTTGTAATTTTTACACTTTCGTTAAAATAAGCCTGTTTTGAATTTTGAATTAGGCAAGTCATAAAAGAATAAAGTTTGTATTTCAAAGTCTTTGCTGAAATTAATCTTGAATAAAATAACCCTTTTTTAGAGTTAATTCAACACTAAAACGTCCTTAATTTATTTATGCATTGTAAAAACTGTTTTTATGGCACTTGGTATTAGCCCGTTAATTAGGAAAAAATAGAAAAATAGAAGTATTTTTAACTTACGAACGGTTCATCAGATCTTCACAAAATTTGATGTTTTGAAGGATATTGCGTCTCAGAGTTGTTTTTTTTTAATCCCGACCAGATCAGGTGACATTGGGGGGAGTTGGGATGGGGAAACCTAAAATCTTGGAAAACACTTAGAGTGGAGGGATCGGGATGAAACTTGGTGGGAAAAATAAGCACAAGTCCTAGATACATGATTGACATAACCGGGACAGATCCGCTCTCTTTGGGGTAGTAGGGGGGGACGGTTAATCCTGAAAAATTAGAAAAAATGAGGTGTTTTTAACTTACGAACGGGTGATCGGATCTCAATGAAATTTGATATTTAGAAGGATATCGTATCTCAGAGCTCTTATTTTAAATCCCGACCGGATCTGGTGACATTGGGGGGGATTTGGGAGGGGGAAGCCTAAAATCTTGGAAAACACTTAAAGTAGAGGGATCGGGATGAAACTTGGTGGGAAAAATAAGCACAAGTCCTAGCTACATGATTGACATAACCGAAACGGATCTGCTCTCTTTGGGTAGTTGGGGGGGGGGCTACTTCTTAAAAACTAGAAAAAATGAGGTATTTTTAACTTACGAACGGGCTATCGGATCTCAATGAAATTTGATATTTAGAAGGATATCACGTCTCAAAGCTCTTGTTTTAAATCCCGACCGGATCTGGTGACATTGGGAGGAGCTTGGGGTGGGGGAACCTAAAATCATGGAAAACGCTTAGATTGGAGCGATAGGGATGAAACTTGGTGGGAAAAATAAGCAGAAGTCTTAGATAAGTGATTTACATAATTTGAACGGAACCGCTCTATTGGGGGGGGGGTTAATTCTGAAAAATTATAAAGAATGACGTATTTTTAACTTACGAAGGAGTGATTGGATCTTCATGAACCTTCATATTTAGAAGGACCTCGTAACTCGGATCTTTTATTTTAAATCTCAACTGGATCCAGCGTCACTGGGGGGGGGGCAGTTGGGGGGACCACAAATCTTAGAAAAAACTTATAGCGGAGAGATCAGGATGAAACTGGATGGGAAGAATAAAAACCTGTCTAAGATACGTGACTGACATAACCGGACCGGATCTGCTCTCTTTGGTGGAGTTGGGGGGGGGGGGGGGTAATTTTGAAAATTGAGGAATTTGTAACTTACGATAGGGTGACCAGATCTTAATGAAACTTGATATTTAGAAAGGATCTTGTGCTTAAAACTCTAATTTTAAATTCTGACCAGATCCTGTGACATTGAGGGGAGTTGGAGGGGGAGACCGGAATTCTTGGGAAACGTAAAAATTGGGGTATTTTTATCTTACGAATAGTTGATCAGATCTTAATGAAATTTGATATTTAGAAGGAGTTCATGTCTCAGAGCTCTTACCTCAAATCCCGACCACATCTTTTGACATTGGGGGGAGTTGGAGGTGAAATCTTGGAAAACACTCGGAGTGGAGGAATCGGGATGAATCTTGGTGGATAGATTAAGCAATTATCCTTGATACGTGATTGACGTAACCGTACTGGATTCGCTCTCTTTGGGGGATTTGGGGTGGGGGAGGTGTTCATTGATTAGTCAAGTTTGGTTCTTCTGGACGTGCTAGGACGATGAAAATGGTAGGCGTGTCAGGGAGCTGCACAAATTGACTTGATAAAGTCGTTTTCTCAGATTCGACCATCGGGAGGGGGGCTAAAGGGAGAGGACAAATTAGAAAAAAATAGGTATTTATAACTTACGAGTCGGTGATCGGATCTTAATGAATTTTGAAATTTAGAGGGACATCGTGACTCAGAGCTCTTATTTTAAATCCTGACCGGCATTAAGCCTCTGATTTTCCTTCTAAATCAATCTATTGATTCTAAGAATTTTGTTAGAGCTCATACCATATAAGCTCTTGGCTCTTAGCTCTTCTTGCCTCGTTACAAGTGCCATGTGAGCTCTTAGCTCTTGTTCTAAATATGGACTTTCTCAACCGTCAAACAAGAAGAGGAAAGAGAAACCAGGAAAAAACAGTCATCTAGCTAACCAAAAACAAAAAGGTGTAAATAGTTCAGCGTAGACAGAATGCAAGCTATTAATCGAGCCACTTTTATGCTTAGGTATTGGGACTTCTGTTTGGAATTTCTGAAACAGAAAAATCTTTTTCTGTTTGTATTTTTTCTTTCTTGTTAAACTTGTAGTTTCAAAACCAATGTAGTTTCAGAACTAAATTAAAAATTATAAACGAGGAACATCTTGATAAAACTTCTACTGGGATATACACTTCGTGTACTGGCACTTCACGTGAATGCGACACTATTAATACAGATTGATTTTCTTGTCTCTTTTCGGATTGTACTATTTTTAAGATATTATTGCTAAAATCTCCTGTGCGCTGCTAGGGCTTTACCTTGGTTTATCATTGTGTCTTCCATTGGCTAAAACTTCATTTTGAGGAACTTTATTGGGTTTTACTGAAATGGCTTCGGAGTAAGAGAGTCGAGTCTAGTTGGATATGTAGCAACCAAAAAGAGATGTTTCGATTATTCATCCTTTAAGTTCAAATCTTGATTTAATCAGCATTGCCTGTTTGCCTATGTATTTATCTTGCCGCAGGAAATCTTTCAGAATGAGGATTGTGGATATCCTTTTAAAAGAAATTCTTAGACACACAGCGGAATCTTTCTTTTATAGGTAATAGCTGGTCTCAGGGGTGTAGAAGCCTGTCCTGCTAGTCTAAGTCAAGATGATCTTTGGCAATTTCAATTGAACATGGAAGCCCCCAAGTTCAAGCCCACGTTGTCAGCATCCATTCTTACTCATGATTTATATAAATGAAAGATCATACTTGCTGGATTTGCGAATGATTTTAGGAGGGAAAATTATCTCCAGTATAAATGGATTTAAGCAGAAAAGAATATAGTTGATACGGGTGCTATTTAGCCTATCAGTCATCAGGTCTTACCTAAATCTAAAGGAGTTATACTTTAGAAATAGGGAGGTATTAGCCCTGTCCTTTTCTTTTTGTTTGAAACAGTTGCGTTTGTCGTTAGAAAATGGTATAGAGGGTTTTTGGTCCTTTTCCTTCAAAAACCTTAATTCCCCCAACACATCGAACATGGAGTTAATTTGTATTTCTTCCGACTCGCACCCTGGAGAGATTATTTTTACAAATGACCCTTAATGATCAAATGCTAACCATTGAAATCATTAACACCATATTAGGGCTGTCTTAAATCAAAAATAACTAAGTATAGATTTCAAAATTATGTTTATTTCCAACCTAGGGGTATTTCGAGTTTGTTGACTAAAGTTTTAAGGCTAGTATTGCAATAAATAAGCGGAATATTATAACCCAGCAAGTAAGCAACTGACAAGTGGTGTTTGATATTCACCAAGGCTGATATTCAAGGCTTTCTAAGCTTGCTAATTTCAAACCGGGGTTGGATAAATCACCATAGAAGCCCCAAATAAAATACATTAAGTGCCTATTTCACAAAGGGTGGTTACGTCAATCCTCGTTGAAATTAACGTTCTTGCTTTAATTTTGAATGTATATGACTCGACTGCCCAAAGTTGGGCTTTTGGTCCCCCAAACTCATCCATCTCTTTCTTTGGTTTTCGTTTTTCACACTGTCATGTGCCGCCCCTTTTTAATCATAAGCAATTAGGGAACGGTTCTTATTGATTGTGGTTTAATCATTAAAAACCATTTAAGATCAGAGCGTGATACTCCTAGATCAGAATACACTCAGTACATGTTTCAAAACGATATTGTTTTACTCAACGGCTGGTCTTTCAGTATTTTTTATTATTTAGCTTACTGATTATTAAGTCAGGGGTTAATATTGCTATGCAGGCGTCAAAAATCAAAACATGTACAACATATACGTCGCAAATGGTATACGTTCATTGCCCTGTTAAAATCACGGTCATCTGAATATATTTAATTGATAGATTAAACGAAAACTTACCAAGTTTGAAGTTTGATTGTAATTCTACTCCAAAGAAGGAGCGCCATCGTAGCTGAGAGTTCAACTGAGATAGACGCGTGCAATCGCCTCAATTGACCAATTCAAAACCAGTATTTTAAAGTCGTTGTAGTATGCGGTGGTTAAGCTCATGATGAAACGCAGAGAGTTCAACGGGAAGGGAAATTGTCAGGGCAGTTGAACTCTCAGCTACGCTGGCGCTCCTTCTTTGGAGTAGAATTACAATCAAACGTCAAACTTGGTAAGTTTTCGTTTAATTTATCAATTAAATATTATACTCCATAAAAGGAGTACCAATAATTATACTCCAAAAGGAGTACCTTAGCTTCGCCTCGAGTTAAACTGAGATTTCAAAGTTCAGCATGAGCTAAACCAACACTAATGACCAATAATAGCCCAATTTAATAAAAAGAGGGCGCTGTACAAAAATTCATTTATAGTAAGATAATTTAAATATAATAGAATGCGATGAGTACCTTAAAAAGACAGATGACTGTTTTCCACTTTCAATTGGTTTATTATAGAACCTTGCAAACTTTTTGGCATTTGTCCAGCCTACATATCTTATGATTTGGTCCACATCAACTCCTCCTGCTTTAAGGTGGGACGTTGAGTTAGACCGTGTGCTATGAGCACCATAAACACTGATATCTCTACCTGCAAGAAATAACACTTCTTTTATCCATCTAGAAATAGATGACTTGGACGCAGCGGTATAAGGCTTACGATATAAGTACAGGCAAATGGAGGTTTGACCCGAAACAAATTGCAACAGAAATGATTCTTACACCATCTTGTAGAAAAAAAAACTGAACAACATATCCATTTTCGCATATTCTGAGTCGACGCAAAATAACCGTGTTTTGGCTTTTAATGCGATTTTTTTACGTTTTCCGAAAAAAAAAATATAATTTTAGTATCCGACCGTTTTTCTTGAAATGAAGTATGATTCTGATCCAGAATGACAAGCTGAGACAGAAAATGAAGTCAGATTGGGTGTCTGGTGCAAAACAAAAAAGTTTCACTATCATCAATATGCGTTGCGGTAATTTTTGTAAAGACAATCAATCGGCACTTGTTATTCAACAAATTATCGGTTTTTCGTAAAAATACCTGAACTAGGCACTAGTATAAGACACTTCGAAGGATACGTAATGCAATGAAAATGAAAATCGTCACATTCATCACTTATTGTTTTTAAAATTTCAAAGTTTATTCCCAAGATGTGACTGAGAAATCAATTAGTCGAAGACCTCAAGTAATGCCAGAAAGTCGAGTAGAAAACTAGTTCCGGTCAGTGACAGTCATAACCTTTATTTAAATTCGCCATCTACCCCGAGAAAAAAATTTATTCGAAATTCCGCCATCTAACAGTCGAGTAATACTTTCCAGTGAATCTGCTAGTGGAGGCTCCATTCAATGGGAGCTCCATTTGAAGTCTACCTCAGACATGTTACCTTACCTGGCGGCTGCAGGACACAACCACTATACGAAATCATGCCATCTTTACCTCCAGCGAATGGACAAGCTCGAAGACACCCATCCTACGGTCTACCAGGCTTTCCAGAGTGGCATGCATGTAGTAAGACGTTCTGATAGATTCTGGGCTGGACTCTCCACAGATCTTGTCATTGAACAGGAGCTTATGCGCTCTCTTAAAACCTCTGGTGGCCTTACCAACGGCAGCGGCATGACAGAGGCTCAGAGGTCCTTATGGGTTTTGTCGCGACCAGTCTGCTCTACAGTAAACCTTCTGATGGAACGTATCTCACAAATTCTGTACGTTACAAGTGATCAGCACAAGGAGATGTCAGAGCCGATGCAACTGAGAGACTGCAAAGATACGCAGACGATTATCGAGTTTCTGGAAAGGGATTCACCATTTGCGGGAGATGTTCAGTTAAGAAGCATAGCAAATGGTCTAACTGCCTATCCGTCTGCCAACGTTGATTTTGCCAAAGATGTTGGCCTAAAAGTCATTGACGCCATGTCTGGACAGCTGGTCTCTGACTTTGTGTTTTGACGAAAACAACAGGCAATCCAGATGATGACCAAGCAAAGTCCAAGCGGAGACTGCAAACGACTTCCTTTTCAGAGGTTTATCATGATCGCGAAAAGAATCAATCTTACGGAAACTGAGTACTTTCAATACGAACTGTGTTCCTACCCAGCGTCACTTTTTGACAGCTCCTGCATGCTTCGGACTGCGAAAAAACCAGAACTTGCGAAGGCCATAGCCCAGGTGTACAACCTTGAGAAGTATTCATTTCCCCTCCCCGAAGGCACTCGATATATCCTAGACGGAGGAGCTCTGCTGCACAGGATACCATGGACAAAAAATGAAAGATACCCGGAGATTCTAGACCATTATGCAACTTACGTGACAGGAAAGTACCCTTCTGCCACTATCGTTTTCGACGGCTAAGATGGTGGGGCTTCCATAAAAGATATGGTTCACTCGCAGAGGAGTCGTATAGTTGGCCGTGAGATCTTCTTCACAGCAGATATGCAGCTCAAGGTGAAGAAAGAAGAGTTTTTATCTTGCAAGAAAAACAAAGCCAGGTTTATCTGCGCTTTGTCTCCCAGGCATCAGGTGACGCAGATGTCCCGATTGTGGAAGCTGCTGTTGCCTCTTTACGGTATCACGACACTGCCGTAGTTGGGGACGATATCGATCTATTGGTTCTCTTATGCTACCACTGTGACTTGTCAAGTAAGAAACTATTCTTCGCACCTGAGTCAAAGTCGAATAAAGCTTCCCGAATATGGGACATGCACACCCTGAAAGAGAAGCTGGGACAAGATACTTGTCATCTGATCCTTTTTGCTCACGCCCTGTTAGGCTGTGACTCTACTTCGCGAATCCATGGTGTGGGAAAAGGTCTTGCACTGAAGAGGCTGATAGAAGACAATGATTTCCGAAAATCAGCTGCAGTGTTCATGCAGAAGTCCGCTTTGAAGGAGGAAATCAAGACCGCTGGTGAAGACGCCCTGCTGATCATATACGGTTCTTCGAAAGGAGGGAACTTGAACAGACTCCGCAGAGAAGTTTTTGAAATGAAAGTGACAACGGCAAACTCTTTTGTTCACCCAGAACATCTGCCACCAACTTCTGATGCAGCCAAGTTTCATAGCTATAGAGTTTTTTCTATCAAGTTCAGGTATGGACCAGGGAGCCTGATCCGGAACTGAAAGCCGAGGAATGGGGATGGAAGAATAAAGATGACTTCTTGTACCCATTAACAGCTGACCACCCACCAGCCCCGCGTATGCTCCTTAAGATTGTGAAGTGCTCCTGTCGTGTACAGTGTAGTTCAGCGAGGTGTGGCTGCTTTAAAAACAGCTTAGTTTGTACTTCAGCATGCAGAACCTGCAAGGGAACAATGTGTTCCAACTCTCCAAAAATCGACAGCAACAATGATGAAGAGAACCTAGAACCCTAGTCGTTAATCCATTCCAAATGAAGAAGTTGTGAAACTAGTCGGAATTTGATTCTCTATTTTGTATTTTTTTATAAAATTGATTCTATTTAATAGACTGTGAAGATTAGACACTATGGGTTGACCCTAAATAGTATACGAAGAGTATTTTAAGTGTGATTTACGATACTGACCACTGAAAACCAGTTCGGTTTGTAATTCACTTTCCCTAATTATTTTCTAAAAAAAATGTAGATCATTCATTAATGATTACGATTTTTTTTTTCTGGTTCAGTGAACAACCTATTTGATTTTACTTTCGTTCTCAGCTTGTGATTCTACGTCAGAACCACACTTTCATTCAAGAAAATCGGGCAACAACGAAAATTGTATTTTTTTAGGCGAAAAAAGTCGAAAAAATACAGTTACTTTTTTTATGGTGCTTCTTACGCTAAATCCGACTTCTTTTTCGGTCTCGCCATGTTATTTTGGGTTATAATCATACTTCAGCTCAAGAAAACCGATGTCCACGAAAATTGCGATTTTTATTCGAATAACGGAAAAAAATAGCATTAAAAGCCAAAAAACGGTTGTTTTGCGTCGACCCAGAATATGCGAAAATGGATATGTTGTTCAGTTTTTCTTTCTCTACAAGATGGTGTAAAAATCATTTCTGTTGCAATTTGTTTCGGATCGACCTCTTTTTGGAGCTCATTTTCCTGTACTATATGTAAGAAATAGTGCGTCGTCTCTATTCAGGTATGACGTCATTCTAATATACCTAGCTAGGTGCGTCACCGGACAAAGAGACGACTCTTGAAAAGGTCGAAATTTAACTATTGATTTGTGGTTGCCCGGTTTCGTTGTTTTTAGTAACACATTAATTTGAAAGTCAAAACTCCCATCGTCATTATGTATCATATTATTAAGTGACAAACTGGCCAAAAACAAAAACTTCACAAGCCGATAGAATCAATAAAACTGCTAATTTTTGTGTTAGTGCCTTTAATTGATGATTTTTGATATCCCAAGCTGGCCATCTAAATAGATCGAATACACATTTTACATCCCAAATACTAGAAATCTTGGGTAGACTATGCCTTCTATTGAAGACACCTCTCATGAGCTTCTTGGTGATGTGATTACTGCCTAACTGAAGGCTTGGTAAAATTGCGGATAAAGCACGCTTCGCAGTATTAATAGCACTGTATCCAGCACCTGTGTGAAACAGTTCTGTAAGAAAGGTCAAAGTCTCCGGTACAGTTGCGTCCAAGTCCCGGATTGTGTTTTTTCCACAAAAGTCGTTCCATTTTTCAATGTAAACCCTGTACTGGCGCTTAGTTAAATCCCGCCATCCATCCACGATAATATCGACTGTGGAAGGAGAATATCCTTGGTGGTGAAGCCCTTGCCGGAGACGACACAAGCCGCTAGGCGTAACGTTTTGGACAATGGATGTTGTAAGGTCAGTTTCTGTGGAAGAGACAAACTAAAAGTATCATTTGGTAAAAGTATAGGAGTTCCTATTAAGAGCTTTAATAGTAAGGGATACTAAACTTGTGTGTTCCAGTTTAGGAAAATCAAAATACCAGTTGCCTGATCTGTCTCTACCTTCTGAAGGGTCCTCAGAAGTAAGCTAAATGGGGGGAAAGCATAAAAGAAATGAAGCTCCCAACTCATTCCAAATGCATCTAAGAAAAAACATTCTGGATCTGGTTTCCAAGAAACAAATGGTTTAATCTGAAAATTTAACCTAGTTGCAAACAGATCAATATCTATCGACTGACATACCAACGAATTCAAAATAATGAATATTCTAGAATCCAATTTCCATTCTTTTTCATTATCAAATTTTCGAGATGCTTTGTCCGCAATGTTAGCAACTCCTGGCACATGCTCTGCAGATATCCACCCTTTACCCTGCAATACTAGCTGCCAGATTCTATTTGCGAAATAGTTATAAAATTCAGAATATGTTCCTCCCATTTTATTTATATAAGCTACTCTGGTTATATTATCTGAACGCAGCCGGACATGAGTGCGCTTAATATCCTGAGCAAAAACACTTTAATCCCAGATAAACGGACTTCGTTTCTAAAACATTGATGTCAAATCCCTTCTCTTCTGAGGTCCATTCACCTCTGGCTGTTCCCATGGAATATTCATCCACGAGTGCCCAGCCTAATTTGGATGCATAACTGCACAAATATTTGTCAATTGACCTAGGCTCAATTGCTCTAGAAGCATAATTGGCAATATTCAACCACCATTGCAATTCTGAAATTATATCGGATGTTAAAGTTAGCCTAGCCGCAAAATCACCCTTCGCGTGCTTTAGTGCTTGAGTTTTCAACGATTCCGCTTTCCGGTAATATAAAGGCCCTAATTCCACTGCGAAAGCACAGGATGGCTGGCCCCCAACCCCCCATTGCACTTCCTGGCTGAAGGGCCAAGAAACGGAGATCAGCACCGCCGGTACGGACTGTAAAGTCTAATGCCGTATCCAATTCCACTGCTGGGAAGGTTGAAACAAGAACACCTAGAGTTTCGGCCAAATTTTGAATCGTAGTCGATTCTTGACGAAGAGGTTTTGAAACTAATTCTAGAACCCTTTTAATTTTTCTTTCCGGCAGGAAAATACGCATTAATCGCGAATCTAGCAAAAAACCCAGAAATTCAATTCTTTGACTTGAAATGAGATCTAACTTCCCCGGGTGAATTACAAACCCCAACTCTAACAGTAATTTCACTGTTTCATGAACATTGTTTTGACATTCTAAAAATGACCTTCCCAGAAGAAGGGTATCGTCTAGATAAACAATTGACAAATATCGTCGAAGAAGGGAGAAAACGGGTTTCATAAGTTTCATAAGAACCCTTGGGGGATCATTTAATTGCAATAGGAAGCCTTTTTAATAATGCTAACAGCTTTGGCGTCAAGAGTATGGTATTGAAAAGGTGCCTATCTGCCAAAATACGGAATAAATCTGACAAAATTAATCTGTTAATTTCGTAGATTTTTAACTGAAAGTAAGGATTGACATTAAAATTTAAAACGAACCAAAATTATTCCGTATATGAAAGGGGCTGTCCCCTCCGCAACGCCTCGCTCTTTACGCTAAAGTTTGACTCTTTGTCACAACTTTAAAACAATAAAACCTTCAGTGTAAAGAGTGAGATGTTGAGGAGAGGACAGCCCCTCTTATATACGGAATAATTTATATTTGCTTTAAGTTTTAATGTTGCTCCTTACTTTCTGTTAAAAATGACTTTTTTTTTTTATTTAACAGCATATAGATCAATAGCTTCTGCTTTTGATGCTGATTTCAAGAATGTAAAATATGCGGAGTTCAGAGTTGTTTACAATGTGTTATTATCATAGAAAATTAATAGAACTCGGGATAAAGAGTGAAATGTCCCAAAAAAGAGTGCCGATCTTGATAAAAAATTGCAGCAAGACGATCCTGAAAAAAAATTAACTACCTGCAAAAATACAAAATTTCTATTATTCAGAGCAGGATGACAAAGCTGTGAAATTTTGCTTTTTTTTTCCCAAAAGAAAGATAGCTGATGCGCATTTATTTTTTGGCTTGTTGCTTTTTTCCCAGGGATAATTGTATCAAATTAATGGTTCTGGTAGATTAGAAGAAGCCTCATTCGAACGGAAACTAAAACTTCAAAAACACAAAGACAGACACATACAGGCTCAGAGAGGGAGAGAGAGAGAGGGAGAGAGATAGAGAGAGAAAGAGAGAGATATACAAAAAAGGACACAAAAACACAGAGTCAGGCATACAAACACATAAAGACATACACAGAGACAGGAAAACAGACGATACAGGCACAGAGAGATAGAAAGAAAGAGACAAAAATACACACACAAACAAATAGTCAGACACACAAAAACAAAGAGACAGGCAAACAGATAGTCAGACATCAAGGCAGAAAGAGAGAAATATACAAAAACACACGCAAAGACAAAGACCCATCTAACAAACACAGACATAGAGACAGGCAGACAGACGCTCAGACACACAAGAACAGAGAGAGAGAGAGAGAGAGAGAGAGAGAGAGAGAGAGAGAGAGAGAGAGAGAGAGAGAGAGAGAGAGAGATAAAATCACTCAAATATACACAGAGTCGGACACACAAACACACAGAGACAGACACAGAGAAAGGCAAACAGAAAAAAAGACCAACAGGAACAGAGAGAGAGAGAGAAAAACACGCACAAACACAGAGAGCCCAACACAAAAATACAAAAATACAGACTTAGAAACAGGCAGACAGACGGTCATATGCAAGGACAAAGAGAAAGAGAGAGAGATAAAGAGAGACAAAGAGACAGAGAGAGAGAGAGAGAGAGGGAGAGAGAAAAAACAAAACACAGAGTCAGACTCACAAACACTCAGAGACAGACACAGCGACAGGCAAACAGGCGGTCAAATACACAGGCACATAGAGAGAGAGAGAGAGAGAGAAAATATCCCCAAACACACAGACCCAGACGCGCAAACACGCAGATAAAGATACTGAGACTTGCAAACCAACTGTCTGACACACTGGCACATAGAGAGAGAGAGAGAGACAGAAACACAAATAAAAACACTGAATCAGACTCAAAAACACACAAATACAGACACAGAGACAGGTAAACAAATGGTCAAACTCACAGACAAAGAGAGAGAGAATGAGAGAGAGAGAGAGAGACTAAATCAAACACAAACACACAGTCAGACGCACAAACATACAAAGACAGACACAAAGACAGGAAAACAGCCAGTCAGACTCACAGGCACAGACAGGGAGAGAGAAAGACAGTAGAACACACAGAGTCAGACACACAAAGACAGACACAAAGTCACTCAACCAGACGGTGAGGCACAAGGGCAGAGAGAGAGAGAGATAGAGAAAGAGAGAGAAAATGCACAAACACACACAGAGTGAGAAACACGAACACAAAGAGACGGACGCAGAAGAAGAGAGGGAGATAGAGAGAGACAAAAAACATAGAAGCGCAAAAAGTCAAACACAAAAACAAACAAAAACAGTTATAAAGACAAGTAAACAGACGGTCAGACACACAGACACAGAGAGAGAAAAAGAGAGACAAGAAACACAAAAACATACAGAGTTAGAGACACAATAACACAAAGACAGGCACAGAGACAGAGAAGCAGATGGTCAAACACACAGGCATAGCGATCTAATGAAAAAATACAAACACACAAATTAAGAAACACAAACACACAAATACAGACACAGATACAGGCAAACAGACGGTCAGACACATAGGCACACATACAGAGAGAGAGGGAGAGAGAGAGGGAGGAGGAGAGAAAGAGAGAGGGGGAGAGAGAGATGTCTGACACATGGGCATAGAGCGAAAGCGAGTAAATACACACAAACACAAAGGATCAAACACACAAACAAACAAAATCAGACAAAGAGACAAGTGGACAGATGGTCAAACATTAAATACAGAGAGAGAGAGAGAAACACACATGAACATACAGTGTGAAACCCACAAACAAACAAAGAGAGACACAGATAAAGGCAAGCAGATGGTTAGAAACGCAAGTACAGAGAGAGAGAGAGAGAGAGAGAGAGATGGAAAGAAAAGGAGAGAGGGAGAGAGAAAAAAAACATACAAACACACACATTTGAGTTCACTTAACGCGGTGCGCCACGTTCAGTAAGCTCAAATCAACCTAGCTTGAAATTTGTTAGTCTAGTGTAACCTACGAGTTAAAAATGTCTTCCCCCCTCTCTCTCTCGCTCTCTCTTTCTCTCTCCCTCTCTCTCTCTTTCCCTCTCTTTCTCTCTCTCTTTCTGTCTCCTTCTCTCTCACTAAGTGTTAGTGTTTCTGACAGTCTCTTTGTCTGTCTTTTGCTTTATGTTTATAGCAAAAGACATTTTTGCCGTTTAAAGCAAAGACAGAACCGTTTAAAGCAAAAAACACGAGACCCATAGCTTACGTAAATAGGAATAAGGTAAACTTATCACTAGCATCAAGAAGCCTATTGTATAGAATCTATTTCCAAGAATATAATAATAACAATGGTTTGTGAGCTCAGTTTACTAAGGCGATGTTTTAATGGAAATTTTGGGTCTCGCATTTGATTCCTACACCGGATAAAAACCTATTATGACGGATTATAAGGTTTTCCTAAATCGAAATGAGTTTTGTGTAAGCATTTTGCGGAATGTCTTAGGATACGTCTCGATTTAGGAAATGTTTCGACGAAGAAAATAAATATCTGGAAAAATGTGTCGAAGAAAAAAGTTTGGATAAAAAGGAAAAGTATTTAAAAGCCCTAATCTACTTTTGTGTCTTGAATGTCTTGAAGAAAAAACAAAACGCTTACATTTAAATTTCCAGAAGTAAACAATAATATCCCATAAACTATTACGTAAAATTCCACGTGTGCGCAATACATTCGGTGGTGTCCCCACTTCATTAGCATCTTGAGGGAAGAACATATGGAAGAAAGAGAAATCTCAAAGTATTTCATCCTTTAAGTATTACGTAACAACCAGGTGTGCGTCAATAATCGATAATACCAGCTGGTTGCTAGGGGCTCTTTGGAACTGGTTGCTAGGAAGGGATGCGGCCACATTTGTTGATAGCTCAATACTTATCAGAATTTAAGTCTCCTATTCATCCCTTTCCCTCCCATTCTCTTCGCTGTGCTACTTGATACAAAGCACATCAAAATGATCCAAATAAATGGGGATAGGACGCAGCCCTGCTTAACTTATGAATTAATACGAAACCAGCAACTAACATCATCCCTTCCTTAACTGCAGCAATGCAATTCTATGCAATTTTCGTACTCAGTAATCATCACTTTAGTGTGTTTCCTTGCTATCAAACAGTTCGTGGTAACGAACTATAGTAAGGAACGACCCAGCTCAATAGTAAACGAAACTCAAAAAATAGAATTTTGATGCTAATAGTTTCATCAAAAGATTCGGATTTTTTACCATACAAGAATAGGACCTTTGTTAAAGTTCTTCTATAAGCTGAATCAAACGTTTGCTCATAATCTATAAAACTGTGGACTAAAGGTGTTTGATGACTCAGGCACTAAACCACATCGTTTTTTCTTTCAAACTATATCGAAACTATCTCGAAGTCTAAAAGGCATAATCATACTAAGTAATTTGCTTCGAATACAAACCAAGCTGTAAGTTCATTAATTACCACACGCACTATTATGACCTTTTTATGGCACTTGGTATTAACCAAGTAACATGTAGCGATCGCAGATTATGTCGGTCTGTCTGTCTGTCTGTCCCGGTTTTGCTACTTCAGGCACTTCCAGGCAAGGTAGGACCATGAAACTTGGCAGGCGTATCAGGGACCAGACCAGATTAAATTAGAAATAGTCGTTTTACCGATTTAACCATCTGGGAGGGAGTGGGGGCCGGTTAATTCGGAAAAAAAGAAAAAATTAAGTATTTTTAACTTACGAACGGGTGATGGGATCTTAATGTAATTTGAAGTTTAGAAAGATAATGTGTCTCAGAGCTCTTACTTTAAATCCCGACTGGATCCGGTGACATCGGGGGAAATGAGGGAGGAACCTAAAATCTTGGAAAACGCTTAGAGTGGAGGGGTCGGGATGAAACTTGGTGTGAAAAATAAGCACAAGTCTTAGATACATGATTGAAATAACCGGAACGAATCCGCTCTCTTTGGGGGAGTTGGGAGGGGGGTGTTAATCCTGAACAAATTAGAAAAATGAGGTATTTTTAACTTACGAAGGAGTGGCCGGATCTTAATGAAATTTGAAGTTTTGAAGCATATCATGTCTATGAGCTTTTATATTAAATTTCAACCTTATCCGGTGAAGGAAATGTTGGGGGCGGAACCTAAACTCTTGGGAAAAGCTTAGAGTGGAGGGATTGGGATGAAACTTGGTGGGGGAAAATAAGCACAAGTCCTAGATACGGGATTGACATAACCGGAACGGATTTACTCTCTTTTGGGAAGTTGGGGAGGGGGTGAATTCCAAGAAATTAGAAAAAACTAGATATTTTTAACTTGCGAAAGAGTGATCGTATCTTAATGAAATTTCATATTTAGAAGGACCTCGAAACTCAGACTCTTATTTTTTATCCCGACCGGTTCCAGTGTCATTATTGGGGGGGGGGGGAAAATCTTTGAAAACGCTTAAAGCGGAGAGATCAGGATGAAACTTGGTGGAAAGAACAAGCACATGTCTAAGATAGGTGACTGACATAACCGAACCGGATCCGCTCTCTTTCGTGGAGTTGGGGGGGGGGGGGGAGTATTTTAGAAAAATAAGAAAAAATAAGGTATTTGTAACTCACGAACGGGTGATCAGATCTTGATGACATTTGATATGTAGAAGGATCTTGTGCTTTAAAACTTTCATTCTAAATCCTGACCAGATCCAGTGGCATTGAAGGGAGTTAGAGGGGGAAGTCACAACTCTTGGAAAACGTGAGATCGAGGTATCTTACGAATGGGTGATCGGATCTCAATAAAACTTGATATATAGAAGAATAATATGTCTCAGATGTTCCATTTTAAATTCGAATCGTATCCGGGGGCATAAAGGGTTGGAGGGGGGAAACAGAAATCTTGGAAACCGGAAATCTTGGAAAACGCTTAGAGTGGAGATATCGGGATGAAACTTGATGGGAAAAATTATCACAAGTTATAGATACGAGATTGACATAATTGATACGGATCCGTTCTCTTTGGGGGAGCTGGGGGTTGTTAATTAGGAAAAGTTTAAAAAATTGAGGTATTTTTAACTTAAGAACGGGTGACCGGATCTTGGTGAAATTTGATATTTAGAAGGAACTCATGTCTCAGAGCTCTTATTTTAAATCCCAACTAGATCTGTTGACATTGGGGGAGCTGGAAGGGGAAACCAAAAATCTTGGAAAATGCTTATAAATGTCGTAGATACGTGACTGACGTAACCGGACTGGATCCGCTCTCTTTGGGGGAGTTAGATGGTGGGCTTCAGTACTCTGGCGAGTTTGGTGCTTCTGGACGTGCTAGGACGATGAAAATTGGTAGGCGTGTCAGGGAGCTATAAAACTAGAAAAATTAGAAAAATTGAGGTATTTTTAATTTGCGAGTGGGTGATCGGATCTTAATAAATTTTGATATTTAGAAGGACCTCATGACTCAGAGCTCTTATTTTAAATTCCGACCGGCATTAAGCCTCTCAGTTTCCTTTTAAAGCAATCTATCGATTCTTATAATTTTGCTAGAGCTCATATCATATGAGCTCTTAGCTCTTCAGACCTCGTCACAAGTGCCATATGAGCTCTTAGCTCTTGTCTATATAGGGGTTGAATTAAGTTTTCCTAAAATCACTAGGTATTTCCTTTTTTATAAAAATCATATTCATAATCTTTAATAATTTATATCTAACCTAAAACCCACCATATTTCGAAAACTCACTTACCACACTATCAGCCTCTGATTTTTTTTTTTTTTTATCTTGTCAGTACTGCCAATGATCCTTCCTCACAAAATAAATCTTCCTTCACATCCAAAATGTCACAAAAATTGTCATTCTTTTCTCATTCGTTTCTTGCAATACTTTCACGGTTTAGCATTCTCTTAATATGTTCTGCTCATCTCTCTTTAACTCTTCCCTTGTCACTAATTGTGGCCCCGTTCTTATCCTTAACTGGGACACGCCCCAATTTTATCCATTGCCTTCACTTTTGCCTCCTTGATACAAATTTTAGTGTTTTATCCACTTCCTTTATATTTCTTTTATTTTCACATGATCTGTTACTCAAATAATTCTTGTAAATTTCCCTCCTCCTTTGTATTAAGCAAAATGGGCTTTCACTTTTTCTTTATATGAGGGGACTTCCCACTCTTCGACCCCTTCGCTCTTTACACTACAGTTCGACTTTTTGTCCCCGTTCTTTAACAAAATGACTCCTCAATTTAAGGACTGTTGAATTAGGACGGGAGTTGTTTTTAAAGTAAAATGAAGCTTTAGTGGAAAGATGGGGGGGCTGATTAGGGTGCAACCTCCCATTTAAGGAATAATTTCTGGTTGTTTTAAGTTAGAATTTTGCTCTTTACTTTCATTTGAGGAAACTTTTTTTTAGTTTAATTCCTCAATATGCCGTACTATATAGCTACACACCAGCTACTAGGGAGTGTTTGGGGGATTTTTCTTTGAGGGGGTTGGAGTCCCTATGAGTATGATTTCAAAGAACCTATTAAAAAAATTATCCATTAAACCATTTTAATGGATGCCCTTTTTCATGGATAAATTCGTTTCTTGAAACATTCCTCTATACAAACTAAATTAGAAAAAATGTTGGTAGGAGGGGAATAGTAGAAAAATACGGCAGAGCTCCTTGTATTTGGAATTACTCCTAATAATAGAAGAATGGTTATGAGTTTGAAATGATTCTAAATCAAAGCAAAGAACAAAGTTAAAACTTAAGAGAAACAGGAGTTTTAAGATGTCTACTTAATTGAAGTGGCGTAATTTAAGAGTATACAGAATATTAACCATGACAAAACTAAGAAAATTGAAAATGAAGGTAAAATAAATTTTGAAAACGTCACTTAAGCGATAGTAAGGTTTAACAGTGTGCATATATTCCATTGTATCTACAAAACCCAAACTTCAAACCACTCAATCGGTCAACGTTGGGTTTTTTTTTTATCATTGTTTTGGTTATATTGCTATTATTTTTTTCCCCTTGCTGGAATTAACTATAGGTCCTTAATCAAACTTAGGCACTTCAGAACTGTCAAAAAATTCTTGGTCATTTAACAACGACAAAATCTGTACATCTTAGATCGAACCCATAGCAGCTTCACCAAAGATTTATAGATTCATAAAATAGGTCAAATTTAAAACACGTCGTCATTTTATCTTCATGTCAAAATTATAACAGGAGATACTGCTTAATGTTTTTGTACGTGACTTGTACTTACGTTGGCCCAATTATTGTAATAAGGTCAATTTTTAGAACATGGTTTGATGTTGTATCCGGACATGGCACCCTCTAGGGAATTCATTCCCACATCCAAGGATAGTTTGTCAGGAAACGAACTAAGAGGTGACAAATCCTAGAATCTAATTTGGTTTTTCAACAAGTGCCTTAAAGAGTTACTATTACTGAGCAACTGATGCTGAATCTGGTAGATATCTCTTTTATTTTACTCTTCTTTGTCACTTTTTTTTTACATAGAATAGATAAGAATACCGCTTATATAATATAGTAAAATTACTACTTCTTTATATTTTCCTTTATTAAGGAAAAACTTCAGGTCAGAAAACGTTTACTGGAAGGCTGTTTTTCCTGTTTACTATTTTTATTGATAGATGGGTTTAAGCTAGCAGCGTTTTACATTACTTAATTGCTCCTTAATTAGGAAAAAATCAATTGGTAACACTAATGCAAAATCATAAAAAATCTCTATGTGCACCTTTATGCTAATGATGTTTAACTTTTTTTTCATTTCTGAGGAATTTCATGCTATTTTATCTATTTTCTTACCAAAAAAATGAACAGACAAAATTCTTCGTCCAAAAAAAATTTGTACACGCCATTTGTGGCAGTTGTGTTCAACCCTTAGCTTGTGGCATGTGTTTGTCCCTTAAATACTGTAGAACCTTGTAAAAACAAAGACTTAATAGTAGGCTAGATTTGTAATTCTGAAACGATTACATAGCTTTGTTTCAGGATAAAGTAAGTGTTGAGAAAATACGTCAGAGGATATTAAAAGTGTTTTCAGAGAAGAGAAACGGTGATTTTAAACTTTTTTTTTACTGTGGATTGTTTTGGGTACTCGATTGGATTACTGTATCTCAAACTAAAGGTCCAGGGTATATTTTACGAATGTAAAATGTATTTTACGAATGTAGTTCGGGATTGGTAAGATTTATTTTTATAGTTAACATATTTGGAATACTTCCAGAGATGACT
Source organism: Artemia franciscana (assembly GCF_032884065.1). Taxonomy (NCBI): domain Eukaryota; kingdom Metazoa; phylum Arthropoda; class Branchiopoda; order Anostraca; family Artemiidae; genus Artemia; species Artemia franciscana. The sequence goes on along the minus strand of NC_088869.1, from coordinate 34,106,465 downwards.
TTTTTTTATTGATAGATGAAGTATTTCACTGCGGTTGCTTGGGAGTTTAACAGGCAAGCACTTACGGAAATCACCTCCAGCAACTAAAATTTTCCCTCCAAATAGCAAGTTTGGAAATTTTGAGATAGCCATTTTGTTAAAAGTAGTTCACAGTACGGATAACAAAAGCTCCAGGATTGACACAACTTCCTCCCCCAGACCAGGTGGGCAAGTGTTGTAAGTGATTCCACGGGGCCATTTTAGGTTCTCATGGAAGCAGTAGTCGTATAATCTGTTGTTGATAGAAGAGCATCACCAAGGGCTAAAAACCGTGCTGTGACCAAGATGGGACCAGTCTTGCTGTCCGGTTCTAAGCTGGCTTAAGCGCTTTGGTGTAGACTTGAGAAGATGTGTTTTTCCCTGTCCAGTAGTGGTATCCGGGAACCATTGCTTTCCCTGAGGCCCAAATAATTTCAATTATTTAAAAATATGAAAATTGGAACTTGGAACGTTATGACGCTAAGAAATAACTATCGTACCGATATTTTGATTGACGAATTCAGACGATTTGAAATGGACTTTATTAGGATTTTCATAAACTTATTAGTAGTTTCAGAGATTTAATAGGAGTAGGGCTCATGACGAGGTCCGTTTCCTGATTCATCATGGGCCTAATCACTCATTCTATGACTAATAAGTTCAAGGTATCAGTTACAGCCGTATAGATAGATAGATAGATAGATAGTGTATTTCAAAAACCCGTGGGCCATATACACACAAAAATATAAATAAATAACAAAAAACCAAGGAAATTAACAACAGTACGAACACGCACAAAAAACAGACTTCAACGCAAAAAGTACATAATCTAACTACAAAAGAAATCATATAAAAATTTCCCGTAAATCCAAGAGCACCAGGCATTTCCGGAGAAAACGATCCAAGTCTTCATCATCAACTTTACAAAGGGGACAAACATACCGCCTATCAGGACCAACTATCATTTTATTTTTGTCGAACGTTTTTTGCCTGTTCTGGATTGGAAGACAATTTGCCCTAAGCTGAATCTAACGACGTAGAATCATAGCCGGTAAATTAAATTTAAAATAACTTCCTCCCCAAAACTAGGTTTTGCCTGATTATAATGTTGTAGGGTTGTAGAATTAAAAACCAGCCCTTGCCAACGCTGAATTTCCTGACTCTCTAATATAAATGGTAACTGGCTTTCTAAATTTGTTGGTACATCATGAGAGCAAATACCATTATTCCATAAATAAGGCATTTCTACTTTTTCTAGTAATGATTTAATTTGGGATGGCCACGAGGTTTTTAAACCACATTTCAACATCTCTTCATATGCCACTCTTACTAGTCTATCTTCATTTCTCTTAGTTAACTTCAACCAGAATCTAAGCATTAAAATACACCTACGTAGCTTTAAAGAAAACAGGCCCATATCACCTTTCAGAATCTGTGAACGAGTCGTCTGATGTAGACCAAACACTCTTTTATAATACTGGAGCTGAAGGGACTCCAGTTGCTGCACCGTTTCTCCACCCCTTATCTCTGCTCCATATTCTATCACGGGTAAAATTTTTGTGTTAAATATTCTTTTATGCATTTTTAGGTTTTTGATCCCCATTATCGTCGGGTTTCTAAATATAGCTGACATGGCCACCCTACCTCTCTTAATTATTTCATCAACATGACTCCTTAGGCTCCTTAGTTATATGCCTCTGTAGAACCAACTGACGGAGATACTAGTGACTTTAACTTACAGTTGCAGTGACAGCTCCTGTAACTTACAGTTACAGGAGCAAATCGACAGGGTCCCAGATAAAAATACGGTGTTTTATTATGAAATTTTAACGCCCAGATCGGTAGAAATAGTGACAGAAGGTATCCTAGTCTAGGTAAATTTAGTGTAGGAAAAGAAAATAGTAATGGCTAAAGACTGCTGCAATTCTGTAGGTATAACAATCTACTTGTAAATTAAACGGTGTTTGGCTATAAAATGGCACATAAGTAAACGTTATGTGTACATGATGATAAGACAGCAAACTTTATTGGTTATATGATTGTAAACCGAAGACATCAATACAAGCTACTAGGGTATATAGGAGTGCTGATGTTGATGTTAAAAGTAAAAAACACCATTAAGTAGTGTTTAGGGTTATTTTAAAGCAAACATTTCGGTAGGTTAACTACCTTTCGGGAAGTTATGATGTTGGTAGACTCTAGGATGAGAATTTGAGAGAAACTTTCCAGGAACAGTTGAATACTAAACTAAAGAGTTTAAAATTTGTCAATGTACAAGATGGATGGACTAATCTTAGAAAAACAATTTGTGAAGTAACGGAAGAAAGTTACGAATGCAGCTATGAATACTAGTGAAAGAGCTTTATGTTTAATAGAGAGAAGGGGCTTGTACAAAAATTATCTGAGTGATAGGTCATATCAAAACAAAAGGAATGTAAAGAAAGTGGACAATGCATTAAAATATGAACTAGGGAGGTGTGAAGTGGAGGCCATGGATAAAATTGCCAAGGGTCTGGAAGATACAGTTAGACGGCATAAAAGTAAAATATTACAGGGATGTTATTAAATTGAGAGAGAGTAGTCAATCTGGACTTGTCCCAGTTAAAGATAGGAACCGAGCCACAATTAGTGATAAGGAAAGAGTTGAAGAGAGATAGTTGGACACTTTTGAGAATTTGCTAAACCGAGATAGAGTTAAAGGAAAAGATATTAAGGAAAGTGAAAAAGTTTGTGATACCTTTGTTATTAAGGAAGATTTGTTTTGTGATTAGGAATTAGCGACAGTACCAAAAGGATTAAAGAATAATAAGACTCCAGGTGTTGATAGTGTAGTAAATGAGTTTCCTAAATATGGAGGCTCTGAGGTTAAGAATAGGTTACTGAAGATTATGAATATGATTTTTTTAAAGTGAAGTACCTAGCGATTTTAGGGAAACCCTAATTAAGTCACTATATAAAAAAGGTAATAAGAGTCACTGTGGTAATTATTGAGTTATTAGCCTGGTCTCTGTAGATAGAAAATTACTTAGTAATATTATACTTTTTTGACTGAGAGAAGCTGTAGACAAAGTTATAAGAGAAGAAAAGTGTAGCTTTAGAAAGGATAGAGGATGTCTCGATTAAATTTTCTCTCTTAGGCTAATAATTGAGAAGTGCCTGAGTTACCAAACACCTTTGGTCCTCAGTTGTATGGATTAAGAGCAAGCGTTTGATTATGTTGATAGATGGGGCTTTATCAAAGGTCTTATCCTTGCAGGGTATACCCGACAATTATATTAAAGTAATTAGAGCTATGTACGGGAATAACACTGCTGCGGTTAAGGTAGGAAATGTGGTTAGCAGCTGAACTTCGTATTAAATCAGAAGTTAAGCAGGGTTATGTTCTATCCCCCTTTAATTAGATCATTGTCTTGGACTTTGTCTTAAAGAGCACAGAAAAGGCAAAGGGAGAATACGGAATAAACTGGGGGGACTTTCCTGGACTTAGATTATCCTGATGATTTAAGCATCCTAGATGAAAGTGTGACCTGACCAAAATGAATGAACTTTTAGAGGTTTTGCGAGTTCAGGGTGCCAGAATAGGTTTAAAAATTAATCTTAAGAAGACCAAGTCGATAAGGCTAGGAATAAGTGAAGACGAAAAGTTGACGCTGGGCAACGAAAGATTGATCCGGTGGACAGCTTCACTTACCTGGGTAGTATTATTAGTAAAGACGGTGGGAGCAGTGAAGATGTTAAAAGTAGAATAGCCAAAGCTCAGAAAGTTTTTAAACAGTTAAAAAAAATTCTGGAAGAATAGGAAGATAAGTGTGCAAATCAGAATAAGAATATTGGAAGCTACAGTGATGACAGTGGTTAAATATGGTTCCGAAGCATGGTCACTCCGAAAATCAGATGAAGATTTGCTAGATGTTTTCCAGAGAAATCGCTTACGGATTGTTCTTGGTACCCTGCTGACTCACCGTATTTCAAACAGTAGACTGTAAGAAAAGCGTGGTTCAATCCCGCTTTCTAGAGCTATAATGAGAGAAAGGTTGAGATCTGCGGATGAAGGATTACAGATTGCCAAAGATTGTCCTTTCCGACCAACCGTTTAGGGCTAAACGGAAAGCAGGTCATCCACCATTAGGGTGGGAGGATGTCATAAAGAAAGGTTTAAGGAATACGGGAACTTCTTGGGAGGTTGTAAAGAGGGAGGTTTTGAATAGAATGATGGAGGAGGAGCGTGTGTATCTCTGTCGACCTCAGGCGACTTGGTGCTTCGGTAAGTTGTTAGTAGTAGTAGTAGTACTAGTCGTATAAACTTTAGAGGGGGTTCATTTGACTGAAAATTCCAAGTTTTAGTTCTCTTTTTATGATTCAAAAGTGACCAGAGGGCATGTAGACCACCCAGTCCTTCTTTTCCCCAAATGTATACGATAAAAATTTTAAGATTGCCATTTTGTTCAAAATAGTCCAAAAATCAGAAAACAAAACTTCAGGGTCAACATAAACTCCCAAAGCCCGGGGGAAGGACTGTAAGCTGTGACCCGGGGTCAAATAAGGTTCATGGAACAGGTGGTCATATAAACTTCAAAGGGAACTCTAGTTCCCTTTTAAGAGTCAAAAGAGATTGGATGGCAACCAGCCCCTCCCCCTCGGCGTCCTCTTTTCCCCAAATGCATTCAATCGAATTTGTACATAGTTATTTTGTTCGAAATAGACCAAAGATCATATAAAAAAAACTCTGGGGCCTCATAACCCCCCGAACCCAAGGGCGACTGATGTAAGTCATGCCTCGTGGATATTTAAGGTTTTTATGGAAGAAGTAATTGTATAAGCTTTGAAGGGGGCTAATTTGGTTGAAAAAGTTCTAGTTCTCTTTTTAAGAGTTAAAAGGGACCAGAGGGCAGCCCCCCCCCCCCCTACGTCTTTTTCCTATAAATAAATCCGATCGAATTCTTAAGATTATTTTAAAATAGAACAAAGATCATATTAAAAAAAAACCCGGGGTCGACACAACCCCACCAGAACCCGGAGGCAACCGCTGTAAGTTATACCTCGAGGGCATATAAGGTTTTTTATGGAAGGGTGGTCGTATTAACTTCAGAGAGGGCTCATTTGGTTTGAAATTAAAGTTCTAGTTCTATTTTAACAGTCGAATATGATCGGAGGGTAACTCGCCCCCCCCCCAAGTCCTTTTCCCGAAGTGAATCTGGTTGAAATATTAAGATAGTCATTTTGTTTAAAATAGTCTATGTATCATATAACAATACCACTGGGCTTGACACAGCCTCACAAAGCCAGGGGTACAGGGTTGTGAGTTATTCCCCAGAAGCATATAAGGTTCTATGGAAAGGAATGGTCGTATATACTTTAGAGAATACTCATTTGTTTAGAAGTTGGAAGTTCTAACTCCCCATTTTAAGAGCCAAAACGACCAGAGAGCAACAAGCCCCGAACACCTGCTTTTCTCAAAATGAATCCGATCGAAAATTTGAGATAGTCATTTGTTCAAAATAGCCCAAAGATTACATAACAATGCCTTCGGGTTTGATACAACCACCAGAGCCCTAGGGGAAGGGTTTTAAGTTATGCCCTGGAGGCATGTAAGGTTTTTATGGAAAAGATGGCCGTATAAACTTTAGAGGAGGATCATTTGATTGGAAATTAAGTGTTATATTTCCCTTTTAAATAGTCAAAGGTTATTGAAGGGCAAATAGCTCCCTCCACGCCCTTTTACCCCCAAATGTTTTCGTTATAACCTTCCATGTCCCAAGTCCCATGTCGATACAAACCCCAGAGCCCTGGGGCAAGGGTTTTAAGTTGTGCCCTGAGGGCATATAAGGTTCTTATGAGAAAGCTGGCCGTATAAACTTTAGGGGAGGCTCATTTTATTGGAAATTGGACGTTCTATTTTCCTTATATATATTCGAAAGTAATTGAAGGGCCATTAGTTCTGCTCCAGGCTCTCTTATCCCCAAATGCATCCGATCGAACTTTTGAGATAGCCTGTTTTTCTTAAATAGTCCGAAGATCATATAACAATGCCTTCAGTGTTAACGCAATCCCCATAGCCTGGGGCAAGGGTTGTAAGTTGTACCCCAGGGCATATCAGGTTTTTATGGAAGAAATGGTCGTATAAACTTTAAAAGAAGCTTATTTGATTGAAAGTTGAAAGTTTTAGTTCCTTTTTAAGAGTCGTAACTAATCGGAGGGCAACTACCCACCTACCCCCACGCCCTGTTTCCCCCGAAGGTATTGGGTCGAAATTTGTGAGATTGCCATTTTGTTCTAATTAGCTCCAATGTAAAATAACTATAGTTCCAGCTAAGAAACCCCCTCCCCTCAGATCTTGAGGGAAAGGGCATTAAATAAAGGTAGTTACATGAAAGGCTTGGTCGTATAAACTTTATATGACGCTCATTCAATTTGAAATCGATTTTTTTTTGCCCTATCACAGATTCAAAAGCCATATAGAGATAACCAGCCCCCCTCCCTCTTTAGCGCTTTTCCCACATTTGCATCCGATTAAGAGTTTGAAATAGCCTTTTTTGTTCAAAACATTTCAAACTTCAAATCACTATAATTTAAGTATTGAAAAATTCCCCATAGCCCCCAGCGAAAAGTTTGTAACTTAGGCAAGTTGCCCATTGTTAACATGTAAGGTTTTTGTGGAAGGGGTGGTCGTATTGACAGTGGAGGGGCTCATTCGATTGGAAATTGAAACTTCAAGTTCTTTTTTTTAATTCAAAAGTGATCAAAGGGCAAGCAGACCCCTCCCCTCATCCCCTTTTCCCCAACATCTTCCAGTCGAAACTTTGAGATGGCCAGTTTGTTCCAAATAGCCCCAATATAAAGCAACTATGCTTCCGAAGTTTTACCCTCCTCCAAAACCCCCTGGGAAAGGGCTGTAAGTTATAAAAATTGCTTAGTGTTACTTTGATACTTTTTTTACTTTGGTACTTGGATTTAATGATTTACAGAGCAACTTTGATTTACAAAGCGAGGGCTGTAAGTTATGCAAGTTGCTTAATGTTATTTTGACACTTTGTTTACTTAGACATTTCGTTTACTTCGATACAATCTTTACTTTTATATTTTGTTACTTTGATATTGTTACTTTGATACTAGTCTTGATACTTTGATGAAACTTTGATGTTGAAAAAAAATTGATTTTAAAATAGGGAATTTGAAAAAACTTGAAACTTTGGCAATAAAAACGAACAGAAATTTATATTTAAAAAAATTGCAGAAGAGAAGTTTTTCAAATAAAAATAAAAGCCATACTAAAATAAGATCAGTAGAAATAAAAATCTATAATAATTAGAATTAAGAGCGAACATAGATCACTACTAAAGAATAAATGAAACCCAATATGAAGAGAAACTAGACCTACGTTGCCTGGGCAACGTGAAGTGTTGCGGCAACCTTTGTCCGGCTTCGCCGATTAAAGTGTTGCGAGAGCAACACTTTGGTTTTGTTTCTTCGCTATCGGTTAAATGCTGAAGTTGTCAAAACTATCAAAGCATTCAAAACGGCATATTCAAAGCAGAACACAGTCAGTAATCACATGATCAAATTCTTCAGCGTTGAAAAAACAACAGCAAAAGAATATCGGAAGAAGGGACTAAATTGAGTTTGCAGCCAGTTGAACTTTATCCTTTTCAATCGTAGACATCGTGACCGATGGAAACTTGGAACATTATCTTATATAATCTAGTTGGTATTATAAAGCTATCTGTAACTTTTCAGGATCAAATACCATAGATGTGCACCAATTTGCACAAATTTGTAGCCCTTCATGAGCCTCCTCTAGCAACCGATTCTTACTTACAAGTCCCTCTCCCGTGATATACATCAAGTTTACCGGAAACAAATAATGGGTACACCAACTAACAAAAGTTGCAAACCCCTCGTCGCTGAGGATCATTGTAGCGTAACAGCTGATCTTTACTTACAACTCCCCTACATGTCTTACAATCGGGAACCAAGTTGTTCTTACCATCAATTACACCAGAAACATATAATAGGTACACCAATCAGCAAAAGTTGCAAACCCCTCATTGCCAAAGATGATTATAAGCTAATAGTCGACTGTTGCTTGAAAGTCCCCTACATATCTCACAATTGGTATAGGCCTATTTTTGGTTTAAGTGTGTACCTTACCACTAAAGTTGTCAACCCCTTGAAACTTTCAAACTGATGTATCTGATGAAGGGATTTTTGTACCAAAAAATGGATGAAATATACTTTGATCAGCTCATCAAGTTCTATCGATTGCCGTTGAGAAAAAAAATTTATCTGTCTTAGTTCAAAAGTTGACTTTTTTGCCGGAGACCAACTTTCTAACACCACCACTTAAAAAGGAGCAAAGGATAAGCTCTAATTTCATTAGCAATGAGAGAACTTTTAAGGTTTAAGAGGCATATCTGATACCATTTCTCTATTGCAATCCCAAGTAGAAAAAAAAGAATGATAAAGTCAGCTGAAATCACGAACAGAAATTGGTAGAAACAATAGATGGCAGCACTTTCGGACTGGTGGGAAAATCGCACTTTTTTGTTTCTGTAAATTTTTCTATTTATCACTCAAAGAAGATATATTGGCTGTGGGGCCGTGGAACTGCCGCATATATTTAACACTTATAGATTTTAGTCCATCTTTAATTTGAAATTGGTGCCGGCCTGCTTGCCTGCTAGAACGGAGCTTTCCACTCGAAAGCAGAAACATGATTTGATGAAACAAAAGCTTGGCTGCACAACTTCAGATACTCCTTTCTGACATAGGCTATACAACTCCAACAACTCCACTTCACTTCACACACCATAGGCTCTGGCTCGAGGACAAGCAAAAACCATCCTTTTTGGCCCCAGGCAAGAGTTCTACGGAACTTTCCAAAATGTAATGTCATATTCATCAATCCAGCCTGAGATACAAAATTTCCGTAAGAACCGCACAGGTTAGACCCTTACCAGTTTCCAGGAATAAGCTGAGATAGACGGCATAGGAAAACAAAAAAACGGGACAAAACCAAAGTGCTGCTCTCGCAACACAATTAAATAAACAATTATAGCAAGCAAACATACAACAGATACTAATATAAATGAATAAATAAATCCTAAAACGAGTAAAACTTACATTGAATATGCAAATAAAGCTTAAAACAAACAAAAATGGCTGCAAGCATGAGTTTAGCTGCTGCCCCTTCCCTAACTATAAAAGTATAAGGCCTTTTGCGTCATTGGCGCTTTACTGAACACTATAGTTGTCTTGAACAGCCTTTGAAAGAACTCATAAAATTAAACTGAATATATATATATATATATATATATATATATATATATATATATATATATATATATATATATATATATATATATATACATATAGATATACATATAAATATATATATATATATATATATACATATATGTATATGCATATATATACATATATGTATATATATATATACATATATATGTATATATATATACATATATATGTATATACATATATATATATATATATATATATATATATATATATATATATATATATATATATATATATATATATATATATATATATATATATATATATATATATATATATATATATATATATATATATATATATATATTTATTTATTTATTTATATATATATTAACATGAATAGGGCTGAAAACCTCAGAAAAAAACATAGCATAAATAAGATCGTTGATTTTCCAACGCATCAGTTATTTATATAATATAATTTCTGCTGGAAGGACCAAAAAACGAAAATTTGCAGTTGCAATTGCTATAAATGGTGATTCTTTGGAACCAACACCTGAACTATCAAACGTGATAAGATATGGAAATTGACAACCTGGACCATCAATTGCAACAGCACCAAGGTCATTGCTAAATTGTCCGAAGTAATCAAAATCCAAAAGCGTGTAAAAAATGGAAATGAAGAGCAAAGACACTGGCGGTTAGATGATATGCACAAACGACAATTAGAGAGTGTCAAAAATGAAGACCAGCCTCGACAACGAGAATCAAAACTGTAAATGATAGCAAAGACGATTGGGTTAGGGATTTTGACATGGGTAAGGTCATCGATGCCTACCATACCTTTGTAAAAAAAAACAAAGGTTCGGCGATATGTACTTCATAATGACAAAAGAGAAGCCGAGGTAAAACCAACCAAACAAACTGAAAATGATAGCATTGATGATTGGGTTTTGGATTTTGACAGAGATATGGTCATCAATTCTTACCATACCTTTGAAAATCAAAAGCCTGGATTAGATAAATCGTTGGAAGAAAAAAGTTTTGTTCCACCACCTGAATTATTAAAAGAAACAAAGGTTCTGCGATATGTCAATTATAAAGACAAGAAACAAGCCGAGGCAAAAGTTATATATATATATATATATATATATATATATATATATATATATATATATATATATATATATATATATATAAAATCATCTTGTTTAGTATTGTTGTTCATTGTTGTTGTAAGTACAAAAGACAATATTTGTAATATAATTCATTTTAGTAAAGTGTCAAATACGAAGTAGGCTTTAGACTTTAAAATTTTAAACTTTGAAGTTTCATTTACTTTGACGTCAGAGTTGCGCATTACAGCGAAAACGGCATCAAAAAAGTCCTTAACAGCAGTCTGATCGATTCGTGCCACTCACTTATTACCAGACGACCTTATCCTATGAATACATTTGTGACTAGGTATATGACCAATCATACGGCAGCGTTCTGCAAGATTATTGAGTTGAGAAAAAGCCTTCTAAATGACAATAGTGGTATGATTATCTACCTGTGGTCGGGGACCTAGGCCACTAAAAGACAAGGAAGTTCATATCATCGTTCACAACTTTCACACAGATTTTCTTTAGTTCCGAGTCAATACTCAGAAGCCTTGATGCGAGGCTTGAATATGCCACGGCTGAATTGACAGGAGCCTTGGCTGGTAAAACAGTAGCAGAATAAAATTATAATTTTCATTCCTCCGAAAGGTTTTAATTTTATGATTTATGTGACAGTAATTAGCTAGATTCCTTTGTCGTCAAGGCACACGTTCAACTACAAACACTTTTAGCTATTATTACAGACTTTCCATTGAAAAAGACCGTCGAAAGTTTGGCAATTAATTTTGTTACTCAGCTGTGGTAAATATATTTAGATATAATGAAATAAAGTCGGAAAAAAGAAAAACCAGGTCACCAGTAAAAACTCAGATTCACAAAGAAGCAAATAGTTCAAAAATCCAAAACATTATTAAGACACAGTTATCTGTCCCGAGTAAATTGGTCCTGTCACAGAAGCTGGAAAAAAAATCTAGGCCAATATTTGATACTCAAATAATAAATGGGAAATGTAACTCCTAGCTCAGGCTACAGCTGACATAAATCGACTGAAGAAGACTCAATACGAGGCAACTTAGGTACACCCGTAGGAGTTGTGCAGTCGCTATGACTATCAATTTCTTTACTTTTTGGAATAGTTGGTGATAAGAATCGTGGAATCAAGGTCATCTCCAGGGATTTTTCTTCGGAGGGGGGATTAAAAAAAGACTTTAAAAGGCACCAAAAAGTTGTTTATATGCATTTTGTTACGCTCTTACGAGTCAAACAAACGTTTCGTGGGGAGGGGTTCCACCCCCACCCCCCCCCCCTGTGGATGCAGCCTTGGATGGAACATAAAAACAATTAGTGGAATCTAAAGCCAAACTAGGCAGCATCACTATTTTTGTTACTATTCTCTCTCCTCAGACTAAATTACTGGGTATGCTGCTTAACAACGATTTCTGTAGAAAAAAGTCAGAAAACCCCCCTCTAGCCTTTCTGAAATTGCTACTTCATCTTTTAATCGACTCATGAATTTCTCATACTAATCATTAGATCCTATTTGCAAGTTAAGCTTTAAACCATAATTTCTTCTCTACCAAACATTAATTAGTCTAATTTTAATTATAAGATTTTTTGTGCATACACGGTTGCCAAGGAGATATTCTAAAAATCCAATTAGCTTAATCTGCTATCATGTACCAATAATCAGCAACTCCTTAAGCTAGAGAAATCAATATCATTAAAAAATATTCTGTGTTTCTTATATATATAAATTAGACAAGACTCCTGTTGAGGACACTGTAATCAGAATAAAAAGTTTCTTTAGCTTAGAGTGGGTCTGTGAAACAATCTCATTGAATACTTCAGAACCAGTACTGTGTAAATAACTTTGAGGAAACAATTGGAAGAGAAGAATTATTCCAGTTTATTTTAGGACAAAGTCCCTTTCGAAGATGCAGTGAAAGTTTTTTTTCTTTTTTGGCTTCCTAAGTCATAGACGCGAGATCAGCCTTGTTGAACTTTTCTCTAGCAAGTACCAGTGCTAATCCTGGCTTAGGCAACCAGGTTTCAGTTGAAGATATAGTTTCCAATTCAAGGTCTGTGTCTCGTTTTTGTTCCTTAGCCTAGAATGTCCCATCCTTGTAATGATTGCTACAGAAAATGTGGAACTGGGTCATTCCAGTGTTCTAAGTGCAATGCATGGTTGCACCCAGCTTGTGCTGGCATCACAAAAAGTAGTCGCCTAAAAAACCCTAAATGGTTATGCGTACAGTGCCGATCAACAATGGTCGTAAATGACGAGATTATTACCAACGATAACCAACCTGAAGTGATCCAACCACCCGAGGTTAAAAAGCCTCACCTTATTTCTATTGAAGAAAATTCAACTAATTCCAAGGATAATCAACTGGAAGTGATCATTCCAATTGGTATTGTTAATTCCCCATCCGTACCTCGTGTTTCGAATAATGATAAAAATAGTTCCCCTGGATCGATTGATTCTGCAAAAATTACCACCTACCATCAACCCCAAATTACCCCACAAATTTCTTGCTCCAGTAAAGATGAAGTCACGTGCAATGCAAAAAAGGCTAGTGTGTTTGAGCCCCATACCTGTGAAGATTGCCTAAAAAAAGATGCAGAAATCGTCAATCTCAAGAAACGGATTATTAATCTCGAATTTCTTTATGATAGCTTGTCTGATCTTTACGAGCGCCAGAATAGTAATCTCTTCAAGGACAAAGAAATCAAATTGTTAAAAGTCGGTTTTCAGCTCGCAATTGTTGAAGCTTTACATACTTTAAATTCCCCTACACAGCCCAGAATTCCTCATTTAGCTGATACTTCCGCAAATATTCATTACCAAAATTCTTCGGTTCATCAAGCAAGGGCTAGTGAACTTCCTTCGTCAGAATTTTCTCAAGGGATTAAAAAGGTTACGCAACCTAATCATACTGACCTCGCTTCAACCGAAGATAATTTTTTGTTGAAATCCAGTGTTAACGACACATCTTTGAAAAGTGACAATGCAGTTGAACTGACAAGCGGAAATCCTTACACAATGCAATCAAATATTCAAAAAAATGAGCTTAATGATTTTACGCGTAATAAACCTAATGTGTGTTTTAACTTCTTAGATAGTAGATGTATTTCTAATAATTGTAAATATTTACACATTTGTAAATTTTTTGTTTTTAGCCGTTGTACAAATAATCTGTGTAAATACCCCCATGTTGATATTTGTAAAAAGTTTTCAAGTGGAAGGTGCTTTGGCTGTACAAAAGCTCATATTGAATCGCCAATTAAAGGTCGTAGTAGGCTCCACAAAACTGGGCTGCCCAGAAGCCACCTTAATCCTGCTAAATCTACTAAGCATTTTAAGTCGTGTAATTTTGCTCATATATCATCAGACGCGGGGGGTAGGTTTAAAACCCAACCTTTTTTAGGGCAGCGTCGAAGGCACTCACGACCCCCTCCTCCCCTTGGTCAGGTTCCTGTCGACTTTCATTCTTATCCCCCTGCATTCTCAGATCAACAATTAATAAACCCTTCCCGATTACATACTCCCCCTCCTTACCCCTTGTTATCTCCTCTCCCTCTCCGTATACAGAAGTCATATTTCCTTCCCCCTTACAGTATGCTGCCCCATACCCTCCCTACTCCGCCGCAAACCAGCAATTTCTTGACGGACATGAATCACTATTCCCACCCAGCCCCCCTTTCCCAGCACCTTACGAAACCCCAGCCCATTCGTTTTATCCCTCGTGCCTACCCTGTAAACGTGACTCAGGTCTGAGACTTTTTCCGTCCAATAATTGTCATATAATAAGTCCTCGTGCTTCGTCCATATCCTTGCCCGTCCCCCCACATCCAAATCCCCAAAGCAAATCCTTCTCTTACCTTTCTTCTCCAAAGCATAATAAAATTAAATTAAAACCCTACCCCCCAGGAAATTCTCAAACCCATCAAGTTTCCCTGTCGCGATTCCCCAATCGGTTTGTTTTTCCTAAGCTTTTAGTTACTAATGCTGAAAGTCTTAATTTTGAAAAGCTTACTGAACTCGAGGTGGTTTCAGAATCACATTTGATAGATATTATAGCTGTTACTGAAGTTCAATCCCATGACCCAGGGTCCCTACACCTGACAAATTATTCAGAGTTTATTAAACTCCGTCCTTCAGACCACCCACTCGGGAAAAAAGGTGGCGGAGTTCTGTTTTTTACTAAGAGTCACCTTTACCCAAAGGTTATTCTAGTCCCTAACTTATCCGAGTATGATGAAATCCTCTGGCTAAGTGTTAGACCAAAAGTACTCCCTCGTCCATTTAGTATTATTGTAATAGCTGTTTTCTATTACTCCCCAAATCAAAATATCGAGTCAAAACGTAATTTTATCCAGCAATTACAGGCAAGTGCTGATTTTGTTATTTCTAAGTTAGTGTTAATGCTGGCCTTTTTTTAGTTGGCGATGCCAATGACCTTAAAATGGATTCCTTGTGTGCTTCACTTAAAGTAAAGCAAATTGTTAAAACACCGACGACTCGGGGAAATACCTCTCTTGATGTTATTTTAACTAATATGTATAATTTTTACACCCCTCCCTCAACTTTGCCCCCATTAGGTGGGAGTTATCATCTTTCCATTCTTTTGTCCCCCTCCTCAACTTTTAAGCATACTTTCTCAAAGACTTATAGCACTTACCGCCCCCTTCAAAATTCTGGTCTTCTTTCTTTTGGTATGTGGCTGAGTACTGAAGATTGGTCCGACATTTATAGCTTACAAAACCTTGATGAGAAAACAGCCACGTTTCATAAAAAGCTAATTGATAAATATCAAATTTGTTTCCCAGAAAAAAGGTTTAAAAGGTGCTCAAGTGACAAACCCTTTATTAATCAAACAATAAAAACACTAATTAGAACCAAATTGAAGCTGTTTAAGAATGGTAAACTCGATCAAGCCAATATATTAAGAAAATCAATTAAAAGAGAAATTCGTAAATTGGCACGATCATACTACAAAAATAAGATCGAAGAATTGTTCACTAATAAGCCAAAAAACTGGTATTCCGAGGTTAAAAAGCTATTTGGCAGGAGTCTTGACCAGCTTAATTTCAACTTACCAGAGCCCCCTGATGTTACTGCAAATAGTCTAAATAAATGTCTCGCTTCCATTGTCCAGAGCCTTCCAGCATTGCCAATCCAATTATCAACAGGAGCCCCATCCCCTCTTTTCCCGACTGTTTCCCCGTCTGAGATTGAAAGAAGAATTGATAAACTAAGAAAGACAAGTGTTTGTCCTTTGGATATCCCATTTCCTCTTATTAGAGCCTTCGGTGATTTCCTGTCTAAGCCCTTGTCTGTCCTGTTTAACGAAATTACTAAGTCTGGGCAAATTCCAACAATTTGGAAACAGGGTTTTATTACCCCTTTGAAAAAGAAAAACGGAAAGCCTGGCTTTGATTGCGTTCGACCTATTACGCTTACTCCTATTTTTTCAAAATTGTATGAAGGATTCCTTACAGATTTGCTAAAGGAAAAAATCCTACCTCTTACTGACCTGAAACAATTTGGAAACCTAAAATCAACTTCTACTTCCCACTACCTCGTTTCTCTTATTGACCACATCGGGAAAATCCTCTAAAAACCTAATTCCTGGCTAAACTTAATTTCTATTGACCTTCAGAAAGCCTTTGACCTTGTTAACCACAATATTTTAATTGAGAAACTAGAAAGCGAGTTCAATATCGAACCCTTACTGGTAAAATTGGTTGCCTCCTTTTTAACAAATAGATCACAGGTGGTTAAATACCAGAACCATTACTCAAATCCTCTCCCTATCTACAATGGCATACCCCAAGGAACTCTCCTAGGCCCCCTCCTTTTTTCAGTCATGGTTAACAGCCTTGCGAAGGAAGTTCCAGACCGTTGGAAATTTGTTGATGACCTAACGATTGTTGAAAGTTGCTTCAGAAATTTACTAAGTGACCCTATGAGTATTCTCAATGAAATTGGAAGTGAGGCTTTGGACCTAGATATGACCGTAAACCCCTCTAAGTCCATGATAATGCCGATTTGTTTCCTCAAATCCTCGCCCTGTTTTCTTAATCCTATCCCTCCTGAAATTTATGCATCCTCGGTTAAATTACTTGGAGTCACAATTTCTTCAAATTTAAAGTGGGATATCCACGTTAAAGATATCATCCATAAAGCTAATGCGTCTATCGCCCTCCTTAAGCTCCTAAATAAATATAGCGTCCCCCCTTCTCACTCCTTAAGGTTGTACACGTCTTTTGTCCGTCCGCATCTTGAATATGCTTGTCCAGTTTGGCACCCTGGCATCTCCCGTGAAGAATCAGACAAAATTGAGTCAATCCAAAAAAGAGCCTTGCGAATAATTTTCAAAGAAGGCAAGGTGCCTTACTCTCTGCTCCTAAAAAAAGCTAGTTTGGAAACCCTTGAGCGAAGGAGGTCGTCGTTGTGCCTCCGTTTTTCAAAAAATGCAATAACGAACCCTCGGACGGCAAGTATTTTCCCCAAACGTCACTCACCATCCAGATTACGACAGCCTCGAGCTGTTTCTGAGCCTATCCCAGTTTTGTCTGCCATTCGTTGCGTTACTTCCAGATATGAAAAAACCTTTGTCCCCTTCATCACAAAAAAAATAAATAAAATAGCCAACTAGTTTCTCCCCCCCCCTTCTTTTTTTTGTGAGGTGCTTTAGGTCGTTACACTAATTTGCTTGCCTCCCGCTGTTTTGGTTTAGTTTCCCTTTTAATTCATATGTGTTTTTCATGTGTTTTATGCTTCGTTCTTTTTTTTGTGAGTTTTTGGACTTTTTTTTAGTGTCCCTTTTAATTTGTAGATATATATGTTTATTTCTTGTTCATTTCTGTGTTATTATACTTTTTTGTCCCCTTTCCTTTTTTTTCTGACTTATATATTTTTTTATTTATTTTTTTGACTCATAATTTGATTATTTATTATTATTAGCTTTGTGTTTTTTGCTTTGTTTGTTTTATTAGTCGACTCCGAAGTCCGAATTCGGCCCTTTGAGGGCTTGTGATAGTGATTTTTTTGAAATAAATATCTTATCTTTATCTTATCTTATCTAATACGTAAAAAACAGTAGACAAACTTGCTCATAATTTAGTTCTAAAAGTTTTCCATCCATGGGAGGCGGATCAAGTGCACACATTAGATTAAACAGAACGAGGTAACAGGCCTTTGCATTTTTGGATTTTTACGAATTGTCTTACTAAAAGCCTTTGACATTTTGAAAAAAAATAAAAAAATAAAAAGAAATTGAACACCATTTCTTATTCCTACTTTAAGGATTTTCATTATTTCATTATTAATATTTTAGCTTGATACACCAAACGGAGTCAAAGCTCAGGTCTAGAAGGGATTTTGCCTCCGCACCCAAACGAACCTAAATGTTGGTGGAGGCACTATGTTGTTATCTTCCCTAAGTATGTCCTTCAGCCTCCATTCTAATTTATAAAATACCTCCAATGGGTATCTCACTCTACCCGGAAAATCTTCTATCAGATGACTTCTTTCTGCGACCATTTTGTATTTTTGGCATGCTGGGGAATCAGTTTTTATTCCCGCACTTACTTCCCACGCCAGCTCAAAACTGTGGAAAAAAAACACATGATACATACATGTTTATTTCCACAGTTTTCACATTATTTTACTTTTTTGTGTATTTTCTTTTAACTTGTAACCCCTCCCCTCGAAGTAATTTAGATGTACGTGCTTGGGCTAGAACCAATCAAACCTTACGGATAAGACAAAATAACTATCTGTCATTATGGGATTCAGTCAATGGGATTCCGACTCTTAGCCATGGCAAAAATTAAATGGAAATTGAAGCCCTTACTATTCGTCCATTTTATTATGTTTGGAGTGATAGCTACAATCTAGTAAAGAGTGACCCACGCCACATAGTAAATAAAAGTTTAAAAACATGTTTAGAAAAAAAATAACTGTATGGTGAAAAAACTGCCCTTTGTACCTGACTTAAAGATGGAAACTATTATTTCGATTAAATTTAATAATAAATGTTTACTACGAACCAGATTTTTCGAAAATGCCCTTCGAAATCGACATAGAATCAAAGAGAAACGTGCACCCCTGGAGTCACCGAAGCCGTAAACGCTGTATAAGAAAATTACAGCGCCCTATCTTGAACAACTAGGAAAATCAATCTTTTATGCCTTTTGTACCTGATTTAAAGACGGAAACTACTATTTCGATTAATTTTAATAATGAATGTTTACTACAAAACATATTTTTTGAAAATGCCCTTTGAAATTGACATAGAATCAAAGAGAGACGTATACCCCTTGAGTCACCGAAGCCATAAACCCTGAATAAGAAAATTACAGCCCCCCCCCCATCTTGAACAACTAGGAAAATCAATCTTTGCTTGGGAATCACTGTTGTGTCTAGTTTGTGTCCCTCAAGGGTGATCGCATTTAATCAGAAATCCTAGAATTTTGAGAGAGGCCTCATTTAAGATGAATTCATAAAAACTAATGTTCTTCTTCAGTTAGCTTAGGCAAATTCAACTTCATAACTCCTTCGTGAAGTGACACGCTGCCATTTGGCACTTTTTATTGCCATTTCTGAAGGCTGAGGAGTATAATATTGGTGCAGCATTATTGTATTATTGTAACATTCATGGTTGATCATCCTTCACCGGAATTACAGAATCCCCCCTTTTGAATACTCTTTCTCTCCTTCCCCCTCCCCTCTTTAGTAATTGAAAACGAGAAAATGCGCTTTGGAGAAAACACTACCTAATAAATAAAATGGTATTTATTTATTTTCAAACAGTTCGTAGTAACGAACTGTAGTAAGGAGCGACCCTGCTCAATAGTAACCAAAACTCTAAAAAATGGAATTTTGATACCAATAGCTACCATCAAAAAAATCGCATTTTAATGCTGATATTAAATATATAAGTTTCATCAAGTTTAGTCTTACCCATCAAAAGCCTGATAAAATTTGCCTTATTTTAGAAAATAGGGGAAACACCCCCTAAAGGTCACAGATTCTTAACGAAAATCACACCATCAGATTCAGCGTACCAGAGAACCCTATTGTAGAAGTTTCATGCTCCTATTTACAAAAATGTGGAATTTTGTATTTTTTGCCAGAAGGCAGATCACGGATGCGTGTTTATTGGTTGGTTTTTTTGTTTTTTATCCCCAGGGGTGATCGTATCGACCCAGTGGTCCTAGAATGTTGCAAGAGGGCTCATTCTAGCGGAAATGAAAAGTTCTAGTGCCCTTTTTAAGTGACCAAAAAAATTGAAGGTCACCAAGGCCTCCCACGCTAATTATTTTCCCAAAGTCAACGGATCAAAATTGTGAGATATCCATTTTATTCAGCGTAGTCGAAAAACCTTATAGCTATGTCTTTGGGGACGACTTACTCTCCCACACAGTCCCCGTGGGAGGGGGGAGCTACAAGTTACAAACTTTGACCAATCCTTACATATAGTAATGGTTATTGGGATGTGTACAGACGTTTTCAGGGGGATTTTTTGGTTGGGGAAGGGGTTGAGAAGAGGGGGATATGTTGGAGCAGCTTTCCATCGAGGAATTTGTCATGGGGGAAACAAAATTTCCATGAAGGGGGCGCAGGATTTTCTAGCCTTATTTAAAAAAATAGAAAAACAAATATGAAAAAGTTTTTTTTCAACTGGAAGCAAAGATCAGCATTAAATCTTAAAACGAACAGGAATTATTACGCATATGAGGGGCTCACCTCCTCCTAATACCTCGCTTTTTACGCTAAAGTACTTTTAGTAATTTCAACTATTTATTCTACGGCTTTTGTGATTCAGGGGTCATTCTTAATGAATTGGGACAAAATTTTAGCTTTAGTGTAAAGAGCGAGGTACTGACGAGGGGGTGAACCCCTTCATATATGTAATAAAAACATGAGAATACAAAAGTTCGTTACGTAAGCTAATTTATAAGTTAAGTATATCTTTTACTATTAAAAACATTCGTAAAAAATTAAAAGTTCTAGTTACCTTTTGAAGTAACCAAAAAATCGGAGGGCAACTAGGCTTTCTCCCCCGCTCCTTTTTTTCTCAAATCATTCGATCAAAACTATGAGAAAGCCATTTAGCCAAAAAAAATATGCAAATTTCGTTTTAATTATTCCTCTGTGGAAAGCCAAAATCAAAACATGCATTGATTCAAAAACGTTCAGAAATTAAATTAAAAAAAAAAAAACAAGTTTTTTTAACTGAAAGTAAGAAGCGACATTAAAACTTAAAACGAACAGAAATTACTTCGTATATGAAAGGGGCTGCTTCCTCATCAACGCCCCGCTCTTTAAGCTAAAGTTTTTTACTGTTTTAAAAAGGTAGAGTTGAGAGAAAGAGTCAAACTTTAGCGTAAAGAGTGGGGCGTTGATGAGGAAGCAGCCCCTTTCAAATACGAAGTAATTTCTATTCGTTTTAAGTTTTAATGTCGCTTCTTACTTTCAGTTAAAAAAAACTTGTTTTTTTATTTAATTATAAACACAAAGCGTATTTCAGATGTGGGAATTTTTCAGGATAGTGAAAATGACACGCCCCTCAGACTCTTTATTAACGAGACAAAGTTGCACGTGGATAATTTCAGAAGTAACACTTATTATTAATGCCCTTAAAAAGGAATCATGCTGGCGTTTTTAATTTCATCGCCCAACACCACATAGATCTTTTTGTAAAGTTTGTCTTGTATATTTAAAAAAAATAAGCAAAAATTAGTTTTAAAAGCTAACCTCTTCTTACTTTTTCCCACCCAGGCCCCACAGCCCAAAAGATATTTGATCAAATTTTGAGATCTCGATTTTATTAAAAATAGTCAGAAGGCTCCGTAAATACGTCTCCAGGTACGACACGATCCCTATAACCCATGAGAAAATGGTCGTAAACTATACCAGTATCCATTGCTTACACGAAGATTTTATAATTGAAGTGGGGAACATGTTTGATCTTGAGTTTCTTATTAGCTCTAAATTTTAGATATCATTCTTTGTGCCAAGAAAATCATATATTTTGTTGGGAGCAAGAGTGTCGTCCTGATATGGAAAAATAAACCTTAGTTCCTAATTGGTTGCAATTCGAGTGAGGTCTTACAAATTGTCCGCTACGCAAGGACTAGCGGAGTTTCCCAAAAGTTTATTCTGGAAACGACAAGCAGACCTTAATATTCAAAAGACGCTATGTGGCTCTGTTTCCTCGACTTCTTTACAATATTTTGGGACTATTTAAAAAGATTAAGTTAAAGTTTTGGGGGAGTGTTGAAAGGCCAAATTAACTTGATATGTTTCTGGGGAGGGGGGCAAGCTTAAATCAAAAGACACTATGTGTGCATCCATTTCATCAAAATTGCATATTTGTAATATTTCGGGATGGCTTCGAGAATACAGTTGAAATTTTCAGACATTGTTAGAGAAAGGAACGGTAGGGAATACAAATTTAGTTCTAGTGGATAGATGGCTTGGGGATGGGGTTGAAACTTTAAGGTGGTGTTGGAACAAAATAGGGGTTTGGTTGGGCAAGAAAAATTTAAGTTTAATTTTGAGAGGAGGAAGAAAGGACTAACCAATTTTAGTCACCAATCATGTATAAATAACTTGTTCGCTCTATATGCTCCTATGAGACTTATAAAATATGCGGGATAAAGTAAATAGATCAAAATGCACTATGTGCTTCCAAGTTGTCAATAAGGTGTATATGCTATATCTCAGGAGCAGCTTAAGGCATTAGATTGAAACTTTTAGAGAATGTTGGAGTAAGGCAAGTGGAGGGTTGAATTGTGGATTGGGAAAAAAGTAGAAATCAAAAGACATTAAATGCATCCGCACTATCAAAATACCACATCCAAAATATCTTGAGAGAGGAAAAAAAACGACTTGAGGGACAAAATTGAAACTTTGAGGGAATATCAGGTTGCGGGGGGTTAATTTTTTTTTGAATTGGGGGAAGGCAAAGAGAGCTTATCAAGGAAAATAATTTTTTGAAAGAAAATGTGGTTCTATTGAAACGTAAACAAAATATTAAATTTATTCATAATGATCTGCCAAAATTTCAAACAATAAAAACACATAAATTGAATTTTCGAAATCAAGAGAACCTTAATCAGAAACCAATTCTGGTTAAATCGATTTTTGACATACTGTTTTGTTATCATTTAACTAACAGTTGTGTTTTTTTTTCACAATTTAGTACTCTTTTGAATAAAGGAGCTAAGGAAGCATTTATTCGAACAGACTAGGTATTAAACTATGACAAAAATAATAATTTTATGAAGGATAACTATTGAACAATATTATTCTGTATTGAATAAAAAAAAGTTTTTCGAAGAAAAGTAAAGAGATAAATTATATCAAAGATGTACTTAATAATCAAATTCATAATAATCAACGTATTCAAGTCATATAATACTTCCAGGTTGAAACGAACATAAATACTACCAATAAGATAAATGAGACAACACGAACGTAAATTACAATGAATAATCAAGCCAAACTTAAAGCTCACAGAAATTGCCAAAAACAGGAGTAAGGCGGGCACCCTTTAAGCATTTTATAAGACAGCGCCATTTGCACTAGATTGAAGAAAAATATATTTCCAATATTTTCTCTTTTATAACGTTAATAAGTCCTAAATTACAGAGACTTCCAGAAAATGAATATAATTGTATATTAAACTATCAGTCTTATTTCATTGGTGTTTTTATGGCACTTGGTATTAACCAAGTGATATATAGCGATCGCAAATTCTGTCGGTCTGTCTGTCTGTCTGTCCCGGTTTTGCTACTTCAGGCACTTCCAGCCAAACTAGGACGATGAAACTTGGCATGTGTATCAGGGACCGGACCAGATTAAATTAGAAATATTCGTTTTCCCGATTTGACCATCTGGGCAGGAGAGTGGGGCCAGTTAATTCGGAAAAAATATAAAAAATGAAGTATTTTTAACTTACGAACGGGTGATGGGATCTTAGTGATATTTGATGTTTGGAAGGGTATCGTGTCTCAGAGCTCTTATTTTAAATCCCGACCAGATCCAGTGACACGGGGGGTTGGAGGGGGGACCTAAAATCTTGGAAAATACTTAGAGTGTAGGGATCGGGATGACACTTGGTGGGACAAAATAAGCAGAAGTCCTAGATACGTTATTGAAATAACTGGAACGGATCTGCTCTGTTTGGGGGAGTTGGGGGTGGGGTAATTCTGAAAAATTAGAAAAAATGAGGTATTTTTAACTTACGAAGGAGTGATCGAATCTTAATGAAATTTGAAGTTTGGAAGGATATCGTGTCTCAGAGCTCTTATTTTAAATTCCGCTTGGATCCGGTGACATTGGGGGACTTGAGGGGGGGGGCCTAATATCTTGGAAAACGCTTAGAGTGGTGGGTTCTGGATGAAACTTGGTGGGGAAAATAAGCATAAGTCCTAGATACGGGATTGGCATAACCGGGACGAATCCGCTCTCTTTGGGGGAGTGGGGGGAGGGTTAATTCTGAAAAATTAGAAAAATGAGGTATTTTTAACTTACGAAGGAGTGATCGGATCTTAATGAAATTTGATTTTTGGAAGGATATCATGTCTCAGAGCTCTTATATTAAATTTCAAACTTACCCGGTGAAGGAGATGTTGGGGGGGGGGGACCTAAAC
This sequence comes from Artemia franciscana, assembly GCF_032884065.1. Lineage (NCBI taxonomy): Eukaryota > Metazoa > Arthropoda > Branchiopoda > Anostraca > Artemiidae > Artemia > Artemia franciscana. The sequence goes on along the minus strand of NC_088869.1, from coordinate 34,082,418 downwards.
TCTTGGAAAATGCTTAGAGTGGAAGGATCGGGATGAAACTTGGTGGGAAAAATAAGCACAAGTCCTAGATACGGGATTGACATAACGGGAACGGATCTATTGTCTTTGGGGGAGTTGGGGGGAGAGGTTAATTCTTAAAAAAATTGAAAAGAAAGAGGTTTTTTTATTTTTAACTTGCAAAAGAGTGATCGTATCTTAATGAAATTTCATATTTAGAAGGACCTCGAAACTCAAATCTCCTATTTTTTATCCCGACCGAGTCCAGTGTCATTGGGGAGGGGGACCGAAAATCTTGGAAAACGCTTAAAGCGGAGAGATCAGGATAAAACTTGGTGGAAAGGATAAGCACAAGTCCAAGATAGGTGACTGAACGAACCGGGCCGGATCCGCTCTCTTTGGTGGAGTTGGGGTGGGGGGGAGTAATTCGGAAAAATTAGAAAAAATGAGGTATTTGTAACTTACGCACGGGTGATCAGATCTTGAAATTTGATATCTAGAAGGATCTTGTGCTTTAAAACTCTCATTTAAATCCCGACCAGATCCGGTGACATTTAAGGGACTTGGATGGGGAAGCCAGAATTCTTGGAAAACGTGAAATCGAGGTATTTTACGAATGGGTAATCGGATCTCAATGAAACTTGATATATATAGAAGAATCTTATGTCTCAGATGCTCCATTTTGAATTGGAATCTGATCCGGGGACATAGAGGGTTGGAGGGGGGAAACAGAAATCTTGAAAACTGGAAATCTTGGAAAACGCTTAGAGTGGAGATATCGGGATGAAACTTGATGGGAAGAACAAGCACAAATTATAGATACGAGATTGACATAATTGGTACGGACCCGTTCTCTTTAGGGGAGCTGGGGGTTGTTAATTTGGAAAAATTAGAAAAATTGTGGTATTTTTAATTTAAGAACGGGTGACCGGATGTTAATGGAATTTGATATTTAAAAGGAACTCATGTCTCAAAGCTCTTGTTTTAAATCCCGACTAGATCTGTGGACATTGGGGGGAGCTGGAGCGGGAAACCAGAAATCTCGGAAACTGGATCCGCTCTCTTTGGGGGAGCTAGATGTTGGGGTTCAGTGCTTTGGCGATTTTGGTGCTTCTGAAAGTACTAGGACGATGAAAATTGGTAGGCGTGTCAGGGAGCTGTACAAATTGACTTAATAAAGTCGTTTTCCCCGATTTGACCATCTGGGGGGGCTGAAGGGAGAGGAAACATTAGAAAAATTGAGGTATTTTTAACTGGCGAGTGGGTGATCGGATCTTAATGAATTTTGACATATGAGCTCTTAGCTCTTGTTAGTTATCTTGTTTACTATCGTAATTTTGATTTTTTTTTTTTTCTTCTTCTTCTTCTTTACTGTCGTTGATGATGCTTTGACAAATAAAGCCCAAACAATTCAAAACTCACATATATTTTATTGAAATGCCAATTACACTCAAGTCGTTCATAGCTTGTTTTTTTTTTGGGGGGGGGGAAGATATAGGTGGCACCAATCTAGTTTATAAACCTTCGTTAGCCATGACATATAGTATTTTCTCTGTTTATCTTACGACAAACAAAACGTACTGGCCGCATCAAAGATTGTTTTCAGAAAGCGTTAGTGACACTCTGGCTTTAAGGAGGCCTGCAAGGCGCTAGTCCAACTCCTGCCTGTGGTAACTGCGGTTCGTTTTGATTCGTTTTGATTTTACCTTGATCATTAATTGTAATCTCTGATCATTTTTGGATCTCATTTAATCGCTGGTACTGGTTCCCGTTCATTTTAAATTTAAACTATTATAAAATCGTTTATTATAGTTTAAAATCGATTGATGGTGTGCTTTAATCAACCTTGAATCGACCCTTCGATCAACCCTTAACCAAAGCTAATCTAACAAACTGCTTTTGACCAAAATGATCGAGCCATTCGAACTTTCTATCAATCACCGTTGGCGCTTGACTCAAGCGTCAAACAGGTTCCTAGACGGTCAATCATGCTTGAGTCAATCGAATGACGGAAGGTTTTGATCAAAACGATTGACCGTCTAAGGCCTCCTTAACGCCCCTTATTCAAACACTGTTATTAAAGTGTTTCAAATACCCTGAGGGAAAATGGATTAAGTGAAAACTGAGAGACAAATGAAGTTAAAAACGTCCATTGAAATTGCCTTTTCCAGCCGTAGTGGTTTATCTGGTTTGTCCTAAAAATTAGTAAATTTTAATGTTCATTTTGTTTTAATCATACTCACTTCAATCTTGCTCCATAGTTTTAAAAAGTTGTTTCAGCAAGAACTGTTTTTTCTTAAATGGTACGGTTTCAAAAACGTTTATTGGAATGATTATTCATTGAAAATTACCCAAATATTTCATTACTATTTTCGCATCCTTTGATAAATGCAAAGATGACACACTCTCAGTTAGGCATATAATTTCGCTAAAAATTAAGTTGAGCTTCCTTAAATGTTTACTTAAATCATATTTATATTAAACGTTTAAATTATTATTCTTTGGAAGTATTAATTTGTGTACTTACTACATTACCTATTCAAATAACAGACATATTTAAATGGAAGACTATTAGCTTAAAATTGATTGCTTTTTATTTTAAGGTTATCATTATGGACAATCCAGACGCTCGTTACCATCGTTCCTATACAAAGTCGCATAGGGATCTATATACTTTTCAAGAGGAAGTCCACAAAAACTAAATGGGACGGATATGTGCAGAAAACAAAGAACAATAAGACAACTGTTTTCCCCTAAGATAATGGACTTATTAGTTTGCAATAGACAGTCAACTCACCATGCAAATCAGCCTTTGACATGATACTAGAGAAGGCTCTAAAAATTTCCCCGAACTGGGACATTACTCATTTTATCCAGTCGAACTAAAGAGTAAAGCCAAGTGAATATGAAACGGTTAGGCTTGAAATCAGCCATGCATCTTATTGCAATGAAAATTCATCCTTCCCGGATTAAGCCAAACTGCCCTTTGGTTTTTATGCCATAATTTTTAGTTTATTATTCTACTTCTCCCTTGGCTGATGGTTTTATATTTGATAAATTTGAAACTAATTACTTAAGACATGAAAGCTGAATGTGTACTTTATTTCGTTAATACATTTTTGTCTGTGTTTGCACGAATCGTTACTCTTTTCTTTTCTAGACGAAGCAGGTTTCTATCTGTCCTATAAAAGAAAGTTTTTTTTTATTTAATTTGTTCCTGAAAAATGTAAGCACGGCTATAAGCGTTATTAAGGTGAATTTGCTGACAAAAAAAGGAAACAGACTGAGATTCAACTAGATGAATTTAGCTCAACATTTTGAAAGGAAAGTGTTCTTAAAAGACTGCAGTTCAAAGTTGAAAGACCAAGAAAACCTACTGCAATTAATAGTGGTTTCATGTTGCCATTCCTTATCTCAAGCTAATTAGCGAAAGAACGTAAAACCGTCAAGTACTAGTGAGTCTAACAATTATCCACAAATTCGAAACAATTTATATTCTTACACACCTTATGTAATCAATGTGATAAGCCTATTTAGCAAACATGAAACCACCGTAATGTGGTTGGTACATATCAGGCGTACAAAACTTGTTTTAAACACTTTGTGATGGTGTAACTGTAAGAAGGATCGATTTGTGCTCAAGGTTGCCCATCAAAATGAGCCTTAGAAAATTTGCCACACTTTAGAAAACGAGGAAATTATCCCAAAAAGGGAATTGATCTTGATGATGGAAAGACTATCAAATTCAGCATGTCGGAACCCCTCCCCCCCGGTTGAGGTATCCAGGTTCTATCTACAAAAACGTGAAAGGACCATCTAAGAAAATGGTCAGATGCGTATCTTTTTTCTCTTTTTTTCATCAGGGGTGGTCGTACGTAACTAATGGTCTTAGAATATTGGCTAAGGGATCATTCGAACCAACAATTTTTCTTTAGTATCCTTTTTATGTAGGAAAAGGGATCGACAGACATCAAAGTAGTGTTCTCAGCAATATTTTTGGCCCAAAGAAGGCTAAATTGCAACCGAATTAAAATTTGGAAACAGAAAATCGATTCTGAATTATCGTGAAACTATGCGATAAGCTTCCCAATTACAGAAGACGTAATCCCGCACGATGAGACATTCGCTCCCAAAGATACATGTAGTTCTTTATAAAATGAACAGTTATTATGGACAGTTATATTTCAACCCGCATTTAGCTGATTTTATTCATTTGAGGCTTCATAAAAACGTGTACAGTAGAGTATAATAGAGCATCAGCTATCATGAAGGAGATTCAATAGGTACATTTAGTAGAAGGGGAGCGGTAGTAGACAGGGGGGAGCGGTAGCCCGAAGGTTCAGAAATTTTATTTTTATGCTCACGGTTTCTAACTTTTTCCGAGTTTGCAGATAAATGTAGAAGGAGGGAAAAGCGGTAATTCACCCCTGATATTCTTTCATTCTGGACAAAATTATCGCAGCTTATAATTTCAGGCCCGTGGGGTGAAAGACCCATTCTCGTTGCAGAAACATTTCAAGCTAAACAAAAAAGGTAACAATCATTCATTTACCTGAGCAGAAGTATGAAAAGAGGGGGAGGGATATCTCTATAAGAATATCTGTTCGAAGAGCTCCAATTGAAAGACATGAAAACGAAGCCACTAAAAGTCATTTTGATTTTTCAGCTGCCCCCTCCCTAGAAACATTTAAAGGTAGGTACTTATTCAAGAATGATTATGAGTATTGAAACATTATTATATGATTTTGAATAAACTTGAATTAAAAAAAAAAAGTTTAAGAGCAGTCTAAACGATACAGTGATCCTTGTCAAAATATACCCAAGCTCTAAAAAACAAGTTTCGAGTACAATATATGCATTGACCGATTATAATATTTATACTGATGGTAAATATACAAAATTCTAAACCTTCAATTTTACTCAAAAATTTTATTACCATGCGAAACTTACGGAAAACTTCAGAAAGAGGTGTTAAAGACACCAAAAGGGACTAGATTTTAATGGAAATTAAACGATAAAATTTGGCAATTTTGAGAGCCCTGAAAATTGATTACACGATCATACAAAAATGGATTGATCAGAATCTCTAGGAGAACATACTCCTGAAGCTTTGGTTCACACGTTAAGCGAAACTGGGTGCTAGTCGGCTATAGAGAATGTTGGAGCCTATGTTGCCATATTGAAGGCTGAAAAGAACTATTCCAAGAAGTAGATAAATCCTTGCATAAAACATCTGATACAAGTAAGCCAATGCTAATTACGTGGACACCAAAGAAAATTGACTAACAAAAATTGTAAGTAAGCGAGAAACCCTTAGAAAAACGGTCAAAGACAATAGGAAAATGCTCCTTTAGATGACAATCAATTTACAGATAGCCTAAGAGATGTAGCCCATATCACTTGTAATTGGATCTTGAAAATCAAACTACATGCTCCTGGCGGTTTTCTCAATTTTTCATGTGATGTTAAGCAAATTATACTGGGATTTTTACACCTTCAAACTAGAAAATTTGAGTTCATGCCAAGAGCAAAAACGAGCAAAAATTTATGTTACGAAAAGTTTCGTGGAAAAATGCAAGCAATCGAAAATAAACAATTCTGCTCTTCGACACGTTTAATTTCTTCCTGAAATACCTTGAAGCCCTAGTGAAGACCCAATGAAGTGAGGAACACAAATAAATTTCTATTCTCAGGCAAAAATTATCTTCAGAGAACCAATTTTCCCTGCTTACACATAAAGGAGTTTTTCCAAATTTGTATATGGACTCCTTCTGAAGTTTCAACGAAAAGCCCTACCACAAAAGGAACCATTTTATAATTCAACACGATATTTCAGACGATGAATATCAATTTGCCCGAGGAATCTTCAGACGAATTTGAAAGTGAGAGCACTTGTCGAGGAAAGCCTTAATGACGCAATAGCTTACAGCCCAACTACTAGTAAGAAGAAACACTTCCTCGTGAATAGAGAAGTCAAAGGCCTGATTAATATCAATCTATCCAAGAAATAGCAGAAAACCTGAAATTACGGCTTCGATTTGCAAATAAGCGGCAGCAGACAGTGTCTTAAGACCTCCCTAATCGATAATGGAAGTCGAACGTATGTAACTAGCCAAAACATTTACTCTCACAATGATCTATAATAAAAATTCTAGCAGCTTCCGAATAGTAGTTGAAACGTCGATAGGATGGAAAGAAGTACATTAAAATGGGTTTTTCCTGTTTTGAAAACGGTTATAATATCTCCAATACAGAATTACGAAGGAACAATACAAAAAAGAATTAAAATATCTTTTCAATATACCCCCGTAACAGTAAAATAAAATCCTTAATTGACAATTTAAAAGTCATGTTAAGTTAACTTTAGGGGGCCTCGAAAATTGTTTTCCATAAATTTCGGCGTTCTCAGAAAAAAATTCATTTGCTTTAGCTCTCTTTGAATTTGTTTTATTCCTCATAAATATTTTTGAGCAAATACCACAGTCAATTGTTACAAAATCACGTAGGAAAATGACGAGCTTCATCCTTCGAAAATCGAAATTATATAGCCAATACATCAACAAGTGGTATCCTTAAGTATCTATTGTCTCCAATCAGTTTCACTGAAGCCACAACCAGGATTTTACAATGCATATGCTGTCAGAAATGAGTCTTATCATCAGCATAAATGGCATTTAAATATTTTTGTGTGCATACTTGACCATTCTTTTAGTGGGCAGCAATGAAATAACTCCACCAAAAGCTCTGGTAGTGCGTGCCCCTCCCTCCCCCGCATGGGAATAAATCCTGACAGCGACTTCCATGATCAGTTGAAACTAATATTTTTTTTTTTTTTTTTTTTTGAACTTTCTACTTACTTTCATCAGAGAAACGGTTATTTTTCTTCTTCTTTTTTCCAGAACAAAGAAAAATAGGTAAGTAGGAGCTACAGAATGACGAAGGGTGTAGCTTTTAATGACGGACTTTTAGCTAACAGACTTTTTGCTATCTTGAAAAGTAATTAAGGTGGGAAATTAGGAAAATAAAGGTAATTTAGAAACTGCCCTATATTGCCTTACTTCCTAATTTTGGAAAACGGTTGGTTTAAGAGGTGATAGTGAGAGAAAGAACAAGAAGATCCCGTCCTTTGAGCAGAAACTTGGCTCACATTACCCTCTCCGGGAGGGGAAAGTGGCGATAGGTGTGACAGTATTATATGGAAGTTCGTTTAAGGCACTGACAATACCTAGGACCCTTTCTAGCAAAAGCTCAAGAAGGCACTTGGGATTTTTGACAGATTAAGGAAGGCACGATGACTCAGGGATTCATTTTTTTTTTTTACAACTTAGCACAAGATATTTTAGCCGTATCAAAGTTTTAATTTTCAAAAAGGAGAGTTATTTTGAGGGGAAGCTCGAAGATTCGTTTTCAATTAAAATCTCAAGGTTCTGATGGTGTAAGAAGGAGCGGGGAGTTGTTTTCTAGAAGACAAGGGTAGGGAGCCGAGAGTTCCGAAAATTCTGTTATTTAGGGAGGGGTGATTTGACTTATGTATAATATACATAGGTGCCCCCTTCCCCCGTGAGTAAGTACTTAAAGAGGATTTTTTTTTTGCTAATAAGATTTCATTTTTTCAGCATTGCAGTTTCCCGGGTAACACGGAATAGTCGGGTAGCATGCATGTAAATAAAAAATAAGAAATGTTTACATTCATATTTTTTTTTTTTTTTAAGGCCCTCGAGTACGGGAAAAAACCGGCATTCTAATAATCTGAATAAAAAAAAATTGGCTGTGTTCATTAAATTAGATTCACAAAACAAGAAAACAAACAGAAACATTAAAATTCAAAATAGGCCTATATTGAGCGAAATGTATTTATTCATATACATGAAACTTACTTTAGGCCGAGCCTATATGCCTTATGTGTTCAACCTCCCCTCCCCCCACCAACCATCTGCCTCTCAGCAGCCTTGCCCTTCAATAAAGCATAGATGTTGCTAAAAACATTTCAAGCTGTAAGGTGAAACCATTATTTAAAAATGATAAACTGGCTGTAAAATACCAAAAACATCTTCTGATTCAATAATGTGAAAAGCGAAATTTTGTCCAAAGCGTGATTTTACTCGAAGAACAAATCCTTTTGTTCGAAACGTCTTCTTCTGTAGTATACTACTAAATAAAATTTGTGGAATACTAACTCTGTTTTGCGAGATAAGATATGCGGGATATTGGGAAAGTCTATTGAATAATGACCAAAAGGAATTCCTTTGATCAAAAATGATATTCTGGTACTATTATTAGATTCCCTGAATCCTTGTGTAATTTAATGCTATCTTTTGGACACAGGGAAATCTTTTACGGTCAAGTGTCCCTGTCAAAGGTCAAATAAAACGATTAAATTATCACAGCCAATGGCAATAAAGGCATTTTTAAGATTTTAGCTTTAAAAGGCTGTATAATGCAAAAGGGAAACAATAACTATGGCACTTTCTCTGAATAATATGGCCCGATCTGTAAAACATGTTTACACCAACGCTTTCTTTGTAGAAAAAAATCCTATTGTCCCATTGTAAACTAAAAAGCCTCTAAACAGTAATCGAAGCAGTAATCGAAGTAGAATAGCATATTCATGTTCTCAAGATTGTCAATGCTAATTAAGGTTGAGCGTTATCCCCTGTGTCGGTGTCAATCATTTCTTAGAACTCAATAGTAAATCTTACTCGGGGTTGAGCTAAGGCATCCAAACACTCAGAGGAACATAAATCACACTGAAATTATGACAGACAGTCAATTTCTAGATCAGCAGCCAGAAGAGAAAGGGAATGTAGCCAGTGCTTCCTTATCCTAGGATTAAAATTATGAACAAGTCATTTTTGCAGCCATTATACCTGTCGTGTATAATTTGGCGTGCATACGTCCTCCAAGGACAAGAATTGCCGTTCAAGAACTATTGGACATCAAGCAGTCTAGCTGAGATTTAGAATAAAAAAAAGAAGAGGTGTTCAATCTAAAATTCCTTTTGAAGTTAAAACATGATGTGTTCGAATGGACGCTTCTAATTGTTCAGTCAATTGCATGATGGTTTTATTAGGTCATGTTAGGGTCTATACAAATACCACTTCCCTTGAAATTGGGTTAGGGAAGGTTAGATTAGATTTCTAACCTATTTCTGAGATTTATAATCTGATCTAACCTTGACTTTTACCATCGAACCTTGCATAAGACTGACAAAGCTGACTGTCAAAGATGATTGAACCCAGGCAGAGAAAAGGGAATTTCGGACATTCAACGGTGAATGTCGACATTAACCAAATTTCGTACATTCGCAGTAACGCATATAAATATCACTTTCCTTGAAGAAGCGCTAGGAGATGGAGAAAGTATTAAACAACCGTATAATATTTTCCCTCCATAAATCCGTTCTGGAGCAAAATTGGAAAGATTGGTAGTTCAAGATCCAGACGATCGCAGACGTGATGGACAACTAACACCAGCAGAAGGAGGCAAAATTTGCAGGACACCTCGTAAATCTCGAAAGTTTTCCAAAATGCACCATCTCATAATATCGAACCCGTGAAAAACATTTCTTAGTTAATGTTGAAATCTCCGCGCTCAATTAAACCAATCCTCAGTCCTGTGTGGTTACGTATTGCTAAAAAATAAAAAGATAGCTTACGAAAGATGTGTGCAGTCCAAACACAGGGGTGAAATAAGAATCAGCAGAAAAGGCTAAGGAATGATACCCCTTGGATTAGAGCAACGATTTTCGTCTACACTAGCCTAAAATAGGAAAAAGTAGTGTGTTTGAATATATGTCACCGTAGTATGTTCTCAAGAAGCTACATTTTTCCAGTCGGTCCGCTTAGTTAAAAGGATCACTGTATTTTTACGGGGGGGGGGGGCATTATTCTTCATATTAGTATTGAAACCTCTCTACCATCCCTAGCCTTAGTGCTTTAGACTCTAGAAAACTATTCATTCCCACACTACATTTAGGTTTGGAAGCAATTTCTTTCTCCGGTAGAAAGTAGTATTCAAACTATGCAAGAAACGTTTTACAAATAAAATCTTTTACTTTTTAAACTAAACTTAACCGTTTAATATATACTCCACAGTTTTTCCTAGGGCTCATTGACTTTCTGAACTGAAAAAAAAAAATGCAAATTGTTGTCCCTTCAAAATGACGCAATGCAATAGTGGGTCTTTGGCTAGGAGGGTGGTATTGTTATAAATAACAATTGAATTTAAGATCCCTTGATTCACATCAACAAAAACATCAGGTTTTATACTACATTAAAACATAAACATTAAGTTACCACCACTCAGTTAGAAATTACTATACATGATTATAAACTGCGTGGAAGAAATCCGTTCAGCAATGTTTCCTTTATTTTATTAAAACTTATGCAAAAGAAAAGCCAAGCGAATGGTAAATGACAGCTCTTTAAGCATCTGTAGATTTAAAGATATCGTCATCTACTCTAGAAAAGATATGACCTTCGGATATCATCATTTGTAAAATGGACCTAATAAATAGCATTTGAATTTAAGATCCCTTGCTACAAATCAATGAAAACATCAGGTTTTAAACTTCGCTAACATATAAACATTAAATTACCACCAGTGAGTTATAAATTACTGTTCATAATGATAAACTGCGTGAAAGACATCCATTCAGTAATATTTCGTTTATTTTATCAAAACTTATACAAAAGAAAAGCCAAGTGAATGGTAAATGACAGGTCTTTAAGCATCTGTAGATTTAAAGGTATCGTCATCTACCGTAGAAAAGATATGACCTTCGGATGTCATCATTTGTAAAATGGACCTATAAAGAATTTCAACTGAAATGGAATCTATTTATTAACGAAAAAACGTGTATAAAACAGAGAATCTATGGATACATCATAGCAAATGAAATTTAACAATGCAACCTAGCATAGGCACAGGCATTTACTTTGAGTTGTGGCACCCAATTTAAAGGAAAAGGGACAAATTCAAAAATACACCAGAAAAGGGGAGGTTAATGGAAAACTAAAAGAAAGGGTAAAAAAAAAACTTTGAGATACGGAAGCGTAAGGTTTAGGTAAAAAAACAGATCTGAACTAACAATTAGTCGCAAATAATGTCTCATCATAATTCAATAAACCACAAAAAAATATTTATGATTCAACATTATACATATTCAATTTTAGTGGAGTCAGGTTGGACCATTCACGAGTTTCCCTAACAAGAACCGTGACACAGCATTTGGACGGAATTTTAATTGATGGATAATTCTTCTGGGTTTTGCTTGTTTTGGTGGGTTTTGTCTTTTGTTGTTTTTTACTGAAAAAACGCTTCCTAGCAAAGTTAACTATTATGGGCTGTCTCCTGATAGTACTGTAATATTTTTAGACAGGAATATATATTGAGTCGTGGGTAATAGGCTGAAGATTGTTTGTGCAGGATTTCGACTCTTGTTGATAGAAAAGCATCGTCAAGTGCGGAAAACCATGTTGTAATTAAGATTGGCCCAGGATTGTACAAAGTCTCCATTCATATTGGATGTCCTAGGGAGTTCTTGCTGTCCGGTTCTAAGCCAGCTTAAGCGCTTTGTCTAGATTTGAGAAGATGTATTAGTCCCTGTCCTGCACTAGTTTGAGAACCATTGCTTTTCCTGAGGCCATAATAATTTCAATGATTCAAATAATATGAAAATCACAACTTGGAATGTTACAACGTTTAAAAAAAAAAAAAAAAAAAAAAAAAAAAAAAAAAAACTGTCAAATGCAAAATTTCCCTATTTTTCTACTTTTAATATGGAAAGGCAGTGGGTCTTCGTCGCTATTTAAGACTTGTTAGAAGTTTCAGAAACTCGTATCCCAGGGGTAGGAATCATGGTATCAGGTCATACAGGATTTAATTCCTCAGGCAGGAAGGATGGGGTGCATTGGCAGAGAGTAGGGCTCCTGATAAATAAGGAAGCTGCTAAGGCTTGCTTAGGTTGGAAAGGTATAAATAACAGAATCCTAGTTGTTCATTTTGCGACTAAAAAAAAAACTGACCCTGTCGAACTGACCGATGAAGATACCAGTGATTCAGATGAATTAACTTACGACTACAATAACAAGCTGTTGAAAATATGGATAGATAGTACCCTAGCCTAGATAAATTTGCTTTAGAAATAGAAAATAGTAACATTTATCGACTACTACGATTTTGTAGGTAAAACAATCAAGTTTTAACCATCTGATGGTAAAACCATCAGTTTGGTATGCGTGAAAGAGGAATTAGAAACTACTAGTGGCACTCAAGGGCGTATCTAGGATTTTTCGGGGAGGGGGATAGGTACGAAAAAAGAAGAAATTTAAAAACACGTTGGCAATTTTGCATATGTATTTTTGCTACGTTTTACCTGTTAGACAAAAATTTAGGCAGGAGGGGGGATGGGGTTGAAATCTGGTAACTCCCCTCTTAGACACGATCTTGGTCGAACTCACATTATAGCATTGCCCACACAACTAGAAAACATTCAAAACAAGTTTTGATTGTTTTAATTTTTATTCAGTAGAATATAGATTTTAATTGAATTGGATTTCAAAATTCAGATTTGGAATTCTTTGTAATTTATTTTCACTTTTCCGTTAAAGCAAGTTTGGCCTATAGAACATAGGCTAGTTAGAAGAACATACACTAATATTCAGACAGTACTCGTATGTATACAGATAACATCTATACAGGCTTTTGATATTTGCTTCATGAATTTGCTTGGAACCACTAGATGACACTAATTATCATTTCATCCATTTAATCGTTATTTCAAGTTATTTGATTTTAGACGATTTTAAAACATCTTTTGTTTTCCTTTTTGAAAAAGAACTAAGTTCCTACTGTTATCGGTCTCCCGTGCTTTGCGGTCCATGTAGACAATTAGTAATTTGAGCAAAAGTTCAAAGAAGATAAAGGTTGAACCTATTCTTCGGGTGAGCGGAAACAACTAAAATTTCTAACCTGAAATACTGAAAAAATTTCGCCTGATTGGAAGTATCAAAGTATAAAGAAAGAAAATAAAAATCGAGGAAACAGAACTTACTCTATTTCTCTCTTATTAATGATGCCTTGACACTGCCTGACAATATCATCTTTGTGTATGCCCATTTCATCACTTGAGTTCTAAAATAAAAGATCTGGGCATTTGAGAAGGAAGAAAACTGATAAAGAGTGTGACTAATGCTGACAGACAGAATGACCAAAATTACCAGGGAATACATACAAGAATAAGAGTTAATAGCGTTCCTTTTTATAATTCGCGTTAAATAGCTATAACAGCCATAAATACAGTTTTCTTTTCATGGGGGAATTGGAGGATGATGACGCATTGGTATACAGTGGTTCACGTCGTAGATAGGTGTGTTACTCTACTGTTAGTTGACATGTTGATTAGTGGTATTTGGATTGAACCAAATTTTGGAGGAGGATATATTTGTTTTTCCATGTTTACCGGACTGTCCCTTCGGACAGCCTTGTGTCAGGCTTTTAGGCAGCCCAGAAGAGTTATGTTGTTATGTATGCAGAAGATATTTGTTAAAAAACTAACTAAATAAAAATTATTTCTTTTCTTCCTAATTTTTACTTACTTCTTCCCATGGAGCAAAATGCGCCGATCAGGATAGACGGCTCAATTCGAACAAATATTTCGAAGAAACAGACCTCAAATGTAATTTTTTTTTTTTTTTTAATGATCCAAAGAGCAAAACATATATCCTGACTACATTGACCATATACAGTTGTCTAGACGAGCACATCCAGATATTTATTTCGAAATGGGGGGAAAAGCTAAGATCTGATTTGCAGTAGTGGACATTACCAAAATCTGGGTAGAGGAGAACAATTTAACGACGAAAGGAATTGGCATTTCCGAAAATTTCTTGCGTCAAAAATCAAAATTTGTTCAGGGAAGCTTTATCTCTCAGTTAAGACACAATTGTAAATGTAATCCCCTTTCTCATGAATTAGCATACTTATTTATTTTAATACTGTTGGCAGCAACAAATAGATAACATGTTACGGCTGCTGTGGCCAGTATCTTTGCTTGAAGTGCTAGTTGTTGGTGATGTTTTCTTTTGTTTCTTGCATAGCGTTTTCACCTTTAAAAAAAAAATTATCTGCCTAGCTTTGTTGTGAATAATATTTAAAGTGCTCTCAAAACCCCTAGCCACTTTTAACCCTTTTTGTTCAAAAATTCGGTGGAACGCATAAACAAAGCGTTGAAGCTGGGTACATAAAACAAAAGATAAAGTATAGCTGCATCTATTAATTTTGAAAATCAGGAATGACGGAATGCTAAAAGAAAGAACAAACTAACTAAGTAAAACAATAAAAAACAAGAACAACACTAAAGTCACAATTAAAAAATTTTAAGATGATGACTCCGTTTAAAATATGCATACAAATGATTACTAATTTGTCTGTCCTATTGATGGGTGACTTGAAATACATTTTATTAATAATTTTACTTTAATGATTAACTTGTTGATGATTTTATGAAAAAATTACATTAGAGCCGATAAAACTGGGATACAGTTTCGAAGAACCCCTTTATCTCACGGCTTAACATCCGTATCTCTTATGCGAACTAGGATAGCTGATGCGTCCGTTTTGCTAATTGATAACATTTCTTCACCTTTCAGCTCAGTCACTGTCTCTTATTCCAGGCGACTCATCTGACCATTGCATATGTCTGATTTTCAGATTGGTTTGCCTTATGGTGGAAAAGGCAAAACACGGCACATATAAGCAAAAGTTTTTACATAAAATTTACTAAATCTGAAACAAGACCTTTGCGATATTGACCGGAGTCCTATAATTAATGGGAATGATCCGAACCAATGAATATGTAAATATTATTATATTGTAAACGAAAAATTAATCGAATCTGTCCGCATATGAATTACTACTACTACTGCTACTAACAACTCACCGCGTCACCAAGCCACCTGAGGCCAACACAGCTACGCATTTTCCTCCTCCATCCCATTCTATGCAATGCCTTCCTCCCCAAGCCCTCCCTAGAAGTTCCGGGCTCCCCTAGGAGATTTTCCTTTCAACATCCTTCCGCTCGATTCTGAGTCGACCTGCTTTTTGCTGTGCCTTAGACGGCTGAGCGACAAGGACTATCTTTGACAATCTATCATACTTCTTCAACAAAACCTGTCCAAACCATCTCATCCTTTCTATTATTATAGCCCTGGAAAGCGGGACTGAACCACATTTCTCGTACAGCTTACTCTGTCTCAACAGACTTTGATAATCCTGTTTTTGAATCCTATAAGTAGCAACTTCATCCTGCTAAAAATAAGAGTATTCTTCTCGCACTAGTAACTTCTGAAGAACTTATACCATTATTTAAAAAAAAAGATAAATCAGCCCAAATAATATACGCCCTATTGTGCGGTTCTATCACCATCGTCTACCGTCTTAGAGAACATTCCCATAGGGTTTCTACTTATATTCAAAGAACAATATTTTTTTTTTTTTACCGAGTACCAGGTTAGAGTTGGAGCAGGCTATTCAACAGAACAAGAAGTGCCAGAACATGCATCTTGTAAAATACCTTTCTCCTTTTTCAGTTTAAAAAAAAATAATCACTCTTTGGTTGCAACTTATTTAAAATTGTGTTCAATGGTGTAACACATATCTAAATACTTTTTGGACGCTCAAAACAACACTACAAACATTTAAAAATAAAGAATAGAGAACGCTTGGTAATTTTTTTCTTTTTTTTCATTTACACTGACTATAAAAAAGTAAAATTTGCATCAGAAAGAGCGATTATTTTTCGCATTAAGACTTTTAGACGTGAAACATATAAGGACGAAAATGTTGCAATATGGCACTTTAGAATACAAAACCCAAATAATTGCTTTACGAGAGGTTTTTGTTGGTTTGTTCTTCTGAAAACTTCACTCCCCTCCCCCATAATTAGGAGATTCTATAGTTACGGAGCAGTGTCCTATATACAACAGAAAAACTTGAGAATTTGTAAATGCGAAAAAAAAGTCCCAAACGGAATTTAATAATTTGAAGTGCGTATTAGTGTTTATTTCGCCTTTTTTCTTCTTCTTCTTTTTTTTGTCGTACTTGACAAATCGAAAAAATAACTAAGTAAAAATGAAGAAAAGTCCCGGATAAAATTTCTAAGAGTGTCCAGGCATACATTTATAAACCTCATCCTAAGTTAATATGAACCATAAAAGATTTCACTGTGTGAAAACTATATATACACCAAACCTTTATACCAGTTGCTGAAAAAATCGTTGAAAATCAAGACAATAAGTTCACCGTTCTATTTTAGTTTGTCAGCTTTACTGGATGGAAATGGGTTCTTTTGAAGAAGATGAGTGAGAGCTTACTATGGAATATCTGATATTTTCAAACATTTTCTATAACTAAACGTTTTTCCAGTTTTTCGACAAGAAACTAAAATTACGCGAGCCCAGCTTTAAGCCGTAATTATCAGTTCGGACTTAAGCAAACAATCATAGGTAGACAAAATCATTATCTAAGCTGACCATTCACTTTCTCTCGTTCAGCTTTTCAACCCCCCGTCCCATAAAAACACCTCCCAAGACTCCAAACATCTCTAATCTCTAATACATCCACACATCTAGATCTCTAATAGTAGCATACCGTCAAGTAAAGCTCTCCATCCCCTTTCCCCTCCGAAGTTCGAAAAAATACTCTGGGTGGGATTCAGCTCTGTGCAGAAGGTTCGGGATAGAGACTGAATCTTATTCTCATGTTTCTAGCATCTTCCTTCCACCTTGCATTCGCACTCACCCCCGAAAGTCTAGCAAAAGCACAAGAGAAAGCCCTATGCAACGAAAATATTTTATACCATCGTTTGTCAAATGGTAAAACACAAGTAGGTAGAGGGGATAGCTTTTTGTACCTTTATATTATAATTTCTTATATAAATACATATATTTCTGTTTTACTTTGATTCGAAAGCTTTAAAGACGTTAACTTTAGCAGTTAAATTATATTTTCCTTGAATATTACAAGGAAAAGTGTTCATCATGACGATATTTTATGTAGCTACTGACCGTGTTGTTTATATATATTTTAAATACTCTTTTGCAAGATTATGGTTGTACAGTGAGCGCCTTTCGATCTAGGCTGGTCAAGAACAATCGAAAGTATATACAGCCTATACTTATGTTAAAACACTTACCGCAATTATTGCATGTACTCTCTGCTGATTGGGAGTGAAACCACCAGCCGTAGAGCCTCTATCCATTAGTGGCGCAATGATTGAATTAGGCAACGCTCCTTCTGCTTGGTGACTTATGCCAGACTTTTCAAGCTACAAAGTTCAGAGGAAATAAATGAAAGATCTTTCTCTTGGGATTACAATAGGTCACTTCCAGAGTGAGAATGAAGACAAAAGATAGGGAATAGGATTTACGTGACGGAATTCGTAGCAGCTAGAAGAAAAACAGACAATCCAAGAGTAATAATGAAGTTTAAATCGCTAATTTTCAGTTATTGTATGAATCCTCAATGTTTTACGCAATTTCACGCTGAAATAACTATATCAACTACATATGTTCGACTGAAGCTTGTTTGTCCATACAAAATGACTGCCTTAGGGGGACACCCCATTATTTTTTATGAGATCAATTCCTAAACCATATAATTCCGAAAAAAAAGCTCTTTACGATAATAAACAACTAAGGTCTGACTTGAGGACCAAGCCAGAATCCAAACAAATTTACAGACATAAATTAGCCTACTGATTTTTCAATGCGACGAAAATTACAGTCAGCTATGATGATGAGCCATTTCACCCTAAGAAAAAACAAAAAAAAAAAAATTACAACACTGGGTTTTAGTTGATAGAACGGCGTGCTTTTACAAATAACAACTAATACATTGCTTTCGTAAAAAACCGCTCATGACACGCGAAATTCTACAAGTACTATTACATTAAGTTTAGCTAAGCAGCAGCATAGTACTAATTAATTAACTAGTTTACTTTTGTCGTTTTTAACAGTATTCTTTAAAATTTCCTTATCATAGACATGGTTTGATCTCCATGTGCACGGTCTGTTTTTCATTGAAAAAGACAATAAACAAAACAAGCCAAATCCAATTCAAACAGTCAAAACATATTTACTGGTATTGCTACTTAATTATTTATTACGCCAAGTGCTTGAAAGTACAGAAAAGAAAAGAAAAATCTTTGTAATAGAATCGGTGTCACAATGAAGCAAAATTTTACAAATCCCTTACGCCCGTACCTCCCCCACCCATCCATTTTTCTTTCAAACTCTTCCTAAATTACAGAGAAGCAGTTTAGTTATTTGATTGATGTATATTACGAGAAATATTGCGAATAGTTTGAGCATAAGAATTGGCTAAGTAATTACAATTTTGATTTTCATTTCCAAATAAGTTCAAGCATTACTCCTAGATAAACATTATTGCACGTATTTTTCTTCTCTACCCCCCCCCCTTGTTTTGTATTTTTAAAAAGATTATATTAGCACAAAATACTGTTATTTCTACTACAATTATTCCTTTTTTGTTGTGAGGCACCCAAAAAATAAAATAATAATAAAACCAGAACCACAAATAGCTCTTTACTGTCAATTACTATTGACTTAAATATTTAATCTTTCAATATAATGTTATAAGCTCAAAATATACCGGTTGCTCTTTAAATATACTGTTTATTTTTCCCAGGAAAACCTTCAAAATTACATGATACAGAATTATTTTTTGCTTTACCAATCAAAATATTCGTATTGTGGAAGAAAAGTGACTGACAAAATTATTATAAGGAAAAACTATAGGGTCATTTCAAGGCTTTGGGTTCGAAACGTACGTGATTATTTTTATTCTTCTCTGTTCTGTTAGTTTGTACCTGATTTTATTGACAATTAAGACATCTTGCCCAAATTGTGGCTTATTACCCTACTTCGTTTTTTACCAGACCTTAAAGAATAAAATTCTCAGCCACAAAAAGCAAGAAAAAAGACTATGAAGAGGCGGTACTTGTTAATTGTTCAGAACCCACTCAAGTTATTGATCTGAACATAAGATCTGAGAGAACCGGTTTCACAGCCACAAAGAGAAGTGACGAGCGACAGAATGCATTGGACATATAATTTGAGGTATATATTTGCACATTAGAGGGGGAGGATAAAGTACAGCAGGTCTGCATGCAAAATGTGTTGGCTACAATTATCCTGCATATTATGAAGTAAGAATTGTCTTCTAACTTCAAACTGTTCAAATACTTTCCCCCCACCCCCCAATGTACGAATATATAGCCCAAATTAAATAAGTCCAATGCATTCTGTCACCCAAACATGAAACCAGTACTTACAGATCTAAATCCCTGAGGGTATTCTGAATAGTTAACAAGTCTTTACTGCACAAGGAAATAAATACTTACGTCCTTCATTTGAATCTGTTTCAGCTTCAGGGGAGTGTACATGACTTCCAACATATGGCATGTTAGTTCATTATAAGAGGCGCAAATCCTAAAGGTTATAGCCATAAGTGACTTTCTTCCTTGGAACTCTTTGAAGTGCCCAACAACCTTTACAATCGCTTCATCAGTCAGCTCAGGTTCTTGTTTAGTCTAAGAAGAAAAATTAGTAAATTTCTAGCACAGCTTAGATACCAATATACAGTTATGAAAACTCCTATCTTGCCCATGAGAGACTTTTGGTACTGAGCTCTGAACTTGGCGCCTCCTCCAAGCCCGGGCTCCGACGCGTAGATCGTACCACAACACCATAGGCGGGAACGCAATTTTGTTTTTTGCATACACAGCTTAGATACCAATATTGGTATCTAAGCTGTGCTGCCAGTTTCCTGTCTCCAGCCGCTAGCATTGCTACCGCGCACTGTGTCCCAAAAATAAATCGAGTTTTCACAGCTGTATTGGTACCTAAGCTGTGATTTCAAGTTACGTCAGGTAGCGCTATAAGTCTAACTTGCAAAATGGATTTTGAATGCTAGTGATATATTTTGAGTTGAAGGGATAAAAAAAAAAAAAAAAACAGTTAGTTCCGATGGATGATCTTGGCAGGCATTTACTTCATTACTTTAATAAACAAACAGTTACAACAAGATACAACATTTTAAGATTCTAACATGTGTTTTAACCCATAATATTCCCTTATATTTGTAGGATACTGAAAACACAAAGTATAACTAAAAAAACAGGATGTTGCTCAATGGAGCAAGAAAGTCTTTAAGTAGCGTGCACTAAGTAAGATACTAATTTATGAGGTGTTTATTTGTCTTTCGCCAGCTATATTATTTACAACTTTTGCCACATAATTTAAATTCTTTAGGAAACTCAACCTAGGCCAGTTTTCGCATTGAGAGTTTTTTTTTCAAAATTTACCAAACATAAAGAATTGTTATGAGTGAGCTTATCTTAGCTGGTTTTGCAGATAAACATTGCATAAACTCTGAAGCAATGGTTTTTAATGTCGAAATGAAAATAAATAGCATCAATCATAAACGAATTAGCCTCGTATTTGAACGACTTTTTTTTAATGAGAAAACTCATTAGTTTTCTCAAAACCATTTTTTTTTTTTTCACTCGCAAAGTTGACTACGAAAGGGAGTATTAAAGGGGGGGATTTTTAAAACTAGTTTAAGGGTTTTTGATCATGGAGATTTTAGTGATAGACTTTTATGATTTCAAGCCTTTACACTCCAGAAGTGACACTAAAATTGTATTTTGGTGCCATGAGGCATTTCATGGTAGTTTTGCCAAGACGAAATTATAAAAAGTGGGTAAATGTGAATCTTAGCTTTCAAATCACCTTAAGCAGTTCTCAATAATATTTTAGTACCTTATTAGTACTGGAAACAGAAAAAAGGAGACTTGTTAGCGTTTCCAGCTCTCATCAAAAATTTCCTTTAAATTGTCTCCGCCATCAACTTTTACTATTAAGGTGAATTGAAATAATAGTACCGTTCCTGAACTAGGTGCTGTTTTTCTCTGTACTAGGGTACAACTATTACTATTACATGAATCTATTACTAAGACCATGACCATTAAGTGTGTTTAGGCCCTGGGCCAGGAAAGTTTCACCAATATTCAAATTGTAGAACACAAAGATAAATTATTGTTTTTGCAGGGATAGAGGGTGGTGGTTTTACATCGAAATGAAGTAAAAATAGAATTAACTAATAAATAAACATCATTTGATTCGAGTCACCTTTCTTCACCTCCGAAAAAAAGGGCTGAATTATATTTTCTAGTTAAATTGCTGATTTGAGGAGGGTTGAGCTGAACGTGGTTGATTTGAAGGGGGGTTGAGTACGACAGGTTTGGGTTAAACGGGGAATGAGGATTGAGTTAATTAAGGGTTGAATTACACGAAAGGAGAGTTGAATTGGGATTGAAATAGATAGGGGCTGGGTTGCGCGAAGCTTGAATTACAAAGAGGTTGAGTTGAATAACAGGTTGAGCTAATCGGGTTTGAGTTGTGTGGATATTGAGTTGATTGATGGTTGAGTTGCATTAAGGTTCAGCTGAGTGATGGTTCAGTTAAACGAGAGTACAGTTAAACAGTGGTTGAGTTCGGTGAAGATTCCGTTGAATGGGGTTGAGTTGCACGGGGGTTCAGTTAAACAGGGGCCGAGTTGCACGAAGAGTCAGTTGCAAGGGGGTTGAATTTTACGGAGTTTAGTTAAACGAATGTTTAATTACACGGGTTGGAGTTGCACATTGGTCTAGTCTAGTTGCATGAGGTTTGAGTTAAATGTGGTTTAGTTGTATGATGGTTCAGATCCACCATTGTTTAGTTACATGGGGGTTCAGTTGCACCTGAGTTTAGACGTAGGATGGTTCAGTTAAACGGGTTCAATTTCTTGGGGTTCAGTTTAATGAGGGATAAATTACATGCACACACTCAAGGACCAATACAAACCTCGTCATCATGAAAATACGTAATTTCCATGATTCCCGTCTTATCATCAAGGTGAAAATTAGTTCTACCAGGATGAGACTGAATATTTTTCACTTGACCAATCAGAACAATGATAGCAACAGGCCGATTCTCTACTGTGATTTCACCACCTGGACATCGTAGAATTTGGCCAACTGTCATTGCAACTACATTTTGGGCTTTGGACATTCCAGGCTTAAAAAAAAAAGAAAGTTAAATTGAAAGTATTTTCCACTTTTAATCCTGGAAAGTTTCTATGAATACCGGGAATTTCAAAATAGCTCACTGCAGTACTATTAACAGCGAAAAAATAGTAGCATAAAATATAAAAAATATTCCATCTTTAGATCTTCCCCCTTATCTAATATACCTCCTGACGCCTTCACTTATTTTCAGGTAATTAAAAATGAGTGTACAAAGTTAATGACGCTCGATAAGGTTACGTACTTGGCCCGAGTTAGTCGATTTGACTTTCAATTGGCTCAGACAGTTTATTTACCATGATAAAAAAAAGAAACAATAAGTAGTTAAAAGAAACATTCAAGCTTATATAAAAAAAAAAATATCTACAATGGTAGTTTACAGCGAGATCAAAGTCAAAATGCATTTTTTTTTTTTTTTTTTTGTATTTTTAGTAAGAATAAAAATGATTAGAGCGATTTTGTAGCAAGAAAAAAAAAAGCTAAAATGGGGAGAAGGTTAAAGTAGACCAATGGGTTCTCGGAAATCCTGAGTTGACTGCTTACAATTTTATTCTACAAAAAAAGGCAATTCAATTTAGAAAGGGCTTTCCATTCCAATCAAATGAGATAAAATCTAAAGTTTAACATCCATCTTGTGAAAAATTATATTATGAATATACATAAAGTAGTACCATTTCATTAAGGGGGTTCATTAGAAGATCACCATATCTTGTCCATTATAAACACTTTTAGTTTATGTGGCCGAACTATCTTGAATTGATAGAGCAATTTTACCATAACTTGTAGAGCTAGGATAAGAAATACGAATAAAAGACAGAAAACTAAAAGCCAAGATCTACCTTCTGTGGAATCTTTGAAGAACAATTTGAAGAGCAATTGTGCCGGAGATAGACATATTCATGTTTGATAAAACTAACATCATTAGAAAGCGGAAATAGTGTTTTTTCGATTAAATGGTGCTGAATTTTCTGCTTTCTTTTTTTTAAGTTCAGCAAAAGGCTGTTCCTAAGAAATAGTCTAAGATACGTGCTTGGAAAACATTAGAAATCAGTATCAGTTGAACAATTTGACAGCTTTGGGAGTTCCGTGTCTCGCTACCCACCTTCATGCATATTATTAATGCTGTATGTACAATGAATTGACAACGCTTTCCTTAACATTTAGTAAGAGATTATACAGTTTCTTTATTTTTAACTTGCCTCCCATTTGCTCTTCGAACTATTGATACATTTAAGATCCTTTATCAATTTTAAGCAAAATTGCTTTGGGGTTTCCTGTGGTGCCGGGAACATTTACTAATGAGCCCCCTTGTCTTTGAGACGGTCAGCGAACGCTGAGACTCACAAAATGATTTTTAAGGTTTCAAACAGTCTTAGGCACATATCTTTCAACGACTCTCAGTCTTACTTCAAATAACCATAAATATGCAAATCATAAATTGAAAGCATAAACTTACATTTACAGTGTTGGTGAAATGCTGCCAGCGGCCAACCAATAGCTAGTCTGAAAACTATATCGTTTTTTGCAGATGCTTCAATTTCCCGGGTTAGGACGGAGCATTTTTATAAAAATGTTAAAATTGAACGCAAAAAAGGGATTGAAAAAGAATTAATCTCCCTCACTTGAATTCCTGAATTTGCAGTAAGAAACTGTAGGTAAAGAGTGACTCTTGTCAACAAAACTTTATGAAATTAAGTTTAGATAAAAACACACAACAACAAAATCTATTATTTATGTCGATTCTGGATATATGAAAGGTGTTAAGTTTAAAGTTACTCATCGAAAACTATCAGCATATGAAAATCCACATAATTTTATAAATAGGAATTGAACTCCTTTAAAGTATTGCGATCTCGATAGAAATTGTGTAATATAACACAACATTTATGAGAACCCTAAGGCCACTATCGATAAAATATAAACTTTCTTATATTTCCACAGCACGATAGTCACGAATTTAGCGATCCATAGTCCCTAGTCGTAGACTATCAAAAGAAGATTCATTCAAATGGACATTTAAAATATAGTGCCTTTTTTAAGTAAAAAAAAAAGACCGTGCAACAGAATATTACCATACTCAAGCATTTTGGCCCGTAAACAGAAATTTTGAACCAGACAAAGCCGAAATATTATCGACCAAAATTCTGAGGACTATTGAAGGGGTATTTATGTAGCGTCCCAATCTCAGAGGAATCAACTATTATGAAATTAACTATTATGATGTAGGCTAATGGATTCGCTTAAGGGGAGGACAAGGGGGATACCTGAGCCCCCCCCCCAAAAAAAAAACACCATAGGCAAATGTTTTCAAGCTTTTTATAAGAAGTGCTTCAAATGACTTGAATGAGCATTCTAATAATTACTGATTCAATCTTCGCTCTCCTTTTGTTAGGAATTTGATTCCAAAAGCCGTTTCCAGGATATTACAGATGCGCTGCTTTGACAACCTGGCCAAACACAGTGTCTTTTGATTAACCTTGCTCCTTAACCGTGAATAAATAATAGTTCTCATATGAATTCTAGCACAAAAATGTTTAAGCGGTTGGAGAAAAAACCATTTTAGTTTCCTAGTCTCCTCCCTTCAAGTCAAATCTTGAGATCCTCTTGCCCCTCTAACACTCCCCGAAAGATCCAACTTGACATCCCAGGCCATTCAAAGACATTGCAAATAACCTTATACGGTCTTAAAGTTTATTTTTTAATTTAGGTGTGAATGGATTTTTATTCACAGAGGGGCTTTTCGAAGAGAAAACGGTTAAGTGAATGGGAGACATGAAATCTATTAGAAGACCATGTGCCCCATCCATCCCGTACACCTTAGCTGAAAGTTTCAAGTGAATCTCCGAAGCGGTTCACTTGGCATTTAAGATATGCTATTTTGACAGCATGGATACACATAACCTTGCATCATTTAAGAAAAGAGTAAAAAATCATTTATTAAAATGACAAAAAATTGTTAAATTTAGGCGTCGTAACTAAATAGTTAAATATTAATTTAAATATGCTAGAATTAACTTATAAATTCAAAAATAAAGTAAAATTTGGGATTAGATTGAAGTAGTTTACTTTTATTTCTTTTTTTATATCTATTTATTATTTTATGTTGTCACTTTTTTATGGGATGATTTTTCTTGGGCCTAGGAGCAGGAGTGTACTTGATCGATTTTTTTCTCGTAAATGAGAGGTTAGGTTACGTCTAAAAGTAGGAGCAGTGTCCACTCTGTGTATTATGTTTAAGATGTAAACATTGTGGTTATGGTGTACATGAATGAAATGAGGATATTTCTATCTTAGATTTACGTTTTATGATTATATTTAGATTTTTTTTTTAATTTTATTTATATATATTTTTTTTTAATAAACCCATTGGTCTTGAACTTACGTAGTGTCTTTAGATTTACCACTGTCACAAGTCAAAACTTGATTACCACTTGACCCAACAACAACCCCTGAAAATTTCAACTCGATCTCCCAAACTGTTCTTGATATATTGCAGACACCATATTTTGTTGACCTGAGTAAAGAGAGTGTCTTTCGATTTACATCACTATTTCAACACGAAAAGATTTTAGATCCAAAAGGATTTAATTCCAAAAACGTTTAGGCAGATTTGAGACAAAATATGTTTAGCCCAGCTCTACCCCCCTCCTCCTAGTTTCCTCCAAGGTCCACACCCAAAAAAAAAACTCTCAGAAAGCTTCAACTTGTTCTTCTAAGCTGTTCCAAGAATTGTGCAGATAAGCTACTTTGATAAGCTGACAATAAATAGTGTATCTTAATTTACCGCACTTTTTAACAGGGAATAGACTATAGGTAGCAAAGACATCTATAGTGCAAAAATGTTTTGGTGGATCAGAGAAAGAACATTTTAGCCTCCCTCCGAACATTTAAGCCACCTAAAGCGATCCCCTTATTGGACACTACTCTTCTATAACGTCCTTTTTAAGCCTTCCTCTCTAGCCACTTCCCGGTAATTTGTAAAATCTCCGGTAAAATCTTTTCGTCCAACCTTTCACTTACTATCTCGATGGCTATTTAGAAGATATAGTTGGCATACATAGTCTTTGTTCATCTAGAGTGAGTCCCCATCACTCTATCAACTCTTTCATAATATACTTACCCCCTTCTTTCCTGTAAAGTTCCATTTTTAATCTTGTAAACAAGTGAAAATAATGAAAATGAATTCAAAAAATAGAAAATAAAAAAACAACAATGATAAATTCCAAAGATGAATTTAAATACCTTAAAAGCCATAACCACTTTAATAAATTATGTCTTTTTATGTTTTCTAAAAATAATGAAATTTATGCAAAAAAAAACTTAAAAATACACTACCAAGATATTTTTTTCTTTTCTTTTCTCATTGGGAACTTTTTATATATCAAGTAGGAGCAACTATTTTTTTTTCTGGAAAGATTGTGACTAGAAACAAAATACCTGATTTCAAATGAAATATGCTATCAGTTGATAAATCAGCATAAGAGTCTAAAAAAGATCAAGCTTTATTAAAGGTTTCCATAGCATCAATGGAATGACACTAAATTAAAAAAAAAAAAAAAAAAAAAAAAAAAAAAAAAAAAAAAAAAAAAAAAAAAAAAAAAAACTATCCAAATATACCTTTCTGGAACCAGCTGGTGAGCCACCAGATGGAGAACTCATAAATCCTCCACTTTGATCCATTTTCTCCGCTGTCAAGAGCTTTAAACAGTAGCAATGGAGTTAGTCTGAAAGAAAAAGAATTTAATTAGTAGCTATTTGATTAATTTTGTTTGATAACAAACTTCTATGCATCCACTAAACGTTAGAAAACACCACTAAAAGAGTATATTGCCTCTCACCTTAAGACCAACACAGAGAAGTTTTGGTAGCATGTATCTAAGACTAACCCATCCCATTGACCTAAACGTAAGAAAAGAAAATCTGATGGCAGCATTATTGCTGATACAAATGGGACTGCCTCAATAAAAATTTCTGCACAAACTTCACCACCATAACAATGGACACTTATCCTCCCAAGTTTCCTAGTTGAGGCAACTTCCTAAATGCAACTTGTTTCTTCTATCCTTGATGATATTTGCCAGAGACCAAAGAAATGTTGATGCAAACAAAACAGTAGGCCTTGATAATTTTTAAAACAACTCTTTAAAAAAAATTCCCAGTATATTACTAATGAAATTGAACTGGTCTCCTATATGTTATATGCAACAAAAGAGCTACCACAATATTGGAAACAAGCACACATCAAATTCATCCTCAAAAAAGGATTGACTCACGAATTCTGCTGAAAATTCATGCCAATTATTGTTACCTTAGTGATGAGGAAAATTGTGGAAAAAACTCCCCAATGAAACTTTTGTAACCCACTTAAAGAACAACCAATCACCTACTGACAGCCAAATCATATTTGTAAAGGCAGGCAGGGGTGCAGAGAGGGGGGATGAATCCCACCCCCAAAAAAGAAGTTCCAAGAAGTTGGTGCACAGTGCTGACACTTTGGAAATTAGCTTATGCGTCTGCATTTGTTGGAACACTGGACAATTTTGTTGGCATATTCTTTATACCCCCTCCCCCCCTAAATTCAAAACCCATGCTGCACTCCTAAAGACAGGTCTGTTGAAACATACCTGCTACAGTCTACACAATATTGCAACTAAACCATTAGAGACCAGTGGACATTCTCCTTCTTGATACAGCAAAAGCATTTGACATTTATGGTATGTATAATGCAATTTGACTTTTTACATGTTTACAGAATAAGAGCTTACTATACAAAAGGAAACCAGTGTATATTGCAATATTGGAAGCTGTAATTCAGTTGTCAAGGACGCAAACATTATAATTTCTTAACAATATTTCAATGGGAATTGAGTAGTACTACTCTCTTGTCAACCCAGTTTTTTAGGTTTTAGAAATGGGGAGGAAACAGAGCATGAAAACAACTTTCAAGTCATCTGAATTCATTCCTAAGAGTATCATTCTCCTAGTTCAACTTTTTTGAAGACGGCAAAAAGGGTAAATTTCTGTGGTTGACCAGCCTAAAGGAAACCAGGCAATAAAATTAGTACTATTAGGTTCTTTATTTTATGCTCTTTCATTATACTACAGTTACTTTCCCAACAACCTGCCTTACTACCACTATCCCCCTTGATTATCTCATTGGCACATACAGTTCTAATGTTACATTTCTCTATTGTTTTGTATTTTATGATATATAATTTATTTTAAGCGAAAAAAGAGTAAGCCTTAGGCTCGTCTTTTTACAAAAATGATAGCAAAATACAGCAACAAAACCATACATGTAACAGTCCCATAGCCCTGCTGCATTAAAAAATAACAACAAAAACAGGGACAAAACTTCTCATCCTGAGCAACAAAGTCATAGACGTTATAGTTTACAGTCCCATAGGTCTTTCACATTACAAAATAGCAAAAACATTACTGATAAAAATATTATATATATATATATATATATATATATATATATATATATATATATATATATATATATATATATATATATATATATATACATGAACTGGTTGTCTGGGTATTGATTGGTACCACAAATACAAAATTCCATAGGCTTATCACATTCATAAAGAAACAAATGCTTCATGACAAACAGAAAAAATTTCACAGTGCTCCTCTTGGGTGGCATTAAGTAAACAATTACATATTAAAGACCATAAATGTAATGGTTCCATAAACTACCTTTTAGAAAGAGGCCCAGACCAGAACTATAATATTGTTTGTTGACATAAAATGGTCAGGCAACATGTGCCATGATTGAATGGATGAATTTACACAAGACCCCTGTCCAACCTTTCTTGAAACCCTTTGCTGGTAAAATTTCACTTAGTTCAGCCATGTGGGTGAATAATGGCTAAATTGAAAGAAATCACCACAGGATAGATTACCAACAGGTAACCAAATCAAATTTATCTCTCCTGAATTGTCAAGACAGTAGGCACAAACTGCTTACCCTACACTCGTAAGGTAAATATTTTAAATAAGGAACACATTTAGATGTTTATCTTTGCATTTTTTTGAAAATAAGCTGTGACTCTGATTTTCTTGTTGATCATTACACAGATGACCATTATCCAACTATAGGTTGCACAATTGTCTTATACAGTTTAGCAAAGCTTTGCAGGTTAAATCTTCTAAACATTCTTTTGATGCCAAGCAAATGGTAGTTTGCCTTATGTTATATAGCTAACGCTTGATTATCAAACCTCAAGTGATAAAAGTCCCTGATTTATAGGCATTGAATTAAAATTAGAAAATTAGTCAATAAATTTAAATCTTCCTGTATAAGAGCCACATCAACTAGGAAGGATAAACCATACAAAGCTTTATATGATCTGTAAACATTTTAATTGGACTATGTTGGATTACCTGTGGCAAACCAATTAAAAATATACAAAATAAAACTGGTCCAAACAACTACCCTGGAGAACTCTATTCAATACACTACACTCTTCAGATAAAGCCTCACCAGCCTTAATATTTGGTTACCTATCTGTTATGAAATCTGTAATCCCAGCCAAAGTTCTACATCCAATTCCATAATTTTGGTGATTTTTCAACAGCTGAGGTATTGCAACTTTGTCTAATGCTTTAGAAAAATGAATATGAATACAATCAAACTTTTGAGCAGAATCAGCTGTCTTAAGAAAATACTGAATTACTTTCATTAACTAGGTTTTACAAGACAAATTTTTTTAACACCATGCTGTACTACATGCCACTGGTCATTTTTTCAAATAAATCTTGGAACAATAAACCATTTTTTTTTCCATAACTCTTGGAAAAATAGAAGTCTTTGAAATGAAACAAAAATTAAAATTTAAGCTAACCTTCTTCTACCCTTGTGAAGCGGTTTTACCACTGCCTTTTTCTACACAGTAGGGCATTCACCAGAGTCTAAACAAAGGTTAAAATGAAAAGCAAGAGAAGTGACCAGACAAGAAGCCAATTCATGCATAAGAACATTTGAAACACCATACGTATCAGGGCCTTTATCAAACAAGATCACATATAGTGTTTTGTACATGTTAAGGTACAATACCTGAGTTGCCAAATTGCGACCCATTTTGCAGTAAATGAGCTAACTGCACAGAACAAATTATAAAGAGGCAACAGTATTTAAAAAAAAAAATGATGACTAAGTTTCATGAGAAGAAAAGAAGAAATCAATTGATGAAAATTTATATTATTGATTTCATTTATTTTCTGAGTGAAAGGAACTAAAGCTCCTGCTACTCCTTTTGTTTCAGAAGTATTATTTTGCTTTTTCATATAAGTTTATTGCGTGGTTAGAGTTTCTGGAATTTCCCTCTCCTGAACTCAATGTTTCCTAGCTCTTCTAGTCCCCTCGGGGAAGGGGGCCAATCATCTAATTGGTTATCAGAAGCGAATATTCCTATTGTTGTATCTCCAATATCCAATGATGATAACCTGAATGAAACCATGATTACTGTCTCTGAGTCACCAATCTCTGAAACTGATAACCTGCTAAATGAGGATTTTCAGACAGTGGGCAGAAAACAGAAAAGAAAAAAACCTTCTATGGGTCCTCCTGAAATAGTTGGACTCTCAAACTCAGTCCCAGCTGTGGAGATAAAGGACAAACCATTGTCCTTTTTACTCCAACAGTAAAAGATCAATCTTTCTCTGTCAAAAATATTACTAATATTAGAATGAATCTTTTTAAAGCTTTTAGATGCAGCTTCAGTGTGAATGTGAACAGAGATTGTTCACTTACGGAGATGAATGACCCCTTGTTTCTAGACAGAAATGAAGCCTGCAAAGCACTTAGCCTACACAAAATTGGCAATATCCCTGTTACACCTGAATGGTGGAAACCAACCCTGAAAAATTCTCAGAAAATAGTGCTGTACAACATACCATTGGAACTGTCAAATGATGACTTGAAAGATGGTCTTATGAACAATAAGGGGGAAATGCTGGAGGTTCTGGATGTTCATCGTATGTGCAAGCTAGATTCTAAGGGAACAAGAAGTAGTAAGAGTGTCCTCTTTATCTTACCTGCTAGTTCCCAATTTGACTCGGTTTTCCTTTTTGGTCAGCAAAAAGCTCATAAAATATACCAAGAAAAACCTCTTCAATGCTCAAAATGTTTTAAGCTTGGTCACTCATCTAAGTATTGTTCTTCTTCTGAACCAGGGTGCCCTAATTGCCTTGGTAATCACTCCTTGTCTACAGAAAGTAGATGCACTGAAGTGCCTAAATGTACAAACTGTGATGGTAGACATCAATCAACAGATCACAATTCATGTCCTAAATATGTTCAGCGAGCTAAAGTTTTAAGGATTGCTCTTCAAGAAAATGTCCCTTTCCTGATAGCTGCAATGGAGCTGGCCAAGCTCTCCAAAGTACCATCAGGTCCAAGAGTTAATGAGGCCAAGGAAGTGAATTTAGCCCTTCCTCAAAAACCCTGGCTACAGGTCCACAAGAACAGCCAAAATCAGGCACTCATACCTCCTACTGAGACTTCTTACCCTCTGTTGGCTAAGGAGCATCCAAAGGAAGCTGAAGCTAGTCCATCCCTCAACAATCCAAAGACTAATCCTAAATCCTGGTCTGAAAGAGTGGCAGCTTTTCCAAATATTTCTACTCAAGCCATCACTATGCAAGATAGAGTTGGACCTCGTATTACTAATTTAATTAAATATGTTGCATCAGTGGACCTGATCTTACAATCAAATATGGCTAAAGATAAAAAAAAGCCAGTATAACAAAAAAAATTGCAGAACACTACTTTTCCAATTCTATTTTCAATGAAATAGGAACAGAATTATCATCCATTCTCTCAAAGTATCATGTATGTCACCTATTTAACCCTTCCTATGTTAACTAAGCTGCAGATCCTACAATGGAATTGCGTCTCTTTAAATTCAAATAAACTTGCTGATCTTATCCAATGTGCAAATGATAATAGAATTGGGATTATTTGTCTACAAGAGACTAATCTTCATCAGTACAAGAAAATCAAAATGCCTGGGTACAAGTGCTACAGGAAAGATAGATCAACTAACAGAAAGAAAGGGGGTGTGGCAATCTTTGTTCATGTTTCAACCCCAACACTCCCCTCAACCCTTAACTATCTACAGGTATGAAATAGATGTTGTAGGTATAATAATTACCTTAGCCAATGGTAACCATCTTGCCATAAAATCCTTTTATAATCCATGTGGGAGTAAGGACATCAAAGTATCTTGGAAGCAGAATTATCAGGTAATAATACCTTTATTTTTGGTTATTTTAATGCCCATAGTCCTCTCTGGGAACAATCAGCTGGTAGCAACAAAGCAGGAAGATGAATAGAGTACATATTGTCCAATTTTCCTGACACCTTGATTTTCACTCCATTTGACTTTCAGACCAGGTATAACATTTCTTCTAACTCTTTCTCAACTATAGAGTTGCTTCTAGGTCCTTCTTCATATTGTGATTTAGTTCAGATGGTAAAGGTGTCGTCTCTTCAATCTGATCATTGTGCAATTCCTACATCATTTCAAGATTTATGCTACACTCCCAAACCTTACGTCCCTACATTTATTAACTCCAAAGGTAATTGGTCCCTTTTTCGTGAGATATTAAATGAAGTAGATTTTTCCTTTGTTTCTCCTAATTCTGATATTAATGCCATTGAATCTAATTTGAAATCAATCCTGCTGGAGTCAGCTAAATTGGCAATTCCAATCACTAGGGAGCATTTTTACAATGGCTCCATAAGACCCAAAAATTGGTGGAATGATGAGTGTAGGGTTGCAGTTCTGGCAAAAAGAAAGGCTCGTAAAATGTTTCAAAAGCACCCATCTCAGTCAACAACAATCTCTTATAAGCAGTCATGTGCTAAGGTGAAACTAATTTGTAGGAGAGCTAAACAGAGTACATGCCTGAATTTCAGCTCAAGGATCAGTTTTAGAACCCCAATTTCAAAGGTCCATAATTTCATTAGCCAACTAAATAGTGGAAAGCAGCCTAATGATGACCGTAGATATGATATCATTCAGGATGGATATCCAATTATTTCAGATAAAAAGAAGGCAGATCTGTTTATGGATATTTTTAAAAATGATTGCTCAGATTTTCATCCCATCCAACCTCCTTTTTGTAATCTCCCTCTTACCTGTTCTTATAAGGGTACTCTGATGAAACCGTTTTCCCAAGATGAATTTTGTGTAGCACTTAATTCTCTTAACATCAAGTCTTCCCCAGGTTATGATGGTATTTATATGAAGGGTATTCTTGAGTCCCCAAAGGTGGTTCATACAGCCCTCTTAAGTCTTTATAATCTTATTTGGTCAAACCAAAATTTCCCAGATGCTTGGAAGATTGCTCAGGTATTCCCAGCTTTAAAACCTTCTTATTCATCAAATGATCTTAAGTCTTGCCGTCCTATATTGGTATTACCTTCCTTTAGTAAAGTTCTGGAAAGGCTTGTCTTATCAAGAATTGAGTGGTTTGCTGAAGTCAACAATCTCTTTCCTAGTGAAGAAACAGGTTTCAGAAAAGGACATAGCTCTTTAGACAACATTACACAGCTAGAAATTGATGTTTGTAACTCTCTTAAAATTAGACATGTCACAATGGCTGTTCTGTTTGACTGGTCAACTGTCTATGGAAATGTAGTCCACAATAAATTATAGGAAATCCTAATAAATCTTGACTTCCCGTATCCTTTAATAAGTTTCATAAAGTCTTTTCTAACTGATAGATATTTTTACGTTCAAGTAAATCAGTCTAGAGGTGAGCAATGCCCCATTACGAGAGAACTTCCTCAAGGTGCAATATTGAGCCCTCTTCTATTCAACTTGTATGTTTCTGAATTTCAAGTATCTCATGCATCATTTGGCCTTTATGCAGATGATTTGATCATTTGGAAGTCGGGAAGGGATATTAGCCTTCTTCAAAGCCTTATTCAACAGGATGTAAGTTTAGTCCAGAGATTCTCTTTAGCATTTGGCTTCCCAATCTCAATCAGTAAAACTAAAGCCATTATATTTACTAATGGTACTCAAGATCCTCCTAATCCACTGTCAATTTTCTCAAGGGAGATCCCATATTGCAAATCAGTGAAGTTACTTGGTTTATTAATGGATTCTAAAATGCAGTGGCATGAACATATTAATTCTTTGAAATCTCTGATTATTCAGAGACTTTGTATTCTGAAAAGACCTGCTGGAAGTAAGTGGGGATGTCAACCAAAAAGTATTTTGGATTTTTACAAATTATATATTCATTCAAATATAGAATATGGGATTCAAATTTTTTCAGTTCATCCTCCATCCTCATTCAAAATCCTTGAATCTTTACAAAATTCTGCTATTTGAATAGCTTTAGGTGTGCATAAGCATACTCCTCTGTCAAAGTTAAGAATACTGTCGGGATTGGTATCCCTAAGGGAAAGAGCATCTAGTCTAAGGATAAAATATTTCTCGCAAATCCAGGCTTATGGAGCCAAGCATGCTGTATATGCACATACCTTTGCTGAGAAGTCAGCCTGTCCCAATGCCCATTCATCATGGAATCAGTTTCAACTGGAGGTCCCAAACTGGAATCAACATTTGCTTTATGCATATCCTTTTACTGAGTCCCCCCCCCCCCCCCATGGGAAATGAGTCCTCCAAGCTGTCAAGTAGAACTTATCTCTATTAGTAAAGATTTGATTCCTAATTACGAGATCCAGACTATTTTGGCTGAACACATCTCAAACCCCAACTATAGAAAAATATATACAGATGGATCTGTCCAGAGGGAAAGAGCTGGAGCAGGAGCATTTATCCCATCCCTGAATTTGAACATTTATTCTCCTCTCTCATTGGGATCTTCTATCTTGTCTGCTGAATTATGTGCCATCCGCCTGGCCTTGGATGCACTTATAAATTATAACATGGAATCTGAAAATATACTCTGTCTCTCTTACTCTAAATCAGCATTACTACTGATCCAAAGTATTAATAGAATTGCTAATGACAAAGATTTATATAATATTAGAAGACAGCTTCTTAGTCTTAAGATCAAAGAAAACGAAGTTTATTTTCAACATGTTCCTAGTCATAAAGGCATAAAATATAATGATATGGCTGATTCTCTAGCAGCAAAGGCTTCCATGTTATTTCCTAGTCCTTCCTCTGGCCTCAATTCACGAGATATTATCAGGCAAAGATCCAAAGTTAATCACAGTAAATTAATGTTATCTCTATTTCATACAAGATTAAATACAGTGCTATATTACCAGCTGAAATCAGGTGCCCTACTTCTAAATAGCTTGTTATTTAATTGGAAGCTACATCATTCCCCTTTATGCCGAATCTGCTTTTCAGCAGAGGAAACAATCCAGCATATTTTATTCGATTGCCAGGCTCAGAGTGAGGAGACTGTTGCTCTTAAGTGTTTCTGCTCCTTGGCTAAGATTCCAAATACTTATATAGCTATTCTGGATTCTAACCTGCCATGGGAAATTGATTGTAAGATATTTAAGGCAGCAATTGATACCTTAAAGAAGAGAAATATTGTTTAATAAAGATTAAAGCTTGAAGAAGTCTATTTTTAAAGGGACGCGATTTATCCATAATTTTTGATTGTGCAGAAGAGAGCGGGAATGAGTAGGAAGAGCCATATTGGTACCGGCTGGCCTAGTGCCTTAAACTGCTGGGGACAGGTAGCTCAGGTACTCGCACTTCCCACAATCAATAACAGTGTATTATTGTTCATAATCGTATATATCCATTGTTTGCAGACTGGAGGAGAAGAGCACTTCTGGTAGCTAGTTTTTCTGGAGAAGAAGTCAAAGAGGTGAAAGGACTTGTTAGTCCATATACCTCCCTACAATTTTTGGAATTGGAACTTCATTGAGAATAGCTGTCTTCTTCTTATCATTACCAGCAAGTTCAAAAGTGGCAGGATTACTTAAGATTGTAAATAACAGTGGCTTTCTTTGTTAACTAGCTTTCTTGTATATTTTGACTGGTGAAGAACAATACAACAAAAGGTTGCAATACAGGTCTTATGTAAAGATACCATTTGAAATAATTTAAAATGTGGATAGGATAAACAAACAATGAAGGGCAATGTGATCATCTGATTAATAGAAAGATACTATACATTATAAAGTACACCTAATAATTAAGTTAGGCTACCATGGGAACAATCCTTGGTCCAACATTACTTAATACCTTTATCAACAATACTGTTCAATTTGTCAATAATAAAATGAACCTTTATGCAGATGATCAGCCCTGCAAAAACAGCCAAAGAGAAAACCTTATTACAAGCTGACCTAGATAAACTCCCTGATTGGGCAAAAATCTGGAGGTTAGTACAACATTAAGAAATGCAGGACAATTCATTTGGTAGAAAGAATTTGAAGAGTCAGTATTACATGTGTGGAATAGATAGTGTTGGGCAAATGATTGATTCTTCCCATGCTGAAAGAGACCTGGGTATAGTTTTGGATGATGAATTGAAGTTTGAACAACATGCTTGGTCAGTTGCCTCCAAATCACTCCAGACTCTGGGAATTGTAAAAAGAAAGTTCTGCATTAGGTCACCAAAGCTGACGTCAAAGTTAATCAAAGAAATTGTTCTACCAAAACAGGAATTTGATATGTGTATGGCAACCCTATTAAATAAAGGTAACAAGAGTGTCCGAAGGCAAGCAATTAAATCAAAAGAAGGTTGTAAAAGCCAGGACTACTCATCCCACATGGAGAATTTACAGATTCCTATCGTCTCCTATCAATGGAAGCATAAAGATGTCATAATGGCCTATCAAATGCTCCACACTCAGTCCTTTCAACAAAATATGCTTCAACTTGACCAGCCAACAAGCATTATAGGACATACCATGAAGCTGTACTGCAAACATGTCAACACCAGACTAGAGAACAGCTTCTTCCCAAATAGAGTCATGGGGCTCTGAAACTCCCTAAGCAAAGAAGCAGTCTTAGCCCCTAGCATGGAGGCATTCAAAGAAGCTTGGACAAAGATTGGTCATCTAAGCCACTGCTTCAAGAAAGGGATGCAGCTGACACATTGGCTCAGCATCATCACTAGCCAGCACCTACAGGATAATTCCTTATTTGTTGGACAATGCAATTAAAAGTAAGCTAATGATACTTGGAAAGAGCATGAAATAAGGTGTCTGATTATAGGCCTAGCCTACTACTTTCATTGGTAAATATGTCACAGTTCATATTATTGACTTACCAATAAAGTGAAAACACCACTTGATGCCTTTTTTATGCTGTTTATGAATATAATAATTGCTTCTATTGCAAATTAAAATTTAAGCACTTTTTGAGCTCTTAAAAATGATTAATTTTCAATTAAAGTATGGGTTATTGCTTGTTTTCTGACAAAATGACAGTGTGTTTTCTCAGTGCTGTTTTCTTGGTTGTTTTTGACAAAATAATGCTACATTTTCTCAGTGCCAAAATTGTTTATAATAAGGTTAGTTTAGGTTAGGTTAAAAAGTGCTTAAATTTGGATTTGCAATAGAAGTGATTATTATATTCATAAAGAGCATAAAAAAAGTACTGAATGGTATGTTCACTTTATTGGTAAGTCAATAATATGAACTGTGATATATTTACCCTTTCATTTTATTAGCATAGCTTGTTTCCTTTAGATGTGGCCACCCAAAGCAAATTTCCTGGAAAAAGCTCATCATTAGAAGTTTTACCAAGTATTTGACAAGTTTCAACAGAAATATTAGCTTACTAGGTATACCTGACTCAGTTCTTCTTTTTGTTTAGGCTACAACTAAATAGGCATGCTTTATCCTTTACTGAGAAAAAATTGTAGAAGGAGAATATGCAGTACTTTTACATAAGTTTAACTGAAATACTATAGTTTGCATTGGATATGGTAAAATTCTAGTTGCATGACTTCTTGCTATCTCAAAAAAGGCATTAGGTTAGGAAAATGGAACTTTCAGGGATGAATCTACAGACTAAAGTATGTCCTGGGAAGATATTTTGAAGTAACTATCTCTACTCCTTCTCCCTCTAGAGGGCCCTGACCTGTGATGACCTTTAAAAATATGTGTGTCATAAAAGTGAAACCTTGCAAAATATATCTTCTGCTTAATTGAAGTACAACAAAATTGCTTTCAGCTTCATAACTTTGCTCAATTCCATTTTATAAGGTTTTAAAGATATGCAAATACATTTCCTAAATTTTGAAAAAAAAAACATTGAAATGGCTCAAAATTTCACTCAAATAATAGGAATTGCATTTTCAAAACTAAAGGCAGAGAAAAAGCAACTAGTAACTGAAAATTAAGGTAAAATGTTGTATTGTCAAAATTTCAACAGGTATAGACCTGTCAGGTAGACAAATTTCAGGGCCCTCTAGAGGGAGAAGGAGTAGAGATGGGTACTTTAAAATACCTTCTCAGGACATACTTTAGCCTGTAGACCCATCCCTGAAAGTTTCATTTTCCTAACCTAAACCCTTTCTGAGATAGCAAGAAGTCAATTAACTAGAATTTTATTCTTCATTCAACCAGAAGATCTATTTTGCAAGGTTTCACTTTTATAATGCACATAATTTTTGGTAAAATTTTAGTTAATTGACTTCTTGTTATCTTGGAAAGGGTTTAGATTAGGAAAATGAAACTTTCAGGGATGGGTGTATGGGCTAAAGTATGTCCCAGGAAGGTATTTTGAAGTACCCACCTCCACTCCTTCTCCCTCTAGAGGACCCTGAAATTTGCCTACATGACAGGTAAATACCTATTGAAATTTTGACAAAACAACATTTCACCTTAATTTTCAGTTACTAGCTGCTTTTTCTCTACCTTTAGTTCTGAAAATGCAATTCCTGTTATTTGAGTAGAATTTTGAGCCATATCAATGTTTTTTTTTCAAAATTTAAGAAATGTATTTGCATATCTTTAAAACCTTATAAAATGGAATTGAGCAAAGTTATGAAGCTGAAAACAATTTTGTTGTACTTCAATTAAGCAGAAGATCTATTTTGCAAGGTTTCACTTTTATAACACACATATTTTTAAAGGTCATCAAAGGTCAGGGCCATCTAGAGGGAGAAGGAGTGGAGGTAGTTGCTTCAAAATACCTTCCCAAGACATACTTTTGTCTGTAGATTCATCCCTGAAAGTTTCATTTTCCTAACCTAAACCCTTTCTCAGATAGCAAGAAGTCAATTAACTAGAATTTTACCATAATTTTAAAGGTCATCAAAGGTCAGGGCCCTCTAGAGGGAGAAGGAGTGGAGGTGGGCACTTCAAAATACCTTCCTGGGACATACTTTGGTAAATTTATAGCAAACAGTATAACTGGCTTTTGTATAAAGTGAATATACCACTTGATGCCTTATTTATGCTTTTTATGAATATAATAATCACTTCTACCAGAAATTCAGATCTAAGCACTTTTTGAGCTCTTCAAAATGATAAATTTTTAATTAGAGTATAACTTATCACTCATTTTCTGTAAAATAATACTATGTTTCTCAGCACTATCTTTTCTATCAAAAAAATAATGCTACATTTTCTCAGTGCTAAAATTATTTATAACAAGGCCAGTTTAGGTTAGGTTAAATCTGTATTTCCAGTAGAAGTGATTATTATATTCATAAAGAGCTTAAAAAGGCATCAAGTGGTATATTCACTTTATACAAAAGCCAGTTGCACTGTTTGCTATAAATTTACCTATTCTTTAGCCTTTACACTCATCCCTGAGAGTTTCATTTTCCTAACCTAACCCCTTTCCAAGATACCCAAAAGTCAATCAACTAGAATTTTACCTTGGATATTTACTATGGTTATGAGCAAACAGAGCAGCATATATGAGGAGGTTGAGCAGGGCACTATCAACCTTTTACCTTCATCTATTTTCTTTGAATTTTATGATTTCAGACATGAATTTCGCCTACTTAAAATTTTATTAAATTAGAGCATGAAGTTACCAGAGCAAACTCTTTTCCCTCGCTTGTCGGTACTTTTAAACAGCTTGCTATTACATATTTTTGAGAACACCATCTAGATTTTTCATATGTAAAACATGGATTTTCAAGAGGCTCTTTCCGAATTCATTTCATTTGCTGGAAGGATAGATTCTAAAGATCATAGAAGCAAGTTCTTTCAATGGCTAAGTGAAAATATAAAGGATCTACAAAACGGTATGTTTTTTTTCCTCATTGAATTCCATCTCATATTCTTTTTTAAATTGGAAAAGATTGCTGCCTAGTTAATCTTTTGCGAGATTATAGGCAGCGCAATAGCGCTGCCTAAATAAAGAGCGATGTGGGCCAATTTTGTTATTTATTAATTTGATTATTGGTTTCAGATCAGGGCACTTCGCGTTGAGGGATTTGTCGTAAAACTTAGAAAGAGGTCATTCGTTTGGATGAAGAAAATTTCAGTAGCCTTTTCAATAGTCAAAAGTAATTGAAGGGCTACCAGCCCCCTTCCACCCAAAACCCATTAATCAAATTTTGAGATTACCATTTTGTTTGCATAGCTGAAAGGTCTGGTAATTATTAATTTGAGTAAGATAACCCCCTCCTCTGAGGGGGTCAGGGCAAGGGTAGTAAGTTATGCCCCAGGGGCATATAATGTTTTTTTAGAAGGTGCGGTCGCATGAAAATTCGAAGGGGCTCACGGGATTGGGAATCAGAAGCCTCAATGTATTTTTTAAGAGTGAAAGCGATTGAAGGGCAAGTAGCCCCCCGCGTCCTCTTTTCCTCAAATGCATCCAAACAAAATTTTGAGATAGCCATTTTGTTCAAGAAATCACCCAAAGATAACATAGCAATGTCTTAAGAGTAGACACAACCTCCCTGTGTCTCGGGGCAAGGGGGTATTTATCTGTCATGGCGAAAATGTTCAAGTTGTTCATCTAAGTAGAACCGGTTTCTCTGACACTCAATCCTGATGAAGTATACCAAAATAAGATGAAAATATAATATTTCACTAACAAAATTATATTATCTGTTATAGGATAGGTTAGGAAAAGTCTAATTGCCTCTTTGTCAGTCCTTGCAAATCCTAAATTTTCATTTTAACATCCATGATCAGGCACTATTTTCAATTAGTACATGTTGCAAACTAAACGAATTTCATACTTGATCAGAAAAACCAATTCTACTTAGATGAACAACTTAAGTTTTGTAGCTATAACAGTTAATTACCAGCAAGGGTTGTAAGTTATGCCCTGGGGGCATGTAAGGTTTGTTATGGGAGGGATGGTTTGAAAAACTTCAGAGGATGCTCATTTGATTAGAAATGTAATGTTCTGGTTCTCTTTTAAGAGTCAAAAGTGATGGAGGGCAAATACCCCCCCTCCCACGCCTTCTTTTCCCCAAACATATCCAATCGAAATTTTGAGATTGTCATTTTGTTTGCAATAGTCCAAAGAACATACAACACTGCCTCCAAGGTGGACATAGTCCCCATAGCCCAGGGGCAAGAGTTGTGATTATGCCCTTGGGCGTGTAAGGTTTTTATGGAACAGGTGGCTGTACAAACTTTGGGTGTGGCTCATTTGATTGGAATTTGGAAGTTCTAGTGCCCTTTTTAAGAATCAAAAATGAATGGAGGGCAACCAGCCCACCTTCAAGCCCATCATTTTCCTAAACACTTCCAATAAAAATTTTAATAGAGCTATTTTGCTCGTCTTTGTTGAAAGTTCCAGTGATTATGACTTTGAGGGTGTGAACATCCCCACAGTCCCTGGTGCAATGGGTGTAAGCTAGACAGTGTATTCATTGTTTACAAATAGCATATGTTATTGTGGAAGGTATGCATGTTTGACGTTTATTTTCCAAAATAGACGAAGGGCATTCAGGTGAGCCTTTCAAGGAATGTTGAGGGAAATTTTCAACTAAATCAAATGACACTATGTGCATGCACATTGTCAAATGAGTGTATCTCAAGAATGGATTTGGGTATAAAGTTGAAACTTTCAGAGAATGCGTAAAAGGGATATCATTTGATATAAAGGCAATATGTAAACGCTACTACTTCTATCACTGCTAAATTTACTGCTACTACTTCAACAGCTAGTTCTATTGCAACTACTTGCAAGGCCAAGAGCACCAAGATGAAAATTTCAAGAAGCCGATGAATCTAAAGGTTATCAAGAGGACGTATCAGCAGTGTTATGGCATTAGGTAATTGTAATAAGTTGAATCAACAACCTCATGTTGAATGTAACAAGTTAATACTACTACTACTAAAACTACTGCTTCTGTAGCGATTACGACCAATGCTGAGGATTTTAAAATGAACATTTGGGAAAACATTGAGGGAAAAGTTGAA
This sequence comes from Artemia franciscana, assembly GCF_032884065.1. Lineage (NCBI taxonomy): Eukaryota > Metazoa > Arthropoda > Branchiopoda > Anostraca > Artemiidae > Artemia > Artemia franciscana. The sequence goes on along the minus strand of NC_088869.1, from coordinate 34,039,957 downwards.
CTAAATCAGAGATTTACTCAATGCAAACAGATTGCTGATAGAGCTGTTTCAGCAATTTTTCGAACGGCTTACCATATCAAGATGAAACTTCTGGGGCATCATGTGTGGGATGTTCAAATGACCAAAAGGCAACATGTAACTGCTATAACTGCTATGAATACTGCTGCTACTACTGTTACTACTACTACTAATATAGTACTACTACTGCTACTAGTGCTTCTACTACTATCGCTACTGCTATGATACTAGCAGTATTAAGGCCAAGCGTATGAAGGTGAAAATTTGACAGGGAGGGGGGGAATCTTAAATAAATAAAAACACAGCATATATGCTGATTGTCAAAAGGGCGTGTCTCAAGAAAGGGGTTGGGTATTAAATTGGAGCTCTCAGAGAATGCTTAAGGCGGAAGATCAATTGACTAAACGATAATATTTGCATGCTACTGTTGTCATTACTAGAACTGCAACTTCTACACTTCTACTAAACTACTCTAACTACTTGTAAGGTCGTGCTCGTAACTATTAATACGAAAAGGATGTCAAAAGTGCACATAATATTTACTACTACTACTTCTATCGCAACTTCTTATGTGCAAAAATCATGAGGAATATCAAAAGAAAGGGGAGGGAGGCTCTGAACTATGGAGGAAAGAAATTTGTTCAGATCATTAGCTGTAACTGAGGGGTATTTTTGTACATGCAAATCTATATTATTACGCGTTTTTGTGGATTTTTTTATTCTACTATGCCATTGTTTTGGATTAGTAGAAAATTAGCCTTTGACTTTGTATTTATAATTGGGAGAAGCAGATTTACGAATTTATTTTTTTGTGTATTTACACAGTGAGTTAGCTTCGGATATTTTACCATTCTTGAGTAGAATCATTTTAATTCTAATTAGCTTTTTCAGTTGGCTAGTAATGTACGGTTTGTCTTCAAAAAGTGTTTTTACTTCTTTCTCAGGGAAGGAATCCAAGTATTTTGTTTTGATCAGATTTGCGAAGTAAGAGATGTTAACATTAATGTCATTGTCCCCCTTGAGAGCCAGCCAGTTTTCATTAGTAATCTAAGATCCAAATTCAAAGAGGCCAACATTGGAAATTGGGCGATAAGAGAATTCAGTAACGGGAAAAGTATGATTAAAGCTGGAGAGAGGTATCATTAATAAACAAAAATGGTAGCTTCCCCTAACAGGGCAAAGGGACGGGTGGGCTATAAAAAGCGTGCATATTCGTGCAAATCAAATCAAGGGTAGAATTTCGTTTGGTTGTTGGTATTTTTACTATCTGTTTTGAATTGAGGGAAGTACAAAGGGAATTTAACTCCAGATCATTAGCATCACCTGCTAGGAAAATAATGGTGTTCGGGAATTTGCAGAGGACAAAGTCGGTATTACTATGCAGTTCCTGGCAGAATCGCTGTCTTTGTTCAGCATTTTGATTTGGAGAGTAATAAAATTTGCAAAACACTCAACTTAAAAGGATGTGGTAAAACTCTGGGTCTTACACTTATCCAAATGATTTCATCATGATTTGAAAAGTGGGGAGTATGCATTGATTTGGGTAAAAGATAATTACCTACAAATAATACTATTCCACCTCCCTTTTTTACCTATGGTATGGTCATGAGGGCCAACTTTTACGAATTGGGAGGGGTTGTCAATTTTCAGTTATTCATGAGGCTCTGTGCTTGGATCTCTGTTACGGTAATTAAATTAATTTTGTGTACTTGAGAGAATATTTCTAGTTCGATGAATCTTTTGAAATTCAGGCTTTCGGCGTTCATAATGAGAAACTATAGGAAAGTAAACTGGATACTAAAGCGAATAGTTTTTTGTGTGTTATTTGTGGGAGCCAGAAGGGAGTGGGGAGAACGTGGATCTGAGGGAGGAGAGCCATCTATTTCGGGATGAAGACTGAGGTTCATTTGAGAAGCATGATTAAAAAGAGGGATTGGAGCGGGTCTGAGAGATTAGGAGGACAGTGGATAATTTACGGGGATATTATGAACATCGTAGGGAACTACAGTAGAATAGAAATAATCTGTTAAGCGGCTGTTACCTGGTGATTGCCATGGTGGGAACGGTGATTCCACTCCGTCGCAATATTCGATGGTTTGTGAGAGAGAAGGGAGGGTATAAGGCCACATTCTGTATGAGGGGAGGAAATACGACTTTTTTATGAAGGGGAAGGTAGCAAAGGGAATGTTGTTTGTAAAAATAGGAGAAGGAGGGGTGGGTACTGGTGTTTTTAAGAGGCTAGGTAGGTAGTATAGGAACGAGCAGAATATTTCTTGTTCAGGGGTTCGGGACGAGAGTTGTTTAAAAGAGCGGGGGGTTGGTAATTGGGAAGGGTTTTTTTATTGTTGAGCTAAGTTCAACGAACTTTGATGGGTGATTTTTGCTTTGGTGCGGTACACTGAAAAAGAACGGCTAAAGGGAGGGGAATGATTCCTTCAATTTTTTTTTCTTTTACAGACTGGTTTAATTTTCTTCCTAGGGGTAGATAAAAAAAAGGGGGGAACCTTAACATGAGCTTTAATGAAACCAAACCAACGATCATGTGAAAAATGTTACAAATATTAACATGCTTAAAATTGCACTCAAGCATACTACAATTGCGTAAGAGGCAGAATTTATATAAATCTAAGAAATTGCAACGACTAGCTCTACAATTACCACAATAATTCTTTGCATATGTTCGAGGAAATATCAATTTCGGTAAGATTAGGGTTTGTAGGGTGATTTTCTTTCTCGTGGTTGTGAGCAGCTGTTATAATTGTACTTCTCTGTAGGGATGTTTGTTTTTTCTTTTCCTGTTTTCCTTTAGGGTCAGGGTTTCAAGAGCAATTTAAAATTATATCTCTATCAGAGGCACCATTTTACGAAAATGCTTGGGGAGAGGGTAAGAGGTCATCAATTTATTTGAGTGTAGATACAAAAATGTTATCTTACAAAATAGAGGGTGTGGAGCTAGTTTCTTTTTCTTGATTTTTTAACTGGAAATACCAAAAAAGGTTTTTTTTTAATCTTGTCAGCATTCAGTGATATATCTGGATACCAAGCATTTAAAAGGGAGAAGTAGTTCTAAGCTGTACCATTTTTTCAATGAAAATACCAAAAAAATTAGTTTTAAAAATCTTAGGGATTCATTATTTTTTTCATTTTTTGTTTCAACTTCAGTTGTAAGTATTCAAGGATATGTCGGGATGCTAATCAAATAGTTCTAAACAATTTTTCAGTGATGGGTCCAGTATTTTGGCAAAAGTGATTGAGTGGCTGGCTATAGTTTCCCATTTTTCTTCTCTTTTTTTTCACCATTTCTGAAACTTTTACTAAACCGACGCAACAAAACCGACTTAGAAGCACTTTAACTGGCCGGCTGAAAATAATTCGCAAAGCGCTCAATAGTCTTACTGGCTATGAAATCAATCAACTTTACAGCACGATTTTAGTTCTGTAGGAAACTCAAGAAAGCTTAGTTTTCAGTAAAGCGCTAGTTTTTCATGATTCTACAAATATAGAGAAATTTCCCGAGCCAGCTTAATTAAAACAGTTTATTATTCCTGAATCAACTATAAGCAGCAATTTTTTATCATTAGGTCGTTTTTAAGCCCGTTTTTAAACTTTTTACTTCTTTGGGCTACGGTTTCGCTATTTACTAGTTTTAAGTAGGTACTGCAATCTCTCTCCTCTCTCTCTCTCTCTCTCTCTCTCTCTCTCTCTCTCTCTCTCTCTCTCTCTCTCTCTCTCTCTCTCTCTCTCCTCTCTCTCTCTCTCTCTCTCTCTTCTCTCTCTCCTCTTCTCTCTCTCTTCTCTCTCTCTCTCTCTCTCTCTCTCTCTCTCTCTCTCTCTCTCTCTCTCTCTCTCTCTCTCTCTCTCTCTCTCTCTCTCTCTCTCTCTCTCTCTCTCTCTCTCTTCTCTCCTCTCTCTCTCTCTCTCTCTCTCTCTCTCTCTCTCTCTCTCTCTCTCTCTCCCTCTCTCTCTTTCCCTTTTCTCTCAAGAAAATTTATTTGTACCTTTGCATTATTTGTTGGTTTATTTCTTTTGCAGACGAAAGTGAGGCTTTTAGTGGAACTATTAATGTTGAAGTGGAGCTCAAAGCATTGCCGCAGAACTAAGAAAAACGTCTACCATTGGATGCCACACTTTCCTCCGAAACCATTATATGTCCCTTGGTTGGTCCAGTAAGTTTTGTCATTAATTAATATAAAAGAAATACTACAGTTCACTGAAATTTCCTAGTACTTTTGACAATGTAATTCATTCAAATGCTTTGTTATCTCTAACAGCGTCAGGTGTTAACCTTCCTATTGTTTCCGTGCTTAAGTAATGGTACACTAATTCTTCAGTTAGGGTGAAGTGGGATGGTACTGTAGGGGAGTATATTCCTGTTAAAAAAGGCGTTAGGCAAGGTGCCGTGTTATCCCCGAGAATATTTAAGTGTGTTTTAGCTTCGTGTCTCCGACGTCTTCAACGTCATTTTTTTACAATGATAATTTAGGTATTAGTCACGTTGCTTATGCTAATGATGTTCTGCTTCTTAGCTGGATAAAACATAGTCTAATTACCAACTTTGACCGGCTTTCAGCCGCACTATCCACAGTAGGCCTTTCAGTCAATGCCTCCAAATGTGATTTTTTTTGTTTTGGGAGTCCTCCACCAGCATCACCTCTTTGCTTGGGTTCTTCAACTATACCATGCTCAGCAAGTATTAAATGGTTGGGTCTTTCTTTTTCCATGTCATTTCCGTCTACTTGCTCCGCTATTACGTCCAGTGTGCTGAAAAGTATGCGGGTTGGTTACGGAAAAATTCACCAAATCGTGGTCGGTATAACCGAAAAGGACTCTGCCGTCTTTATTCTAGTTTTTGTACCCCTGCTGTTTTTTATCTTTCTGGTTTTGCTTTCCTCCTTCGCAAGAAGGATACAAAGAAAATACGTTCAGGATATTTTAAGTATTGTAAGTATTTGCTGCGTCTGCCTCGGTGGTGTCAGAACCATACAGTCGTTTCTAAATTTGACATCATTGATGCGCCCTTGCGACTGAAACAATTATCTACAGATATATCTTTTAAAACTCAGCAAATGATTGGTGTTTTTGACCCTCTTTTGTCATTTTTTTGAATTGAGGTAATTTATTTTTGTTGTAGAATTGTATGTTTATGATTGTTTTTTCTTTTTCTTTTTTTTGTGTTTACTCCACAGTTTTATGTATTTTATGGGTTATAAATAAAATTAATTAATTTTTTTTCATTATTTACTTGTTGACTCACCATTCTAATTCTAGAATTCAGACTGCAATGCTACAAACACGATTCACGTTGATGCCTTCTTGTACGATGATGATTTACTTGATTCTTTAGTAGAAGACGGAAAACTCTCAAGGTCCTATTGTAAGGATTGTGGATCAAAGAACACATCACCCTTAAGTAAGGATTTTTAGTTGTAAATCATTGCCAAAGTTTTAATATTGCTGAAGATCTAAGAATACCCCAGACAGAGTATGATAGTAATTAGACTGGCTTTGTTATAAAAAAAAAGTATGGAGAGTGGCTCTGAATGGTGCTTATGTCTAGAACTTTTCTTGCTGTCTACCCTGTGTACGGAAACGTATGTTTCCTATGTACTTCTTTGCATGTCAGATAATTCAAACAGATGTGCTTTTTTTCCATATTACTCACTTTATTTAAGTATATTTCCTGTTAGGCACTTCTTGGCGTAGAGAGTGACATCTGGATCCTCTCTCTACTTTGATCCATGGCGGTCGGATGTCTTTTTCAAGTCTGATGTTTTCCATGGTGAGGAACTTAACCATCCTATCGGGCCATTTTTTGTCCGACTTCCGGGCGTTACCAGCTGGCTTTGATAAGTTGGAAGTTGTAGATGATCTCTGTGGGTTGGTGTGAATTATAAGCAGGTGCCCCAACTATAGAGCTCTTCTTGTTGTTGAAACGAAAACCGAGACTCCTTAGTGAGGTGGAGCAAGTTCTTGTTGTTGACGAAGTCAGGACTATCACCTACCCTCAACCCTCCTCGGGCTCTCTGATTTGAATACATCGGTGGTCTTGAGAGTCACGGCTGATGTTTGCCTTATCCCAGCTCCGTAAAGCATCAGAACCGTCATGGACATATTGATTCAGACCGTTAGACATAGGCTCATCTTTTTTCTCCAACCGGCTTGCAACTTACTTGGTATGAACACTGGGTAAAACAGACCTATAAGAATAAAGCTTTTTTGGAAAAAATTGGATTGTATTTATTCACGAGACCACATAATGGTGCAAAAATTGTTCTTCTTTGATCAAAGAATCTGGCTGTATTGATTCGTGTCGCCTGATTTTTTTTTTTTTTTTTTTTTATTATTTATTTATTTTTATATTCTCTTAAGATGGCGAGCATAACATTAAAATATTCAGAATATTCTTAAAAGAAAATGGATATTAAGATACGTGTATATTCCATGGCGTCCAGAGGATGGAGATTAGGATGGCTCTGGTCCCACTGAACACTATAATTTTTCAGTTTTTTCCTCCGTATGATTGCAAAACTCCACTATGATTTAATGCTGCATTTTCTTTCAAAATCCCTCTTCTTTTTGGGAGTTTTTTTCTCCTTTTTCGAAAGTTTGAGAAATTTTCTCAGGCGAATAACTTTCGATGGATACAATATTTTTTTTTCTGTTTTAGATTGTTGATAAGTATTAACACAATTCGTCATTTACTTAGAGCTTGTTTCCACGAACTCTTTCATAGGACAACAAATATGTACTTCAATGAATGTGTGCTTTACGTGATTTGCCATTACAAAAAAAGAACAAAATTTACTCAACATTTGTGGAATAAAAGAGGACATCCCAGTTCAAAGCAAATAAGTATAAATATGGAGCAAAACACCAATGAAGGCATATAATACAAATTAATGATACAATTAAATTTGCATTTGAGAAAATATTCCAAGTTGATATCATTTAAAATGCAGCCGTTACTCTTTACTATCTTCTGGAAAAATGCTGTTTCATTAGACGAGTTAATCCTCAATCATTAGTATGCCAATTCGGAGGTTATTTTGAAGTTTCATTGCTAAAATTGCAAGTAAATTTTTCTGTTCGTTTTCTATCGTAATTCAATTGTTCTGTTCGTTTTCTAAATTAATGCTTTCTGTATCGCTGCCTACATGGAAATTAATGTAGATAACTTGCTGATGATGAACACTGTATATGTGTTCGAAATATCCAGTTAAATAATTTTATATCTATTCACTGTCAATAAAAAGGTTTCATCCCTATTTTGAACTGTTTTACTTTGGAAATTATTGTACTAACAGAAACAAAATGGGAGAAAAATTTTTTAAAGTAAAGGTCACCGCCTACGAGTATTTCTTGAAGATAGCCTAGATGTAAGTATTTTGATTAATTATCAGCTGTAATCTTTTTCAGATTTTGTTTCACATTCCGCATCCATACCTCGCCTTAGAGTAATTTTCCAAGAGATTTTGCCAGACCTAACGGGAAAAGTAGTTTTGGATATTGGATCAAGACTCGGACCTGTTCTATACGGGGTATGTAAATAATTTCACTGTTCCCATGCGTTAGACGACAATGATATATCTGTCGATATTTAGTTGACTGACCTGGATCAAAGTCTATAATGTTACGAACAACAAAATATAAAACAATGAGAAATTATTCGAAGGCAGTGAAAAATTTCCTAAATTAATTGTTTTGGTTCTATATCTAAGAGCCCTCATTTATCGAATCACTGATAAATATTGAATAAATAGTTGTTGGTGTGGCGCGAAGCACCACACCAACAGCAGTTTAGATGACGCGTCATCTAACCTAACCTACCGTGTGAAGGTTAGGTTATACGTTTCCGAAACAAACTTCCAAAATACACTTGAAAACACCAACCACCAATCCAGCTAAACCACGAAAGAGCACAACTAAACATCATAAACCTTACGTTTCAAACGAAGAATTTCCAAAATACACTTGGAAGCACCAACAAAGTTAAAACTTCCAACAAAGCGAAGACCTCTAAAATACACTTGGAAACATCAGCAACGCTAACACAGAGATGATAAATCACAAAACAACATTACTAAACATTCACGTTCCAAACGAAAATCTCCCAAATACACTTTGAAACACAAAGAAGGCTAACAAAGATAAGCTAAACCACGAAACAACAGAACTAAACAACTTCTTTCAAAAATTCTTTAGAACACTAACAAAGCCAACAAAGACAAGCTTTACCTTGAAATAGCCAAACTAAACGTCCCAAATCATACGTTTCAGACGAACAACTTCTATAACTGATTTGCAACAAGCCAACGTAGACAAGAAAGATCAAAAACAGCCAAAGTGGATATCTAAGTCATATATTTCAAACAAAAATTTCCAAAATATACTTGGAAACATCGCCACAGCTGAAACAGACAAGCTAAGCCATGAAACAGAAGAACTAAACAATTTTCAAAATACTCTTTGAAACATCAACAGTGCTAACACTGACAAGCTAAACCACGAAAGAGCACAGCTAAGCAGCCTAAATTTTACATTTCAAACGAAAAACTTCCAAAATCCACTTTGATGCACCAACAAAGCTGACACAGACAAGCTAAACTTTGAAACAAGATAAGTAAACATCCTAAATAATATGTTTCAAGCGAAAACTTTCAAAATACACTTGGAAACGTCCACAACGCTAACATAGATAAACTAAACCACGAAACAACACAAAACAACCTAAATCTTACGTTTCAAACGAGAATTTTCAATTAAGGCTTGGAAACACTAGCAACGCTATCACAGACAAGCTAAACTACGAAATAGCAAAACAAAACAATCTCTTCCAAAATACTCTTGAAATACCAACAAGCTAACGCAGACAAGCTAAAGCTTTAAACAACACAACTAAACATCTTAAATCAACGTTTCAAGCGAAAACTTTCAAAATACACTTGGAAACATCAACAAAGCTAACACGAACAAGCTAAATCACGACACTGCACAACAAAACACCCTAATTCATTCATTACGAACGAAAAACATCCCCGATAAACTTGGAAACACCAACAAATCTAATAAAGACAAACTAAAGCACGAAAGAGGACGATTAACCATCTTAAATCATACTTTTCAGACGAACATTTTTCAAAATACCGCTTTACAAATAACGATTATTATCGATAGCTTTAATAGATACAACTTTAGTAGTACTCTTTCTTTTCACTTTCTCTTCTTTTGTTAAGATGCGATTAGAAGGCATTGTCGTTTACAGCATGAACCTTATTATTTAAGAAAAAACAAATTTAAAACCAAATTTGCGTGCAACATTCTTCTTTATGTTTGTACATGTGGATCAGGAGATTTAAATACAAGTTAAATGTCAGAAGACTATTTAATCCAAGAGTTCCTCTTTTTTCTTTCTTTTTTCTCATTTTAGCTAGATTATCTGTTCCAGGCTTACTATTACTCCAATGCAGCTAGGATTATCGGGATTGAGATCAATCAAGAATTTGTACAATTGCAAAGCCAAGTGGTGCAAGGCAAAGGGTTTACGGTAAGTTTCAATCGATTATGTAGTTAAGGAAAGAATTAACGTAGAATTTTAAGCTAAAAGTATTCATTCGTAAAAGTTTAAACTAATTATTATAATTCTATAAAAGAGGAGTTTATTTATTTTATTGACTCTCCCTTATTTTGTTGCGCATTAACTAACTAATAATTTTGCTAAGGCTTTCAAAACAGGGAACGTTCTTGTTAATGAATACTAAAACCAACATAGGAAATAGATGCAGCTTCAGACGAGAAATTGTTAATAGCTGCAATTTGGTGGTTAATAAGCTGCATGGTGCTGTACGGCTGAGCTTGAGTTGTTGTTTAAGCTTCCTATACACGAAGCTTTATTAAACGAGTTTTATTATGCTTATTCTAATGTAAATTTTTTTATCTCATCCTAGTCTAACCAGTGACCAAAAATATGTTAATTTTTTGCAATGTTTGCACAGCTCAACTAGTTGTTTTTTTGTTATTAAATAAAAAAACAAGTTGTTTTTAACTGAAAGTAAGGAGTGACATTAAAACTTAACGAACAGAAATTGCTCCGTCTATAAAAGGGGCTGTTCCCTCCTCAACCCCTCGCTCTTTACGCTAAAGTTTGACTCCTTCTCTCAAGTCTACTTTTTAAAACAGTAAAAAACTTTAGCGTAAAGAGTGGGGCGTTGAGGAGGGAACAGCCTCTTTCATATAGAGAGTAGTTTCTGTTCGTTTTAAGTTTTAATGTCGCTCCTTACTTTCAGTTAAAAAAACTTGTTTTTTTATTTAATTTCTGAACGTTTTTGAATGAATCTTTTTTTTTTATTTTGGCTCCCCGCACATGAATAATTAAAACGAGATTTGCATATTAATTTATTTTTTGGCTAAATGGCTTTCTCATAGTTTTGATCGGACGATTTTGAGAAAAAAAGGAGAAGGGGAGTAGGACTTCCACTTTTTTGTGTACTTAAAAAGGCAACTAGAACTTTTAATTTTTCTCGAACGTTTTAATTAGTAAAAATATACGTAACTTACGAATTAACTTACGTAACAAACTTCTATTTTCATATGTTTTTACTACGTATATAAGGGGGTTCTCCCCCTCATCAATACCTCGCTCTTTACACTAGAGCTGAAATTTTGTCCTAATTCCTTAGAAATAACCCCTGAATCACAAAGGCCGTAGAATAAATAGTTGAAATTAATAAAATTATTTTAGAGTAAAGAGGGAGGAATTAGGAGGAGTGAACCCCTCATATGTGCAATAATTTCTGTTCGTTTTAAGTTATATTGCTGCTCCCTACTTTCAGTTGAAAAAAACTTCTTCATATTTATTATTTCATTGTTTTTAAAAATTGCTAAAAAAAAAATCCTTCACCCCCTTCATGGAAGTTCTCTTCACCCATGACAATTCCTCCATGGAAAATTCCCCCCGAAGAACCACCTCCTCTCAACCCCCCCACCACCACCACCAAAAAATCCCTGAAAGCGTCTGCACACTTCCCAATATCCATTACTGTATGTAAATACTGGTCAAAGTTTGTAACTTGCAGCCCCTGAATGGCTATCTCAGAATTTTGATCCTGTGACTTTGGGAAAAAATTTAGCGTGGGAGGGGGCCTAGGTTCCCTCCAATTTTTTTGTCCCTTAAAAAGGGAACTAGAACTTTTCATTTTCATTAGAATGAGCCCTCTTGCGACATTCTAGGAAAAGTGGGTTGATACGATCACCCCAGGAAAAAAAACAAACATGCATCCGTGATCTGTCTTGTGGCAAAAAATACAAAAATTCCATATTTTTGTAGATACGAGCTTGAAACTTCTATAGTAGGGTTCTCTGATTCGCTGAATCTGATGGTGTTTCCGCTTATTTTCTAAAATAAGGCAAATTTTCTCAGACTCGCGAAATTCTAGGACCACTGGGTCGATACGATAACCCCTGGGGAAAAAACAACAAAAAAAATAAAACGCATCCATGATTTGTCTTCTGGCAAAAAAATGCGAAATTCCACATTTTTGTAGATAGGAGCTTGAAACTTCTACAGTCAGGTTCTCTGATACGCTGAATCTGATGGTGTGATTTTCATTAAGATTGTATGACTTTTAGGGGGTGTTGTCCCCTATTTTCTAAAATGAGGCAAATTTTCTCAGGCTCGTAACTTTTGATGGGTAAGACTAAACTTGATGAAATTTATATATTTAAAATCAGCGTTAAAATGCGATTCTTTTGATGTAACTATTGGTATCAAATCCTTTTTTTAGAGTTTCGTTTACTATTGAGCCGGATCCCTCCTTTCTACAGTTTGTTACCACGAACTGTTTAATACATTCTTATTTCGATCCGATTTCGCTTTAAAACAATAAATTTCGGGTTACTGTTGACCGAGATTCGTCCTTTACTAGATTGCAGTTTGTTGCAGTTTACAACGTCCTTTTTCTATCAATCAATCTCAAAAATTAACAAACTAAATTTATAATTTCAACCGATTGTTCTTCAGTTAATGCTCCTCCGAGTAATTCTTCACATAGTTTTATTCGATATTCTTTCATAAACCTTCTAATGTCTGTCCTGTAACATTCTGTGCGGACACAATGGATGATGAGGTGTGCTAAGGTCTCTATCTGACCACAATAGGTGCAATTCGGATCTTCTCCATAGAAACGAGAAAGATATGATCTTGTAGCTGCATGTTGTGACCTAAGTCGAAATGCAATTTTTCCTTCTTCTCTTGATAAACTTTCATATAACTTATTTTCAAATTTCCTTCTAGTCTTCTTTGTAATCAAAAGATTTCTAGAGAGATTTCTATTTTCTTCAAAGCTAAACTGTTTTATCTGCTGTATTATGTTTTCTATCTGGAATACTATTGTTGGTGTCGTTGTTTGCATTATTTGCATGTCTGCACTGGCGGCCATTTTAGCTGCTAAATCAGCTTGTTCATTACCCTCGATTTTCCTCTGACCACGTATCCAATGAAGCGATAGCTTTAATCCTTTAGAAAGCAGTTGTTGGATGGCTACAAAGCATGGAATCACTTCTCTTGATTGATTCGCTCCATCACTGAATTCTTTTAAACATGAAACAGCACTTTTAGAGTCTGTACGTATTCTAACTTGATCCCGCGTTGTAATTTTTTATATACTTATGATACTGCTTGTCGTATAGCAAACACTTCAGCGTCGAAAATTGACATTTTTACATGGAGACGGTAAAGTTCTTTGACATTCCACATTGGTATCCAAAACGTAGCTCCGACCTTGTCACTTTTTGAAGCATCAGTAAAGACGTCCATGGCTTCCGGGTAGGTCATTCTTTTCTCCATTGTGAATGATTGATTATAATCCAATCCATCCCAATTTTCAAAATCACAAAAGCATGAAACTTTTTGAATCGCCCATATTGGCGTGATATTTAGATTGGGTACTTCCAGTGCTAGGTTTAAATTTACCTGTAATCCTAAATTTTCTTCTAAATGCAAAGCTTTAATAATTCCATGCTGTTCCTTTGAGAAAATCCATAGTCTTTTTCTTTTAAGTATCGTAGATTTAAATGGGTGGTTGTGATCTGATGTCCAAAGCTTTTTCAAGTATTTCAATGAACGCACATTGCTTCTCACTTCCAAACTTTCCAATCATCTTTCTGATTCTAAGAATGGCATAGGTGTTATTTTACGTGCTCCAAATGAAACTCTTATGGCACTGTATTGTACTGTGTCCAATAGCCTCAATGCAGACGGGCTGGCAGCCTCATACACCAATGAAGCATACTCTAGTTTTGATCTTATGTATTTGATATAAAATTCCAAAAGAAAGTCTGGTTTGGGACCCCATCTTGTTGCTGATGTCATTCGCATAATATTGAGTCTCTTCAAGCATGAGATCTTGAGTTGCTGTATGTGTGGTCTGAATGATAGGTTCTTGTCGAATATGCAACCAAGCCATTTAAATTCACCCACAATTTTAAATAACTTATTATTAAGGTACAGTCTGGGCGATGTTGTATTTCTCTTCCTTGTAATCATTCATGATTTTAGATTTTTCAGGAGAAAATCGGACACAGTTTTCTTGGGACCACCTTTGGACTTGATCAAGGATTATTTGTAACTGTGTTGTTGCTTCATTCACATTATCTGCAATAACCCATATACCATTGTCATCTGCAAATATACCTGCTCCATTTTCTCCTTCATCTACAGGGAAATCATATTCACTTAGATTGTAGTAATCAGGTCCTAGCACTGAGCCTTGTGGCACTCCTCTTCTTCTTAATACTTTACTTTGGGAATAGCAACTTCCAACTTTGATTTTAACTTCTCTTCCTTCTAAAAAAGAGTCCGAAAATTCTAGGAGCTGACCTTTAACTTCAACAGCCATTATTGCTTCTAATATATGACGGTGGACCATACTTTCAAAAGCTGATACTACATCCAAAAATGCCATCAGTAAAACTTTTTTGTTTTCTAAAGCATAAATAAATAATGTTTTCTACAGCATCATTCATGAACATCAGCATCACATCCTCTGTATTTCTATTACGTCTAAATCCACACTGTATATTCTTGAGTCCTCTATTCAATTCAATCACTTGGTTCATTCTCTGTTTCACCAATCGTTCATAAAATTTTCCTAGCACAGGTAGTAAAGTTATTGTTCTATAATTCTCTAGTTTACTTTTATCTTTGCCCACTGTCGGTATCAAAACAACTACTCCATCCTTCCAGATTTTTGGAAACTGTCCTTCATTCCACAACTCATTTATGATATTTAATAAAGCAGCAACCCAGTTTTTTGGCAGGGCCTTCACAAATTGGGGGAAAATCATAAAATCATATCTTCTCCAGGAGCAGTGAGTGGTAGATGATTGATAACTTTCTCAATTTCTTGTGTAAGAAAAGGTTGATTATAAGCTATAGATCGATGACTTTTGGAAAATCTCTTAACTTTAGCTTTCACTTCTATTTCACAGTCACTTAATGGATCAGGTACTCCAATGATACTGTCAAGTAGGGATACAGCTGCTTCAGCTATTTCTTGATCGGTAACTAGGATGGAATTCTTGTATGTTATTGGAGGATTTGTTTGATCTTCACGACTTCCACTAATCAGACTCTTAACTGTTGAGTAGACTCTTGATTCAGGGACTCTAAAATCTAACTTATTGAGGAAATTAATCCAGCTTTCTCGTTTAGCAGCAATTACTGTTTTCTTAAATTCAGCAGCCTTCCGTTGGTACTCTACATATCCATGAAAGGCGTTCATAATTGGACTTCGCATCTTTGTGCGTATTAATTTTGGGAACAACTTTATCCACAACATCCATTTACACCGTTTGAAATATCTTAATCTTTTCTTCTGATGAAGACACCTCCTTTAACTGCTCCTCGATATGGACATTTTCTAATGCAGTTGAGAAAGTTTTCCAATCAGTCTTCTTCAATTTGAACTTGTGTGCTATGTTATTGGTGGCTTGTATATTATTACAACCATTTAACTCAATCATCACTGGAAGATGGTCACTATATAGTATTGTATTCTTTAAAGATGTCACCTTTGTAGTAGGAGCAATATGTGGGGATTATTTATTGGCAATAATGTCCATTCAGATAACTTTCAGAAGGTTGTAATTTGGTTCCTTATCTGGTTCAGAGACTAGTGAAAAATCATTCCTTAATATACTAATTCAAGGGAAAAGACAATTAAAAGGAAAATTCCAATTCTTCCAGTGGGAAGAATTGTAGCTCAGCCTTCTTTGAGATGATTCTAGCAGCTCTGTTAGGGGTAAGAGATAAAAAAACATATCTTTGTTTGAAATCTACAGAGCTTATTGAAATATTCCGCAATGAATTTTAGGCCGTATTTATTGCTATTAAGTTGGTTGATGTCATGGTCTACTAGTTTCATTTTAATATTAAAACTAAACAATCCGGTATGTGATTGTTAACGTTCTCTAGGCTATTTTTATATTAAATATGCTATTCTAGGATAGAATTGAAGTTATTCATGGAGATATATGCCAGCGAGCCGACATTTTAAAAGCAGCTAATGTGATTGTCCTCAATAACGTTTTTGAATTTTTTGTTTCGCCTGAGAACCATGTGAAAATATGGCAGTTCCTTAGGAGGGAGATAAATCCAGGGACCTTACTGGTTACTATACCGTCGCTTGAAGAGGAATTTGCTGCATTGAATGTAAGCTTTTTTTTCCTTTTCTACTAACTATGTAATTCTCTTGTGATTTTTCTTCCTTTTTTAATGTGTTCTTTTCAGCCGTAGGCTTCCATGGTCATATGCTTCCAAAAAAAGGTCAGTTAAACAAAATCCCTTCCTCTTAAAAATGTAATTATATAACACAGAAAGGCAACTGCAATTCTGAAGACGTCATTTTTTTATGTTAAAAACTTTACAAAAGTAAAAAAATAATTTTGAATGTTATTAATG
The DNA here is from genome assembly GCF_032884065.1 of Artemia franciscana. Taxonomy (NCBI): domain Eukaryota; kingdom Metazoa; phylum Arthropoda; class Branchiopoda; order Anostraca; family Artemiidae; genus Artemia; species Artemia franciscana. Next base: position 34,023,984 of record NC_088869.1, on the reverse strand, counting down.
ACTAGTTGTTTACACTAGGAAGATTATTTGAGGATTCAAGATGAAGCGAAAAGATAGTTGATCCCAGAAGCTCAACAAAAAATACTTCTCATGTATTTTTTTTTTTTCAGAAAAGTTCTTAAAATAGGCGAACGAAACAAAATTCGGGAAAATAGATTATACTAGTGGATCGAAAGCGTTAAGTTTCAAGGTATGGACAATTAATGTCAGTTAGACGAAAATTGTCATACATCTTCTGTAATACCGCAGGCGAAACATGCAAGGGAAATTTTTTTATAGGATAGGCGCGTGTTGTACAGTTTAATTGGTTTCGCATTACCTTGAGCTCGTCGCTAACTGTCACCTGTTATTTTATTGTTAGCTTGGCACTAATTGAATTTTTTAACGGAAAATATACTTCATTTGTATTGAAGTAAAATGAGATATATCGTTATTCTAATTCTCATAGCTCATTTACCTAAACTAGTTATACTTTAAATACTATCAGAACCTTTTTTGTCGTGCCGTAATTTCTACTTCAAGGCCATGCTATTTTGAAACATTTCTATTAATATGTTAGGCGTTACATCCTACGGTTGCTAAATACATGTATTTCTTTTAATTATTTTATGTGTATTTTGTTGGCTTTTATTAATTGTTCAACTGTATCATTCATCAATTCTTTGCTTTTTGAAAAAACTATAATAGCTAGATTTTTTTTCTGTACCTTATTTCTGCCGTTATATACTGCGATTCCTATTATCATTTGAAATGGTAAAAATTTCGAAATTCAGAGTGCAATTGATTAAAGATAATTCAGAACAAAGAATTGTGTAGCTCTGAGACAACTAAATTGCCAGCTAAATTGCGAATATACCATAAAAAGGGCAGAAAAGAATAAGTTAATGCATTCTACAAAAAAAATTTATCAAGGTGCAAGCCTGGTCGTAATTAGTACAATAATTACTTATAATAATAGTACATTATTATAATAGTACAATAAGTCTATGATCTTGGCAAAGTTACAATTATTGGTTTAAAAAGCAAATGAAAAATATTAAAAAATGGAAAAAAAATGAAGTGAAATATGTTCAAATGAGTCCGTTGGAATCCAATGCCGACGACCTAGCGCACATGGGGTATAACATTCTTGTATTAACCGAGAAATTACGGCTGTTACTACAATGCCCTAAAAATATCGTATTTCCATACAGAGAAGCAATAAAAGATATACCTGTGTTGCTTCGATTAATAGTTATCGGTTTTACCAGAAAGTAATTACAACTCTCGTAGAAAAAGTGGTTTCACAGTCAGAGTCGTTACTAGCCAAAGTATTCGGGGGGAGGGGGAGAAAGAGATTTTATCGACTGAGTGGTCATTTTTTCCGACTGCTTTTTCCAACATTAACATAACGTATGTGTATGTATCGGATTAACGACGCTTCTTGACTACTAAGGTCCCTGCGTCGGCCCTGCAGTGCATTCCTGCAGCATGGTTCGATCTCTGGGTCCCGTATTACCAAGCTAAGGTCAAACTCACTGCGCCATCACAGGACACATTAACATAATATCTGTTTCGAATACAATATTTAAAATCACTGCGCGAGTCGGTAAAACTGCTGCATTTACCAACCGAGATCCAGTTTTTGATACATGTCATATCACTATTTTAATGCTATTTATTTAACCAAATGGAAAATTGTAGCACCATCTGTCAAATCACGACAGGAGTCGATAAAACTTCTGCGTTTACCGACCAAGTTCAAAATTTCTGTAGATGGCATGTTAGTATTTTCATGGTCTTTATTGAACCGAACTAAGAATTTTACCGACTTCTTTTTTACCGAGTAACCGTAAACATTTGGAGGGGCGTCATCCCATTCTCTCATACGTTACGGCCCTGCTCACGGTTGATTACTGGTTTTACAAGACTTACTGAAAATGAGCCTAATTGTTAAGATTGTTTAGGAACTAAAACACTGTCAAGGAAAATGAAATAATGTATACTTTCAGATTTTAAGATTTTTTTTCAAGTTAGTCCAGTTGTTAGTTGTTGTTTTTTGTTTGTTTTTTTATTCTTTTCCTAGTCAAGTAGGGAATGTTTTCTGTAAACAAAAAAAGTTAGCCGTAGTTTAACAAGCGCAGTCTAACTCTTGTAACAACCATTTTCAAATAGTTCATCATGTCCTAAATCAGTGATTGCTACTAACCTTTTTCCCAATATGAGCTATCTGCTACCAATAGTCTGTTTGTGGGTGTCATTCTTGTGTATACTCAATACATTTTTTTTTTTTTTTTTTTTTTTTTTTTTTTTTTTTTTTTTTTTTTTTTTTAAGGATGTCTGTTAGTGAATTTGTGTGTAGGGTTTCATAAAGGTTGATTTTTACCCATACAATCTTATAAAGTTCGGGTTTATTCTTAATGTGTTTTTTTTCTTTTAATAAAACTCTTTTATTTCTTACTTATCTAGCGAAAGCGTATTTACTCCATAAAGGTTGACTGGTTGTTACCCTGACAAATTGTTTCATTATCTCTAGCACAAAAACTACCAAACACAATTTTATGGACTTCAAATCAACGTAAAACTGTTATTCAGCTGCTCATTATACTTATTCCCTTTTTTTCTTTTACCTAAGTTCTGAAAAAGCTATGATCACAAATAGGTTCTGAGCCCTTCTTTCTACTCTCCTGAAAATTTACTCTGATGATAGGTAACCTCATTGTTTTTTTGTATGTTATTTTACGATTCCCGAGGGGCGTTAATTTACTGAAATGTATTGTTGGGAAGGATGTATTTTTTAAGTCTCGGGGGGCAAGTTTGTTGTTTTATGTTTTTTTTTTTTTTCAATGAAAATACCAAAAACTACCTTTAGTGAAAATCCCAGAAAAGGTATTTTTCAAAATCCAGGGGATGTGGGATAAAAAAGGAGCCTATTACCCCTCCCGCATTGACGTTCTTTTGACGTTGTACGACATTTAACATTTACTATGCTACGGCAAAATAATTATCATATTTGCAGACAGGAATCGTTCTTGGTAGTTGGGTAAAGCCCCTGCCCCCATGCAACCCAGGCATGATCGATGATTACGAAGAATTGGAAGTATCTGAAGTGAAACTCTATCAAGTTTTATAGTCAAGAGCTTAATGCAATTCAATTAAATACCATTTGAAAGTTCTTTAAGAGAATCAAAGAAACAAGGAGTACGCAATAAATACATAGCTTGCAATTAAAAATGGCCAGATAGACGTTGTAATTGGCAATGGCAGAACGACCGCATTTTACCAATGCTGGGTTATTTTACTCTATCTTTCAATCAAGCAGTTTTTCTAAGTTAAAGCGTATTTCTTTTGTCTCTGGCTAACCATTGTTCTTTTTACCGTATCTCGAAAAAATCATTGTCTTGTTATAGGTATCCGAAATTCAATCCATTTCTTTGTTTCAGTTAGAAAGATTATATATTGCAATATTAAACTAACAGGTAAAAGAAAAGAATAAACATAAATTAAAATAGCATAGCTATTTTCGAAGGGCTCATGCGGCCTGATCAAATAGTTCGTGGTAACAAACTTTAAGTAAGCAGCGACACTAAAAACAAATTTTGATATTAATAGATATACCAAAAGATTTGGCTTATTATGATGATTAAATAAAAAAATGACAAGTTTTTTCAACTGAAAGTAAGGAGCGACATTACAAATTAATACAAACAGAAATTATTCCGTATATGAAAGGGGTTGTCCCCTCCTCAACGCCGCGCTCTTTACGCTAAAGTTTGACTTTTTCTCGCAACTACTTTTTAAAACAATAAAAAAAACTTTAGCGTAAAGAGTGGCGCGTTGAGGAGGGGACAACTCCTTTCATATACGGAATAATTTCTGTCCGTTTTCAGTTTTATTGTCCCTCCTTACTTTCAGTTGAAAAAACTTGTAATTTTTTTTTATTTAATTTCTGAACGTTTTTGAATTAATGCGTGTTTTGAATTGGGTTCACAGCACATGAATAATTAAAACGAAATTTGCATATTAATTTTTTTGGCTAAATGGCTTTCTAGAAGTTTTGAACGGACGATTTAGATAAAAAAAGGGGTGGGGGAGGAGGCATATTTGCCCTCCAATTTTTGGTTACTTAAAAAGGCAACTAGAACTTTTTATTTTTTACGATCGGTTTTATTAGTAATAAATACACGTAACTTACGAATTAAATTACGTAACGAACTTCCATATTTTTATATTTTTATTACGTATATGAGGGGGTTTCCCCCCTCGTCAATACCTCGCTCTTTACACTGAAGCTTCAATTTTGTCCCAATTCTTTAAGAATGACCCCTGAATCACAAAGGCCGTAGAATAAATAGCTAAAATTACTAAAAATACTTTAGCGTAAAGAGAGAGGTATTGAGGAGGAGACGAACCCCCTTATTGCACGTAATAATTTCTGTTTGCTTTAGGTTTTAATGCTGCTCCTTACTTCCAGTTGAAAAAACCTTTTTTTTTATTTATTTTCTCATTGTTTTTTTTTAAATAATGCTAAAACATCCTGCGCCCCCTTCATGAACATTCTCTTCCCTCATGATAAATTCCTCCATGGAAAAATCCTCCCACGTAGCCACCTCCCCCGAACCCCATCCCCCCCAATGCGAAAAAGTCCCCCTAAAAACGTGTGTGTACTTCCCAATAACCATTATTATATGTAAACAATGGTCAAAGTTTGTATCTTATAGCCCCTTCCCCGGGGACTGTGGGGGATTAAGTCGTCCCCAAAAACAGAGTTATTAGTATTTTTCGACTATGCTGAATACAATGGCTATCTCGAAATTTTGATTCGGTGACTTTGGCGAAAAAATTAGCGTGGGAGGGAACCTAGGTGCCCTCCAATTATTTGGTCACTTATAAAGGACACCAGAACTTTTAATTTCCGTTAGAATGAGTCCTCTCGTGACATTTTAGGACCTCTGGGTCGATATGATCACTCCTAAAAAAAACACGCATCCGTAATCTATCTTCATGCAAAAAAATACAAAAATTCCACATTTTTGTAGATAGGAGCTTGAAACTTCTACCGTAGGGCTCTCTGATCCGCTGAATCTGGTGGTGTGAGTTTTTGTTAAGTTTCGTTAAGATTTCTTTCTCATTTATTGGGTGTTTCCCCCTATTTTCTAAAATAAGGCAAATTTTCGAAGGCTATTAACTTTTGATGGGTAAAACCAAACTTGATGAAGCTTATATATTTAAAATTAGCATAAAAATACAATTCTTTTGATGTAACTACTGGTATCAAAATTCCGTTTTTAGAGTTTGTTACTATTGAGCCGGGTCACTCCTTACTGCAGTTCGACAACAATTTGGTTGATTCCAAATATATAAGATTCATTAAGTTTAGTGTAACCCATCAAAAGCTAAGAGCATAAGAAAATTCACCTGATTTTCTAGAAAAGGGAGAACCTAGAAAAGGTTCTTGAGGGTGCAACCCCTTTAGTACTTGCAGTACCTGCAAGGAGTTGATGAAATATATACATATATATATATATATATATATATATATATATATATATATATATATATATATATATATATATATATATATATATATATATATATATATATATAGAAAAGACGGGATAATTGAACTTGTTATTGGGCGTCAAGAATCCTTTGTGATTTAGTCTGGGGTGAGTGAATATCGTTGATTATGTAGCCGAAAAACTCGGTTAAGCTGTGTTCACAAATTTTCTCATTATCTTCTCCCATTTTTTATGACAGAAAGGCAGGGTGGTCTTCGTCGTTATTTCAATGCCCATTCTGCCGTAGTATCCAAAGGAATCGTCAGAACCAGTCGTTGCTGCAGATCACACTATTTCAAGCGAAGGCAGAATCTGAAACTTCTCAGATGGTATGGATAGACGAATTTTGAAATACACGACAAGGTTTGGAGATTTATGAAATGAAATCTACACAACTTTATGAAAGCTTGAAACTTTCTGGTAATGTTGAGGGGGTTGTTATACTGAATGAAAAGACATGACATGTGCTATATCTCAGGGATGGCTAATGGTTTTAAGTGGAAAGTTAGCCAAAATTTTCATTTTTAAGCTAAAAAAAACAGACATAAATTTACAAATATTAACCTAGGAGGCAAACAAAATCTATTAAAACGAACAAAAGCAATTGTTTCTATATATTAATTCATATATTAATTCAAGCTTATAACAAACAGCAATGACCTACAATTCCTGATTGTTTTTCAAACGATACAAAAATACATATAAGTATTCGATGAACTGTTTTTATAACTATTTGATAAAATTTTTACTTACTTTATGTTAACATTCAATGTCATAGTCATAGCTCTTTACTTCATCTTGGACTGATGCCAGGGGACAACCACGTTTGAACCGGTGATCTTTCGATCTGCAGTACATTTCAATAACAAATATTTTATGTTAACAATACAGGCAAATTTTAAAACGTACAGCCTTTTCCGGTATATGAAGGGGGTTGCCCTTTTTTCAACACCTCACTCTTCACACTAAAGTTGTTTAGCACTTTAAAAAGATATTCCTATTTTTCTGATTAAACGAATCTTGTGTTTCACGGAGTCGTTATGAAAGAATCGGGATACAATTCAGACATTAGCGTAAAGAGCGAGCGAGGTGTTGAGGAGGGGATAAGCCCCTTTATATACGAAATAATTTTTGTCCGTTCAAAGGTTTAATGTTTCTCCTTACTTTCAGTTGAAAAAGCTTTTTTTTAATTTAATTTTGATTTTTTTAAATAATACCGAGAAATTCCCCCACGGAAAAATACCGCCAAAACAGAAAGATCCTCTAGACAATCCAATCCCGGTGAAATTTATATCCCGGACAATTATCCTAAACATCTTCACGCGTAAAATTGAGTGGGCAAAGAGAACGTAAAGCAAATAAAAATAATTTCGCATAGGAATTTTGGCATATTCCCAGAAGTGTAAAATTTTCCCTGAAAAGTTCAGCCCCTTAAAACTTTGTTCCCCATAGAGAATCCTCCCCAGCAGATATTTGACATCGCCTCTCTCACTCAAAAACTGTGCCCAAACTTCCCAATAACAAATAGTATCTATAAACATTGGGAAAACTTTGTAACTTAAGAAAATTCTCCCTGGGGCTCTGGGGGTCATGTTATTTCAAAAAGCATAGTTTTTGGATCTTTCAACTATGCTGAACAAAATGGCTATCTCAAAATTTTGAGTGGACGATTTTGGGGGGAAATGGGGCACGGGAGGGGGCTTAGCTGTCCTCCAATCTTTCGCTCACTTGCAAAGGGCACTAGAACCTTTAAATTACGTGCAAATGAATCCTTCCCCGTCGTTATCGGGCCATTGGTTTAATAGAATTACTAGTAGAAAAAAAAACAAATAAACACGGATGTGTGATGTTTCTTCTATCAAAAATTACTAAATTCCACGTTTTTGGAGATAGGAGCTTAAAACCTCTACAGTAGGGTTCTTTGATAGGCTGAATCTGGTTGTGTGATTTTTATTAAGGTTCTTGGAATTTTAGGGGTTACTTCCCTTCATTTTCGAAAATCAGACAAATTTCCACAGGCTCTAGTATTTGATGGGTAACACTAAGCTTAATGAATCTTGTTTATTTGGAATCAACATAATAAAGCGATTCTCTTAATATTGATATCAAACTGCCGAAATTTATATTTTGGCTGGTAGTGAGCTGCATCGCTCCTTACTTAGAGTTCGTTGCTACGAACTGTTTCATAAAAAAGGTATCAAGTGATGTTTTCATCTTTGTCCTTGCTAAATTATCTTGGAAAATGCAAATTTACCGAAATGGCCGTTTTTGTCGAAATGGCCTCGAAAATTTTTTCAGACACATGTTTATGGACTTTTGGCTACCATGTGCTATCTTGAACCCTCTTAGTCGCTTTAAGGGTTCAAACTGTAATTTCCTCTAAAAACGATTATTGAAGAAAAAATTTAAATATATGATTATTCTGGCATATTAAAGTCAATTCTCTAATCGACAAAGAAACAGTTGCACTTTCTTTTTTGTGCGACACTTTCCGGCTTTTATGGAATCGTACATACTGCAGTTCGACAATGGCCAAAAAAGTGCGACACCGCACAAAAGTGCGACAGTTGGTAACCCTGGTCAGGTGGTTCCAGCAACCATAACTGACGAAATATAAAACAAATGAAAATTGAGTTTAGCAAGCTTATACGTCACAAAGCTTCAACGGCTGCGTTTAAATAATTCTACAGTGATGTTCAAAATCGCATCTGTTATTTTGAACTCAAAGCTTTACAGAATCATAAATTGCAAGTAAATGAAAAACTAACATGTTTATTATAAGTTTTCCATTAATATTTGACAAATAACATGAGGGTTGTGTCTTTTAATACACGATTTTAATACGCAAGGCCTGGTAGGGTATTTCCAAGGAAATGAGGACAGAAGATAAGACTTATATTTTTCATTATAAAACATAAAAATCGCGAAGAAAGGAAGAAAACGAGGATAAGATAAAGCCTGTGCAAAGTTTACACACACACACACACACACACACATATATATATATATATATATATATATATATACAAAAGTCGTGGCAGAAATTTTATTGTCCTCGTTTTTTTTCATTTTTTTGTGGTTTTATGCTTTATCATAATTAGCCAGTGCGGTCTCAGAAATTATGTATAGAACTTGATTTAACCTTTTCCTTTGCAAATGCTTTTTAAATATTTGCGCTTCAATGGCTGCAGTGAACCGTTTCTACGCGACAATTTTTCGACTCTGGCATCTGCTATCCTTGAGCCGTTTTGCGTTAAAAAATCCCATCAATAGGGTATAGCCTTTGGTATCTATTCATTAAACTGTAGCTATGGTGACGGCCCAGCGTCAATGGATTATTATACTATGGTTTTCTTCATAAATCTAGTATATTTCTTAAATTTTGATAAACATCTTGAAGCAAGATGGGTGAAGCTGACGTTACTATTCAGTCACTTCTAGGAGGATATTTTGTACCAATCCTTGTTTTCATTTTAATAGTATTTCTATGGAGAAAGTATTCAAAGAGTTTCCGTGACTGGTGAGCGAACACTAATCCCTAGAACAGTGCCATATTATCTATGTTTTATGTTGCTAAAAAAGAAAGTTACTAGTTTAGGTTAATAAAAACAAAAAATCTGATCAGAACTGGTCCATGATAATAAATCTGTTCTATATGTTTTTTTTTTTTTCCAATGGATACATAATATATTCAGAATAAGATCAACAAAAGAAGGTATATTTTTTGTTGTTAGCCCTTTTTTTAATCCAAAATTACAAGCCCAGTAACCTGGGCTTGTATTGCCACTCCAAAAAAAGAAATTAATTTAAATCAGTGCATTCGGACAAAAAGTCAAACTATAGAGTAAAGAGCGAGGTATTGAGGAGGTCATATAGGGAATAAGTTCTGCTAGGTTTAAGTTTTGATGTTGCTCCTTTATAAATTATTGTTTTTTATTTAATTTTTGATTATTTTGTACCAATCTTTGTTTTCCTTTTAATAGTATTTCTATGGAGAAAATATTCAAAAAGTCTCCGTGACTGGTGAGTGAACATCAATTCCTAGAACAGTGCCATATTATCTATATTTCATGTTGCAAAAAAAATATAAAAAGTTACTAGTTTAAGCTAATTGAACAAAAAAATCTAGTCAGAACTTGTCCATGATAATAAATCCGTTCTATATGTTTTCTTTTTTTCATTAGAGACATAATTTATTCACAAAAAAATCAACAAAAGAAGGTAAATTTTTCGTTGTTCATATTATTGACTTTCGAATCAAGTAAACATACCACTCGATTCCATTTTTAAAGCTCTTTATGAATACAATAATCGCTTCTACTGCAAATTGGGTTTGTTTTAAAGAGTAGTTTAGATTAGGTTAGATTAAGTTGTTTGTTTTAATTTTGAAACCAATGTTCTAAGCCTTTTTATACCCAAAAACTAGAAATATTTTGGTCATTTTCAAGAACTCAAAAAGGGCTTAAATTTTTAATTTGCGAAAGAAGCGATTATTATATTTGTAGAGAGCTTAAGAAAAAGGCATCGAGTGCTATGTTCACTTTATTCTTAAGTCAATAATATGAACAATAAAAATTTACCACCCGGGCTTGTATTAAAAATCCAAAAAAAAAGAAATTCATTTACATCAGTGCATTTGGACAAAAAATCAAACTAAAGAGTAAAGAGCAAGTTATGGAGGAGGAGACAACCTTTTTCATATAGGGAATAAGTTATGTTTGGTTTAAGTTCTAATGTTGCTCCTTTATAACTCGTTGGTTTTTATTTAATTTTTGATGGTTTTTCAAGTAATACCGGGTAATTCGGCTCCCCTCCATGAAAAATTCGTTCTCTTCACAGAATATTCATCCAAACAAAGTTCCTACCCAGTAAAATACCCCCTACCCTGAAAACTCCCCTTGAACAATTCAATCCTCGCTGAAAATCACCCCCGAAAATTTCTTGTGGACGATTCCGCTTAAAAAATACCCTTAGCATACTTTTATTTGAAAAAGACTTCAATGTCTGATCGTTTTTAAAGTCATGCTGAAAATCCCCCTCTATGGAAAAAGTTTCCCTGAAATCCCCACACTCCCAGTGGAAAATACCGTTGCTCCCGCGGTAAATTCCGCCAAGGAGAATTTCTCCCACGGAATCCCTCCATTGAGAATTTCTCCAGTAGAAAATTCCCCCCTCCGGAAAAATACTTCAGAAAATTCCAGACCCGCTGAAAATTTCCCACGAATATTTCCTCATGTAGCACTGAGTCAACAAAGACAAATTAAGAAAATATAAAAGAATTTCGTAAATGAATTCTGGCAAATTTCAGCAGTATCAAATTTGTAAGTATACCCCTGGAAACTTCTCTCCCCATGGAAAACTCTCACCATGGAAAATCTCCCAAGCACAAAATTCCCCCTCCTCCGAAACGTCTATAGGCTATACTTCCCAATAACAAATAGTACACGTGAACAATGGACAAATTTTCTAACTTACAGCCATTTCCCCAGGGGCTGTGGGGGTCATTTTATCTCTGCAGTTATAGTTATTGGACCTTCCAACTATGTTGAGCCAAATAGCTACTTCAAAATTTTGTCGGAAGACCATGGAGAATAAAGGGTGTGGAATGGGGGCTAGTTGCCCTCTAATCTTTTTGGTCATTAAAAAAGCTGACTAGAACTTTTGATTTCTGATCAAGTGAGTCCTCTCCCGATCTTCTATGATCACTAATTCAATATGTTCACCACTGAAAAAAAATATATACATGCATCCGTGATCTTACTTTTGGCCAAAAATAGAAAATACCACATCATGGTTGCTGCGGTACCTTAAACCTAGTAAAGAGCAAACCATAGCCCCTCATACCAAAAGTTGAAAAACATATTTTGAAAAAAAACTGCTTAGTGAAAAAAATTGTCGTCTGACACGGATTCAGGAATGGTAGCTATTATTTCGGTTGTCTTAAAAATAAAAGTTTATTGCGGAAAGAAATATATGGTGATTTCGAAACAAAGCCGAAAACCCCTCGAAAATGGCGTCACATCAAAATGAAAAGTGTACCATTGGAATAAGCCTGGTCGAAAACCTTGTACACGGAAATTACAGTCGCCCATCTTGAACAACAAGAAAAATCACTTTTTTGTGTGGGTAGCATTGATCTGTCTCACATTTTTTCTTTTTCTTTTTTTTTTTTTACCAGGGCTAGTGGGTTACCACAGCACCCTAGAAAGATGTTTAACAGCTCATTCAAAAGCTATTTCTCATATCTACGTGCTTTTTACAAATTCCAACATCTGCAAGTGCCATATGCTACTAAAAATGGCACTTTTTGTCCTATTTCTCAAGGGATGGGTGCCATAACATTGTAGAAAGATGTTGAATAGCTCATATAAAATCTATTGCTCATATCTACTTTCTTCCTATACATTCTACAACATGCAAGTGCCAAATGGCTCTAAAACAGCACTTTTGGTACCATGTCTCAAGTAGAAAAGCTGGGGCCAGTGGGCTACAAGAACTTTTTAGAGTGATGTTTAATGGCTCATTTGAAAGCTATTGCTCATATCTACGTGCTTTTTATCATCTGTAACTGGGATATAGCACTAACAACAGCACTTTTGGTGCCATTCTTAAGTGGAAAAGCTTGGAAGAAGTTAATTCTTAGTGTGCAGTTCATATTTAATCAAACAGTTCGTGGTAACGAACTGTAGTAAGAAGTGACCCGGCTCAATAGTAACCAAAACTCTAAAAAACTAAATTTTGATACCGATTGTTACATCAAAGAATCGTGTTAAATTGCTGATTTTAAATATATAAGTTTCATCAAGCTTAATCTTACCCATCAGAAGTTACGAGCCTGAGAAAATTTGCCTTATTTTAGAAAATAGGGGGAAACACCCCCTAAAAGTCATAGAATCTAAATGAAAATCACACTCAGATTCAGCGTAGGAGAGAACCCTACCGTAGAAGTTTCAAGCTCCTATCTACAGAAATGTAGAATTTAGTATTTTTTGCCAGAAGACAGATCACGGGTGCGTGTTTTTTTTTTCTTCTTCGTCTTCTTCTTCTTCTTTCCCCAGGGGTGGTCCTATCGACTTTTCTTTTAAATCAATCTATTGATTCTTAAAATTTTCTAGAGCTCATTTCATATGAGCTCTTGGCTCTTCCGACCTCTTCACAAGTGCCATATAAGGTCTTAGCTCTTGTTTTAATTGTATACTGGAAGTTACTGATATCACAGCTCGTGTAAGACTATGGAAAGCGTTATTGGTTAGTTTGTTGCTGTGAGGCTACAAACTCACTTTTGACTGCTAAAGCAATATTCTTGTTTTTTATACTTGGCTTCTGTGTTTTCAAAAGCGCTAGTTTTCGATAATCCTGAAAACATAGAGAAATATCACCAGCTGGTTATTTGCACTAATTTCATCGATATATGCTAAATAGCCCGTGAAGTAATAATTTTTGTTCGTTCTTACTCTCGACTTCGCTCTTTACTTCCCTCAAAATTTTTTTTGCAAATATGATAAAAAGGATCAAATATGCCTTCCTTCTTTTTCCACTGCAAAACCTGTTTGTGAACGATTGATAGTTTAAATAATTCGGGGTTCTTGCCCCAAGGGGTGGGGGGGGGCTATAACAGCCTGGGAAAAATATTTATTGACCTATTAATAATTCGAAAAAAAAACAACTGCTTCAAAATTTGATCCTATATCAGGGGTGGTTACGTCTGCAGGTAGCAAGGACAAAAGCATCGGCAGGGGAGTGGTTGCTGCCAATGACTTTTGACCCTTAAAAAAGGGACTAGAACTGCCAACTTCCTTTCATGTGAACCCTCTTTGAAATTTCTACAACCACACCTTTCTTACCAAGTGGTCAGGGAAAAATAGTACATGGGAGGCACATGACACTTTACTATAGACAACGCTCCGTGTTGCCTCGGATATGTCTCCTTAATTGATTAGAACAAAGACTAGTATTCCAAAAAACTGGCTGCTCATGGGTTTATTAACCAATAAAATGTTCTGTAAATCCTACGGCATGGCCGCCACTCTATTAAAGTGTATCTATGCCACTTTAAGCTCTTACATTTGAGATTGCACACCCCGCCCCATATCGATCCTGGAAGCCCACTTTTTTTTTACCTTTCACCCGATCTGATTGAAGCGGCTTTCGTCAAATTATGATATGATACCCACTGAAGCTGTGCGGGTATCCAAGGGAACTTGTAGCGCTGAAGGTGTGACAGGTTTTTCCTTATTCAGTTTGGGTCCTTAAAAAGTGTGCTAGAACTTAAAATTTTCGATCGAATGAGCGCCTTCTTAACTTTCTACGGATAACCATTGTAATTGAGGATCCCTGAGGGGTATTAATAAAGTGTAAACTTAAGGTTTCGATTTTCGTATTTTAGGGTGTTTGCGAAGTTTACTATTGTAATGCTGAAGAAGTACCATATAAATCACGAGTCACAAAAAAAACTCCATTTTCAACCTCTCCATGACCAGGACTCTTGCGATCCAGAGTACAAAAATAAGGGGATACTTCGTGTTTTAGAAATTGGTGCCGGTGGTGGAGCCAATTTTCAGTTTTTCCCCAACAATTGTGAGCTAACAGTAGTTGAGCCAAATGAATTTTTCAAGCCTGCCTTTTTCGAGTCTCAGTCCAAGTAAGTAATTGTTATCTCATTTCGATATTCTTTTTTTTCATTCTGCTCTTAAACTAGTTATACTTCCCTCTAAAAACTTCTCTTTTTAAATTGTTTTGTAAAAAAAATTCATTTTAATATAATAATGTATAGGACAGTAAACCCAGAAAAAAAATTCCATTGATCTCTACTTTGTTTTAATATATTGATCAATTTTATTTAACTCTATCTTCTTAGACGATGAAACATCAAACCGTAAGAAAAACCAAAACTCTTTTCCAGGTATTGCTTACTTTACCTTTGACGCGTACTAGACGCTGTTCCGCCTCACCCAGTATCCGTAATTTCACCAGCAGAAGTCTTCCATGAGGTTTGGTCATATGGAACGACTTCGACATGGTTGAGCATATCTCTGTCCCATACTACTAACAATTCACTGCAGCACTAAGGTGCCTGAGGCCAACACAGCTGCGCACGCTCCTCCTCTATTACAATCTATTCAAAGCTTCCTTCTTTACACCCTCCCAAAAAGTTTTAATTACCATTTACTCATTATTTACAACGTCGTCCCACCCCATTCGGGGATGACCGGCTCTTCGTTTGGCCCTAAATTGATGACTATCTTCCGAAGAGTCCACGTTTCAGGACCATACTTGACCACTGTCATTTTTGTATCTTCCGATATTCTAATCTTGGTTCGCAGACTTATCATCCTATTCTTCCAAACGTTTTTATGTACTTTTCGGTTATCCGAAATACGCCCAAGAAGTGAAGTTAGGTCAATCCTAATGAAATATAACAAAACATGATAATACAGTATTACATTACAAACAAATTATGGGAACTTAGCCCAACAAAACCTAACCCAACATCCACCCACCCCACTAAAATGCAAATATATGGCCCACCCAAATTATACAAGTCCAATGCATTGTATCATCCGCCATTTGTATCTGTAGCTATGAAACCTGTTTTCTGAGATGCAACCTAACCATTATTCTTGAATGGGTTTCCAGTAACTGACAAGTACGCTTTTTTCAACTGTGAAAAACACCCTGGGCCTTGGCTATTCTACTTTAAAGACCTTTAATGCGTTCACCATTTTTACTAATAACCCAGGAAGGTGAAACTATCCATATTCAATCTTCTCATTACCCAACATTAGGGGCGTCGTTTAGGGGGGGGGGGCTCTCCAATAATGTGGAGAGAGAAAAATTATTATATATCCCATGCCCCTTGACTGTCCGGATACAGACCCCTTTTGCCCCTCCCCAATAAAAATGCTGGAGATTGGCCCCTGCCCAACATCATCTCTTTACCTTGATTTATTCCTAATCTAAGCGACTTAGTCTTCTTCGTATTGATTTTCAGACATATTCTTGCACCCTGAGCTCTCAGAACCTCCAAGAACACTTGAATATATTAGGTGAAAAAAAAATTTACTAAGATATTCAAATCATCTGCATCATCTATGTGTAAGAGAGTTTTGCCTTCCAATTTGATTCCATGCTTTCCCATAACGTTTGCCGAGTTCCTTATGACCAAGTAAATCAACATGTTTCACATAAATTAGGAAAAGAACACGACCCTGATTGACTCCTGATTCAATACGAAACCAGCTACTAGCCCCATTTCCTACCTTTTCTGAAGCAAGATTGTTCTCGTACATCGCACTAATTACTTCAGTGTATGTATCTGGTACACAGGGATGGAGATGGCGGGGGGCAAGGTAGCAGCCTATCTCAAGTGCTGGTTCGCATGGGGTGCTAGATTGTAAGGCGCTCTTTGATCCAGTCAAACAAAATTTTAAGCGTATTTTCAAGCTCTGGAATGTGCCAACGTTTCGGAGCGGACAGTAGGCGTGGCTTTGTTTGGAGAGTGACAGGGATAGAAGAGGAGATGAGTGGGATGACAGAAGGATGGTCCCCTCTTTTAGGAACGTCCAGAGGTAACTTTACTCGTAGGAAACAATTTTGTGCATTCATTTTTGACTCTTCCAATGCGTTCAGACAGTGGAACCTTCAAAGGGTCTGAGAACCTTCAAAGCGTTTTACAATTTCATGAAAAGACCAGTAGAAAGCGCTGTTCTGAGTAATACGTTCTAAAGTAATACGTGTGTGTGGTTTTGTAAAGTATTTGCATTTGGGAACTTTCATATTCAGTACAGCACATCTCTTATACATTGTTCAATTATCAACTTCAATATTAATATAATGATTCTAATATCGACGCAACTATATTGTTAAGTTCTGAATTAAATATATCTGTGGATTGTGTCCAGCGTTTATATATATATATATATATATATATATATATATATATATATATATATATATATATATATATATATATATATATATATATATATATATATATATATATATATATCAATAGAAAAGGGTTTACTTTTTTTCTTTTCGTTTATTTCCTAAAAGACCCCATATTGAATTAAGTATGTTCTATTATGGGTAGAAGGAAATACCTGTGGAGCTCTTAAAAAATGTTAATGTTTTTAGGCTACGAACTCGTCTTTATTGTACTTTCTCTTTGTTACAGTGCATTCCAAGTTGCATTTTTTTTTTTTTTTTGCATTTACTTATTTCCGGCAATAGGTTTATATTCAGGATTATATCTATGTGCTTGTTGAAGGAGTGAAAAACGATTCAAATTTTACAGTTCAAGCACTATTCAGGAAGATGGAAAAAACTATTATTGTTTATGTCTACCACAGGAATTATGTTCAATATAATTATTTTAAGAGCATCATGAAAATGATTTACTGGCTAAATCGTTTTTGCACAGACTAAGGAGAGGATTTTTTTTTTTTTTTTTTTTTTTTTTTTTTGGTTGAGGTTGAAAATGAAAAAGTTGAACTTACTCCCATAAATTGAATAACACATATCATTCGGTTGAAATTGTTGTTAACCGTTTGACTTATATTTTTATTAGGAATATCTATGAACTGAGCTTTACTGTATGGGTCAACCTAAGCAATCACTTGTTTTCAATGTCATCTATATTTATGTAGAAAAGGTTGTCCATCCCTCATGAACTATAACCTGGCCTAGAAAACCAAAAATGGAATATCATTTATGAGGTATATACAGGGTTTATCTATGATTTTACTCCTACGATCCCGAAGAAACAGGATTAAAGACGGAGAATTTCTACTTCTAACCTACGAGTCCGAACATGCGACATAAAAACCACTGACCAAAGACCTTCCATATAGTCATAGGTCATAAGTAGTTTAATAGTCTAGGTTCAAACTTGAAAAAAACTGAGGCTGATGTGAGTTGGAGGGGGCATGGGCCAAACGGCCTCTCTTTATGGTGTTCAAAGTGATTAGAAAGCCTTTCATCACTTCTATTTCCTTAAGGTAAAAATGTCCGTATATCTAATAAAAAGTATCCATAAACACTCTATCTTATGAGCTATGTGCATAATGTGGTATTCCTTTCCCTTGAGCAGCCCTTATTATCTCGCCGTATAATTTGGGTGGCTTTGGATGACATATTGCTAAAGATTGTCCTTTTCGGCCAACCGTCTAGGGCTAAACGGAAAACAGGTCGTCCTCCTCTGGGGTGGGAGGATGTCATAAAGAAAGATTTGAAGGCAATGGGGACTTCTTAAGAGGGAGTAAAGAGGGAGGCTTTGAATAGATTGGCATAGAGGAGGGGCGTGCGTGGCTGTGTTGGCCTCAGGCGATTCGGTGCTGCGGTAAGTTGTTAGTAGTTAGTTGTAGTAGTCTTTTTAGCACTTGGGCACCGAAGGGGAGGGAGGTTGCACTCTAATCGGGTTCACTCCCGCAAAACAGCGCTGTAGCTTGAAATTTACTATCAGATAAACCCTTCGTCGATTTCCTACGACCATTGGTTCTATGTGATCATTCCTTTAGAAATATTAAAAAAATAATATAAGGCACATTCCTCTTTACTAAGTCAACTCTATTGCATTAACTAACATCAAAGAAGATATGTATCTCCGCGGCAGAGCGTTATTAGATATAAGAAACTGTATTTCTAAAGAGCTTATTATTGAAAACAGATTTTTATGATAAGTACTTATATACGTTTTTTTTCAGACACCCGGACATAAAACTTCATCGGTTCGTTGTTGGATGCGCTGAAGATATGAAGGACGTTGAAAGTGAAAGTATTGACGCTGTTGTATCGACTTTGGTCCTTTGCTCTGTCGCTGATGTGATGCAAGTACTCAAAGAAGTCAAAAGGATCCTTGCAGTGGTAAGATCAATATTGCTCCATGCTTAATGCTGGCCTATATTACGTCCTATCTCTATTGACATTGTAAAAAGTCTGTAGTTTAATAAAGAAAGGGTTACCAAACCTGCAATTATGTATATGTGT
This sequence comes from Artemia franciscana, assembly GCF_032884065.1. NCBI lineage: Eukaryota > Metazoa > Arthropoda > Branchiopoda > Anostraca > Artemiidae > Artemia > Artemia franciscana. The sequence continues at coordinate 34,005,457 of NC_088869.1, read as the reverse complement.
TTCTGTTAAAGTGGCAAAATGAACAAACAATTTAATGCTATATTAAGAGGGAACCCTCCCCTCCGAGCTAAGCTGGTTCCGCGGGGTCCGTGGGGGAATCCAGACATACAAAATCTACGTTTGGGAAGTCAGCTAAAGCTGAAAAGTTTACTGTTACCCTCTCCAGGGACCTCTTTGTAACTAGGCACAGGTCTGGGGGTGTCAGCACTCGCGAGCTGGCTTTAGTAAAGTTCGATTCAATCTCGTACTCAGGGAACAGAAAAATTGTTCACATGATTTTTAAATTTATTGAAGAATTAATAGGTAGAGTAGAGACTAGAGATATAATCGTCTTATCTGCTGTGCTTGTCAATTGACTAGCCCTTATCTTAGAGCGCCACTTATATTCTAACGCTTTTTTTCTTTAAAGAACTCTAACTCTCTCCAAAGTCTAAAAAAAGGGTCTGATTAGGAGCCATATTGCAAGAACTGCGCACAACTTACTACTTGCTCAACAGATATGGTCAATGCTACAGCTATCCCCAAATTTTCAGGAAAATCTCCGAAAAAAGTTTCTTCTTGCGAGTACCAATGAAACTGTTCGTGAATTTCTACACTCGCACGCGCAAATAACTTCATTCAACACGATAAAGAAAACAAATGAAACAACCTTTACACATTTCGTAAACCGAATCACTTCCATCTTCCGAAATTAAGGTCAGAAACAAGATTGGAGATAATAATGCTGAAAATTTTTTGATAAAACTAAAATAAAAACCCTACCAAAGTGGAAGACAGAAGATGAAGAGTTTGGTGAATATTGTCAACGTCAATGGAGACAAGGTCCTTTTAAGAGTAATACAAATTATTATCTATTACTGAAAGACGAAAAAAGCTAAGCGGGGCAACTTTTCGCAGAGCAGCAGTTAAAAAACAGGAGAAACAGATTATTCTATGCTCACCAAGGAAAATAGTTGACAGTTCCATTATACAAAAAAGAAGTGGTATAAAATGGTATCAGATAATCAGAGGAAAAGTTTTCAGCCAGTGAAAAGACAAAGCAGATGCTTGGAAAAGTAAGTATCCCCCCCCCCCGAAAATATTAGTACAACTCTTAAAAAAGAAGCAAAACTACATTAAAACAAGTCTTTGATGCTACAAAATTGGGAAAACTGTCAAAAGAGCTAGTTTTCGCCCATGGGAAAGGCTATATTCAGGTATCAATGACGCAGATGACGTGACAAATCCTTTTTGTACATTCAGTGAAAAAATTAGAACGGTAAATTTGTCCCCCCCCCCCTATAACTTGAAAGGTAGCGCATATAGTAGCATAGTAGAATATGAAACCTGCATAAAGATTATAACAATCTGCGACAATGCGTCAGTATATTACCAAGGAAGCGACGACAGCTGTACTGTCATTATTAAGCACAGTCAAAAGATACATGAGTTAAATGATTCAAATAGAAAAGGAATTTTTGGGGGGAGTGTGTCAGTGATCATTCCAGAGAATAGATTGTTACTGTGTTCTATTACAAAGAGGAACCAAGCAAAATAAAGACACTGACAAGCAAAAAATAGCAGTAGTGTTGTAAAATTACCGTAAAATAAAAACTCGGTAATTAAATTTCGCAAAATAAGGTAAAATTGATAAAATATGGTAAAAAACTCTAGGAAATATAGGGTAAAATTGGTGTTTTACAGTTGCCTTGTAGGTACAAGAGCAGTTAAGCATTACTTTTTAAGCATCACTTTCAGATTTTAATGAAATACTTTGATGATTCTGATTTTCCTGGGCTTAAAAAAGGTAATGTTCCTTCATCTAGAGCTGTAAAAACTGCAAGCCCTCGTAAAATATGTCAGTAAAATATGTAAGATACCGGCGAAATACCGGTAAAATAGGTAAAATGTGTAAGTTACATAAAATAGACCAATTACGTAAAATAGTTAAAATACCAATTTTACGGGTGTTCGCAGAATTATGGTAAAATCCCCAATTTCATCCATACCATTTTACCAGTTACAACACTACTTAGTAGCAATCCCTATATATTACGAACCTCATGTTGAAATAAAAAATAATCACTGGAGAAATAATTTGGCTAAAAAAGGAAACCGTGGAGGTCTGCGACCACCACGAGAAATTAAGTAAAAAGGCTGTGATCCTTAAACACATTTTGTGGGACACCGAACACTCCATGCACCATTCAAAATCATCGCTTATTACCACTCGGCTGCACCACCAACTGAATATACAATCCTTTAATTAGAAAAGATAAAAGGCCAATGTGATGAGGTTTTCTCGGGGCTCTGTCCTTATTTCTGATACTACGAATAGATTTCAGCGATATATAGAATTAATTGATTTTACGCACATTTGTTAATGGCTAAAAATCTTTTGGTGAATGAAAATCCGAAAGTCCACCAATGAGAAAAAACAAGTGTTGGTTGTTCTGTATAAAATTAGTATCTCTAATTCTGTGATACGAGGGAAATTTTAGTTTGTGTTGAAAAGCATGATAATAAAAATATTTAAGTGGCCCTACGCTAGGTTACTACTCCTTGCGGAATAGTCCCCTCTCCTACTTCTTCACTATCATCAGCGATTGCATAATCCTTCAAAATGAATTCTACACTTCATAGAAATAAAGAGAGGAAAGAAAATTTATCCTTAAAGAGCACTGGACTTTACTTCTATGATTTGTGTCCTGTTACATAAATTAATAATAAGAACCATATGCCCGATTATTATGTTGATGAAAGGGAGCTCTAATTTGAATTAATTTCTATGCTGACACAGGACTTGAATATCACTGAACGCTATTGTTAAAATAATATCAAATGATCATTATAGCGACGAAGACCACACTGCCTTTCCACAACAAAGAAACACAGAGTAGAAACAAAAGGGAAACTCTTTTCTAGACAGTGGAATCAGTTCAGTGGATATTTCGGCCCTATGTCCAAGGGTCTTCAGCACAATACGAGAAAGAAAAAAAATATATATATATATATATATATATATATATATATATATATATATATATATATATATATATATATATATATATATATATAAACTTACATTAAAATGTGAGAATTAAAACTAACAATTATTAGTTAATAAAAACTAATAATAATTATTAGTTTTAATTATCACATTTTAATGCTGTAACTATGCTGTAAAATATAATTTTACTATACTTACTATACTTTTACTATACTTACAAATGATATAAAATCAAATCACAGAAAAGGCATGTTGAGGTCGGTACGGTTCTTTTGTGCCCATCTTATACGTTTTAAAGTGCCTATTATCAAGATTACGGTTCCTCGAAATGCAGATTTTTGGCAAAGGACGCTTAATCGTACTTTTTCTTAATGGAAAATCCATACCTAACTTAGAAGTAGTCTAAAATGATTAGCGAAACATGGCGCGCCTTAAGTAGACACTTAAGTAGAGGGAATCGTTAAAATACTCATAGCTTGTAGTTTACTTAGTGAGATACGTTTCTTATGCTTGAATTCATATTCAGTATATTTGTTTTCGTTGGTGGGTCAGCGGTTTTAAAAGCGAAAGCCCTTATATGAAATTTATGGATTGTTTAGCACGTTAGATAAAGATAATTTTTATTCAAGACAAATATGAGATTCGCCGCTAACACTAGCCCTAGAAAACTTGAATTATTAAATTATAGCTTAAAGCACCAAAGACAGTAAAAGTGAAATCTGATTCTTTAAATTGGTTAAGTGAAAACTTACGCAATCATATATGTCCTAAGAAATCAGGAAAACCTGGGAACTCAATTTTTAATGAAAGAGACCTCCATTTACAGCTATGAAGCTTTAGCACTTAGAGAGCGCTAAGTTTGAAAATGAGGAATGCGAGTGAAAAATCAGCAGAGAATGAGCGAAAAAAAATATGTTATCAGGGATCTCTAGAAATTGTAACTTTCCTGATCGGTGTAGCAAAAGAAAAATACTGCAATACTGAATACTGAAAAATACAAAAGCAAAAGAAAAATTTTCAGTAAACTGGGTTAAAAAATTTTTACTTGAACGCTTAACGTTATGTAAGAATATAACCCTAACATCTTGTTGTAAAAAAAAAGAAATTGAAAAGAAATGTATATGTCATTGAATAGCTAAAAACCAAAGCTTTGCATTAATATGTTCATTATCAAAATTATTCAAGGTTGACCACTTACATGTGGGTAAGTCAAATTATTAATTGACTTGCCTGTAGGCATCAATATTTTTAAAAGATGAATCATCCATTGATTTCGAAAATATTATAGCACAAATATAAGAGTCGGGGCGTTAGACTAGCCTATTTTGTACAACAAGAAAAGCATTGTCAAATTAACGAATTAGCACGCTTGTTTTTTTCACGGTTGAATGTAGCACCATGGTGAAGCTGCAATCGAAAAAAAATCTTCATAATTTTCTAACAGCCTTAAGAGAAATCTAAAAAATCCTGGTTTTTAAGTAAAAGTAGACCTAACACGGAACCAAGGGGCAACAAATTCTTTCATTTTAATGTCCTTCGTGTTCTATGATTTGTACAAGACAAAATTATTTGTTTCTATTAATTACATACATCCATGCACTTTGTTCTTTCATTTTAAATGCTTCATTTTACCTTTCTTGGCTCTTTTTCATGGAGTTGGTAGGCTTAGCGGAGCAACTTCGCCCATTCCTATTCTTGTGAATTGTTTTAGCATCAGAAATTACAATAATCTATTTTCTTTTCAGGGTGGCAAATTTTATTTTTGGGAACACGTCCATGAGCGTCCAGGAAGCTATCTACACACTATCCAGAATTTGATGTCAATGTTTATCTGGCCACTCCTGTTCGACAACTGCCAGCTAAATCGTAATATAGATGACATGATTGCCAAAAGTGGTTTTAGTTCATTGACACAAAACCGATTTTATGCCACCGGTACGACAGGGCTGTTCCAGCTAATCAAACCTCATGCAAGGGGAATTGCGACAAAATAGTACATTAGTGATGGGTCATTTTAAAATGTTGTTTTTGCACTCTATGTCAAATCTCAGAGGGAATGGTCTTCCAATGTTAAATTTTATGAATAATTACTTTAAACAGAAACACCTAAAAGTCTCTCGGTTTAGGTGCATTAGAATTTTTTTTTTCTTGCAGTAATAGAAGTGGGCTATAATGATTGTGTAATTTTGCGATTGGATAGACATAAAATTTAACTTGTTTCATGACATAGTCGAGCCTAAAACAAAAGGAGTTTTTCCCAGTATGTAGAAAGTGGCAGCAGGGGTTTTAATACCTTCTCAAAAATATTTTTCACTTCCAAGATAAAAAAGTAAACACAACATATAGTTTAATAATAGTGTGTAATATGAAGTAAATGTACCTCTGCCAATGCGAAGAGTAAATATAAACCTATTATAAAAATCTTTTTCATTTTCTCCCTTATTTGGAAAAAAAGCAAAAAAGAACTTCTGATATAACCCTGTTCGCTTTGGGTAAAACAGTACTGTACCAAGACCGAAAATTTCTAATTTTGAAACTATTCAACCTAATTCAGTAAGACCATTGTCTTCCAATCACCTTTGAGGTTTGACTGTTAGTGCAAAAATTTAAGAAACTTTTTTACAGGGTTTTTCTATGCTTCTAGTAATGGTACTATATGCTTTTAAACTAATCCTTTCCTTTTTGTTGCAAATGAATAGGTAATGAAAAATAAAAGAGATGACGCAAAAAATGTTAATTTGACTATGTCCATCTTTTGCCATAATCGTCGCCTATTGTTACACCATCGGAGTTTTATGGGTACGTCTGTGTAGTGGAAAAGAGAAGGGCTAAGAAGACCCAGAAACAAGACTAACTAAGAAATAAAGAACAAGAACACTCATGATTTTGATGACTGCTAGCAATCCTACGCGTTCCTTTCTCTTTCCAATTTTCTGTTTTCAGATAAATTTTTATATGAAGCCTGTAACTAATTCGTATAAACAAGCGTAATCCGGGCTAACGCTAAGAAATTGATCGAACAGAAGCAATTTAAAAATTTTGTGTGCTACTAATACAACTAGTACATCCTATTCAGCACATCAGAGCTTTATTTAGTCAAGTCCATGTTTATTCTTGTATACCAATCTTGAACTTCAGGATTGTTTAAATATGTTCAAACTGTTTAATTATTGTATGAATGTATTGTGGTTTTAATAATTATTAAGTAACAGAAGTTGTATTTTTTACTATCAATATAGGAACAAAACCGATTTTGACTAGGCACCTTAAATTAAGAGATCTTATGTCTGGTGACAGCCAATTAAAATTTTCTTCTTCTTCTTAAAAATAGCACCTGGAATCCTAAACGGGCTCCTTTCGTCTTCCAACTGTACCTTTTCACAAAAATAATGCATCCAAAAAAATACATAATACAACATTCACATACAATTCATTGCAAAATATAGAATTTGATGGACTTGTAGAAAGTGCATGTACTCGAGCTGCCTGCTCGGCCGGCTGGTATCGATTGTGCCATTCTACTTTATATCATTCTAAAATCGAAAAACATTCCCGGCAAAAAAATGGTATTGAATTTACACACAATAAACCCTTATAGGTCCTTCGAAAATGATTACTTACGTCCAGAAAATCGCAAATTTTTCTGTGCAAAACAACACTTAATTTCAGGACCACTTTTGCTTTCTATGCTTTCAATTTTCCTATGCAAAACAACCACTTAATTGTAGGATCACTTTAGTAAATGTGTTCCTCGGTTTCTGCAAAATATATAAGTAATTACATGCTCCCATACAGTTAATAAATCATTTAATAACTTTTCCTAATATTTACTTGCAGACAAGAAATGAACAACAATTTTAAAAACTGAAATGTTTAAAGTCCTATATAATAGCGTTCCTGGGTTGGGCCCGATTGCCAGTTAGTCGCTAGGATGAAAATGAACACGACACCATCTTGCGGTAATTTCCGGGTCAAAGTTTGGCTTCATTCTTCAATTTAGTTTGGTTCGTTTTAGATCTTTTATCCTTTAATCCTTTCCCTTGAAAATTAATTACTAATTGTGAAATGAGTCATTATTCTGCCTTGATTTTGGAAGTCTAAATCGTATTAACAAGCTCAGGTTTGTATTCAACACAGTCTCAAACATCCTTGAAAACTAACTCGAATCATAGAGGCTGGAACCTAAAAAAAAAGTAAGTGCTAACTGCAATCCACGAAGAGGAATTTCTAATTTTTACAAGCTGAAAACAAAATATCAGAGGGCCGACTCTCCGTTGAAGTGAATGCACTCCATTGAACTATATGGTACAAGGTTTGAAATAAAAAAAATTAAGCATATAGCAAAGTGGGTTTCAACTCTCATTGAAATATTGAAAATTTCGGTCATGATGTGTCAACTTAAGCTGCTCTAATGTAAGACTCTCCTAAATTTCATCAGGGATTTTGTCAGGTCCTGCATTAAGAACTCATAATGAGGATCGTCTATGGATGCAACTGTGAAAAAAAAGCCTAAACATTACATTAATGCATCGCTGAATCATTTCATGGCCCAAAAGTTGGGTGACAGTACATTTCCTCATTTCTAAAACCAAATGTATATATGACAACTTTTCGAAGTCTCACAAGACAGAGTCTAAATAAGGTGCGCTAGAACTGCATCTTCTAGAGTTATATTCAAACAAGAAAAACTTGTAAAAATTAAAATTAATAGCTGAATAACTAGCATAATACATCTAGAATATACAGAGTAGTATTGAAGCTAGAGGAACTCTTAAGCACAATAGCTTACTTTTTGAAAGTTTCAGGAACGCCCTACGGTTTTAGACAGAATTATTTCTGGTCAAAGAGTAATACATTCTAAGTAATCCATATGCTACTTTATTCAATGTGTTACTTCAACATGTGTTTTAAATGTTTATATTGTTGCTTGTCAATAAAAGAATTTCTAACACAACTTTGTTTTCATTTTAATCTGGAGCTACAAATACACACATGATGTTCCCGACCTTTCTGCCCGATCCACACTAAACATTGGCACTGTTTCTGTTTTTGTCTAACCTGTTTGTTTAAAAATACAGAAAGGAACGGAAAACAGAAATAGGTCATCTGTTTTTGTCAGACCTTTTTCTGTTCTGTTTTTTAACCTGTTTCTTCCGTCTCTGTATTTTACCTGTTTTTTTTTTTTTTTTTACCGAGCGCTTGCGCTTGAAATTAAAGGCAACTGTTCAAAAACCCCACATAACCGGTTAAGAAATCCATCCATTTTTAATGCACATGAGTTAGCTAATGCTCAAGCGAAATTTTCAGGGCAATCCAGGTCTATCACCCCACTTCTCCCCAAACCCAACCATGGACTTGGACCCTTCCTATAATCAATACTAATTTCTTATACTGGACCAAAGAAGTTACCCCAGTCTACTGCAGAAAAAAATTGCTGAACCCAATAAAATTACATACAGTGACCATTTCCTCATTTTTGTTAATGGGTCTAAAATAAATGAAAAGGTTTTGAGTGGAGCTTATCTACCATCCCTCAATACAGCAGTTAATCAGAGACTGTCCGATAATGTTTCTATTATGTCAGCGGAGTCAAATGTCATAATTATGGCATTACAGTATGTTAAGAATAATTTCTCATAGAGCCGTAATATGCAAAATATTATAGTATATCCTGAATTGATGTCACGCCTAGAGCTCCTATATATGGCATCCCAATATAAGATGGATATAAATTCATTCCATTGTCCAACTCTCACAAATGCCCTTGCTTCACGAGGCATAATGACGTATTTCCAATATGTTCCATACCACTCAGGCATTATCAGGTATTCATCATGTTGATGAAACTGCAAAAAAAGTTCCTAAATAGTGACCAGCCAAGTGTGAGACCAATCCCCCTTAAAGATATTTATCGATGGAGATTATCAGAGGCCCACCCGATTAATATAATCTAAATTTATCTCCTTTCCCCAATAAGCATCAATCTAAGATCTACCATAGAATCTGTTCAGGCTCAAATGGGCTAAACCTTCAGGCTTTTTTATCAGTTCTCAAGTTCTACTGGTTTAACCCTCTCCACCCCAATTTGCCGACATTGCAAAACATAAAAATGAAAAAAAGTGACCAATGCCTATTTAAATGTAATATGCTGACGTTGGCACAACTTGTCCTTCAAAGTAAATTGTTGAAGTGATTTTTGGCAGTTTCTTTACGCTAACTTGAGAATCGCAGCGTATAATCTCTATCAACATTTTGACTGGTGAATTCAGACGCTTTGAAACGGAGTTGTTGAAAGTTTTAGAAATTCATATCCCAGGGGTAGGAAAAATGACATCAGGTGATATAGAACTTATTTACTCAGACAGGAAAGATGGGGTACATAGACAGGGAGTAGGACTCATGATGAATAAGGAAGCTACTAGGTCTTGTTTGAGTTGGGGGGGGGGTACTAACAATAGAATGCTAGTCGCTCATTTTATGACTAAAAAGTGAAGGTATAATTCATAATAGTAAATGCCCCTGTAGAATCGACTGACATAGATGGTAGTGACTCAGATGAATATTACTTACAGGTAAAGAAAAAACAGGAAGGAAGGACAGAAACAGAATAATTTTCGGAAAATAATTTGTGAAGCAGCTAATGGTGTCTTGTGGAAGAAAGTTAGAAAAGCAGCTAGGAATATTAGTGAAAAAGCGGTATGTTTAATAGAGAGGAGAAGGGGCTTGAACAAGACTTATCTGAGTGAGATATGAAAACAAAAGGAATAGAAAGAAAGTGGAGAAAGCATTAAAATATGAACTAAGGAGGTGTGAAGAGAGAATAAAATTGCCGAGGATCTAGAAGATACAACTAGACGGTGTAATAGTAAAAAAATTGTACTGACATGCTAATAAATTGAGAGGGAGTAGTCAATCCGGACTTGTCCCAGTTAAAGATAGGAACGGGGCCACAATTAGTGGTAAGGAAAGAGTTAAAGAGAAATGGGCATAACATATTGACAGAATATGCTAAACCAGGATAGAAATTCATAGAAAAGATATAGAGGAGAATGAAAAACTTTACGACACCTTGGCTGTGAGGAAAGATTTATTTTGTGAGGAAGAATCAGTGACAGTACTAAAACGATTTAAAAATAAGGCCTAGGTGCTGATAGTGTGGTAAATTAGTTTCTTAAATATGGTGGTTATTAGGTTAGAAACAAGATACTGACGATTACGAATATGATTTTCAAAAGGGGAAGTACCTAACGATCTTAGGAAACCCTAATTAAAACCTTATATAGGAAAGGTGATAAGAGTGAGTTTGGTAATTATAGAGGAATTAGCCTGGTTTCTGTAGGTAGCAATTTACTTAGTATGATGTTACTTCTTAGACTATATAGTGCTATGCACGAGAATAACACTGTTGCGGTTAAGGTAGGAAATGAGGTTAGTAGTTGATTTCGTAGTAAATCAGGAGATGAGCAGGGTTGTGTTCTATCCTCACTTAGATCATGCTGATGATTTAAGCATCCTAGATGCCCGGTAATACGAGCTAGACTCTCAGCCGGGCATACAAATGCTTTTGTTGTATTTAGTTTGTAAATAAAAAGAACCTGAACCTAGATGAAAGTGTGAGCAAAATGAATGAACTTTTAGAAGTTCTGTGAGTTCTGTGTGCTAGAATTGGTTTAAAAATTAATGTTAAGAAGACTAAGTCGCCAAGACTAGGACTAAGTGATGATGAATAGGTGATGCTGGGCAACGAAAAGATCGATTAAGCGGACAGCTTCACTTACCTAGGTTGTATTATTAGTTAAGACGGTGGGTGAGTGAAGATGTTAAAAGTAGAAAAGCCAAGGCCCGGAGTGTTTTCACAGTTGAAAAAAGTTGGGAAGAATAGGAAAATAAGTCTGCGAACCAAGAATAGAATATTGGAAGCTACAGTGATGACGGTGGTCAAGTGTGGTTCTGAAGCATGTGCGTTCCGAAAAACGGATAAAGATTTGCTAGATGTTTTCTATACAAATTGCCTACGGATTGTTCTGGGTAACCGACTGACTGACCGTATTTCAAACAGTAGGCTATACGAAAAGTGTGGTTCAATCCTGCTTTCTAGGGATATAGTGAGAGAAAAATTGAAATGGCTAGATTATGTTCTGCGGATGAAGGGTGACAGATTGTCCTTCTCAGCCAACCGCCTAGGGCTAAACGGAAAGCAGGTCGTCCTCAGTTGGTGTGGGAAGATGTCGCAAGGAAAGATTTAAGGGAAATAGTAATTCCCTGGAAGAGTATAAAGAGCGAGGCTTTGAATAGATTGGTAGGTAGGAGGAGAGTGCGCATCTGTGTTCGCCTCAGGCGGCTTGGTGCTGCGGTGAGTTGTTAGTAGTAGTAGTAGTATAGATGATAGGGTACGACATCCTAAAAGAGAAGAAAATAAGCCAAATGAAAATTGTTAAGACAGCTGTTTTTCCAAAAACAGAAAGCAGAAACAAGTAACCTGTTACTGACGGGCCTGGTTCTGTTCTTTTTTTTCTCTTTCATCTGTTTTCTGAAAAAGAGAAGCAGTGCCGATACTTAGTCCACGCCCCTTTAAATATAACAAGAGAATCTTGCACCTCCTTTAGAAAAGTTGCAATATAACTTGACATAAATACCCTCTGTGTAATTGTATAGATGCATTTCTCTAAGATCACCTTAAAAATTCTTTTTTTTTTCGCATCCCCGGTTGGGAACACCAGATGTTAATATATGAAAATTCGGAGTCAAGTCTTTTATTCCAAAAAATGACTTAACAAAATAGAAAAGGAGACAATTTTGGCCGTAATTCCGAAAGACATCCAAGGAAGAGAAGAATAACATCCAAACGACAAAAAAAAACACTGAAAAAGAAACAAAAATATAGACAGGCACAAAATGCAAGGGAAAAGACTAAATGAACGGTATACATCGAAATTGCTCAGCGGTACTATGACTACAGTTTTTAGTTAAAATAAATAAAATAAGTTTGAATAAGATTTAGACTGAGAATTATAAACTAGAAAACTTAACATTAATAACATTAATGTTAAATGTTAACGACGTAGGCAATAATGCTCCTAAACCAAAAAAAAATGAATTTAACATTTATTTAATGTCACCTTTAACATTGATTTAATGTCAGCGAGATTAAATAGTTAATCGAATCGGTTAACTAATTAAAAGATTAAAATCCAAAGAAAGAATACCAATTCTTAAATCCTATATACCTTCTTACCTTTTAAACCAAAATTATTAATATACTAGAGTATCAAAAGTAGTAGCTACAAAGTAAAACCAAAGATCAGTGTGAGCTAGGTTGACCCCGGAATATTTTACAAAGAAAAGGCGATACGTTTGCCCAAATAGAGAGGGTAAGATCGTTTAAACGAGAAATTTCACGTCAATGTAATCAACCTTCGGGAAGCTTCCAGTCTCCATTGACTACGTATCCTGCCTAGTTTTAGTAACTTTTTTTAATAATATCGTGGTCGCTATTCAAAAAGAAGAAATCATTTTTGGTATCGCCTTTCATCGCAGTTAGCACAGCTAAAATCTGCACCTCAAAATAGGTTTTCAAAGCATTATCAGTCAGACGTATAGAGCCAAAATGTCTTAACCCACAGATTCCCAAACTTTTTTTTTCTCATAGACTATTTTCAAAATTTTGATGGTGCTGGTGTACCCCGTGCAGCTAAGTTTCTACCATATTTCCAGTACTCAAAAAGATTGGAAAGATTAGATCTAATTATGGAGATTCCTGCTGCGGCTTAGTTTCAACCACGAAGTGACAATTTTAAAAAAGGAAAGTAATAATTGATGGTTAATTAATTAATTGGTTGTGCTATGAGTGCAAGAGAAAAACTGGCCAGTCAAAAAGAGATTTAATCCAAATTTACTTTTTTGGCATATACAGTCAAGAAAAAAAATTCTTACTTATCTTATTTAGAAAGCCCCTTTCGGAGTAGTAAGAATAAGAAGAGCAATTGTGTGTTTTCTTGGCTCATATTTATTCAAATACTCAATTATTACCCTAATAATTTAATTATTACCCTATTAATTAAACATCAACGTCGTCACGTAATTTCTAAAATGACAATCATAAAATAGTCAAATTTTAATGGGAGGGATGTACTTGATGGATTGACAGCAAATTATCAATATTGGGCTTTAGTTTTGTTAAGAATTACCAAGAAGCTTCCCGTTCTGTGATATTTCATATGCTTCTTTTTTATGAAAAGGTAGGTAACGAAAACGAAAAAATTGCGACATCATATGACGAGGGAAACGCTATCAAAAGTTATATCACAATTCCCTGAAGTCCAGGATAATTTTTTGGGGTATTTCTCTCTGCAGCCAAAACGTTTCATACCCCTTTTTTAATTTCACGTTCTTTTCTTCTGTGTCATCAAATAGATTTATGATGCATAGTGGTATTTCTATCGTCACAATGTCGTCAAATCAGATTTTGAAGCCGTCACGCAGTGCAATTTGAAAACCTGGACATTTGAAACTGGATAAGTTTGAAAACCGGGGATATTCGCACTGACGAATATTTTGTTACCTAAATTACAATTTTTAAAGCTAAAATTACACCCTGTATTTTTTTTATTGAGGGGGTCCCCCTTGTAACTGTCAGTTAATACTGTTAATTTTTTGAACAAATCGATCAAATACGCCATGTCCACTTTTAAATTGATCAAATTTTCTTTTAAATCTGAATATTTAATTTCCAGAAACACTAAAACTAATGCAAAATTGAGTCAAATGTTTTTAAACGTGTACTTTTCGACAACCAGCCTACTTCGTTATGCAAGGGGGATCGTTGGAAGTCTTCATCATTTTTATCACACAATTGCATAAATAAACACAGTGAGTTTTTATTACCGTTTTCACGCGTAACAGTCACTGTTCTTAAAATATTATCTGCCTGATAGTCAAGCCAACATTTTATTTCTTCACTAACGAAAACAGATTAATTTTCACGGACCCCCGTTTACTAATTGTGAATCCCAGTTTTTTCTTTATCCCGCCAACGTAGATCCTTCTCGAGTCCCCCGTCAACACCTTGGGGTCCACCCGGAGCCCTTTGGGAATCACCGTCTTAACCATCACCGGTGAATGTTCGACTTTCCTTTTTCTCTGCTTGGATTCAATTAGCTTTACGAGTCAGCCTTTTCAGTCTGATGCAAGCTATGTGGGTAAAAGTTAAAGTTAGGTTAGGTAAGATTTTGTTAGTTTAGGTTAGGTCAGGTTAAGTTAAATATGGTTCTAAATGTCAGAAATGGATTAAAAACCTAAGCTAACCTCATCTAGCCAAACCAATCTATTCTAAACTAACCTGTCATCATCAAACATTGCATTAAATTAAAGAAGTTGACTGGCAACGCTGACTAAATCCAAGAAAAAAAAGGGTATTTCGGACATTCACCGGTGAATGTCGACGTTCACCGGTGAATGTCGACGTTCACCAATTTGCGGACATTTAAGGTAACATATATATAATTATATAACAGAAAAAGGGGAAAAGGAAAATACACACTCAGGATATCATATTCTGCCAATGGCATTTGCATGTGCTGATGCAAGAAGACCGACAAATGTTCTTTCTAATGGATTTCTCCTTTCAATAATTATGAAAATAAAACATCATCACTAATGCATGTTCCCCGTGTTCAATATTGACAAATTTATCACCTAGAAATTGTTTGGTTTATATTTAGGACTCATGCAACTGCAATTAGTAAAAATCCTAAAGTGCAGGATATGCTCTTACACTACACAACTTAGCTCTTCCCCAAAATCACAATAATAAAGCTTACCAAGCCCAAAATATATAGACTATCCAAGCAACACTCTCTTTAACCTTTGGGACTCGGAATCAGAATCAGATGAATCATTATTGTAAGCTGGTCGAGCAGTTGTACATTTACGCGAACACAGATAGTGCATTAAAGGTATACGATACTTCCCGCAAAAGTCTACAAACTTCACATGCTCCACTCTTGTGTCAAAAAATACACCTGAAAAATAATCAAGTTTATTAAGACGATAAAAAAACTAGACCGTCTGTGCCAAGGCCCCATGGAATTTTTGATACAAGGGTCACAATTGGTGATCAGCACAAGCAGCTACGTCTCCTAATTTTGACCTTTCCATCCTGGTGCTGAGGTTAAATCTGGGTAGACAACAAAAATACACAACTAAAAACCTAGCTCTTACTTCACACAAAGTATGGTTGCAATGTAACTCCTTCTGTTCAAGAGCTAGGGATCCCTCTTCTACTCTCCCGCACAGACCCAATTGAAACTAGACTATGAAAGGCCATAACTAGAACAACCACTGCTACCTCCCATTAAACTATCAGGCAGTTAGATATAAGAAAATATTTCTGCGCAAATAGGACAGTAGTTGTTTCCTCAAACCACAAATGGCTGAGATTTACAATCTCTTTTTGTAGATGTCTTGAGGAGAAGAATATAGGAGCTTTCTCCTCCGTTGAAATATGATTGCACTTAATTACCACAAAGCACAACTACGACACTAAAGCTTACTTCTCATTAAGATCGGACGGAACTTATCGTCCACTTCTAGTAGAAGCGCTGATAACAACAATTTAGGGAGCAGCCCTGGAGTTCCAACAGACACAATTGGGACACTAGCCCATTGAGATTCATTGGGATGTGGCGAGTCGTTCTGAAAGATGTCTTCACGACAAGGAAGTAGGGTTACCCTTCATCGTCCACAGAGAAGATGGTCCTAGACTTAAAAAAAAAGAAATGACATATCAAATGCTGTTACTGACTAAGTTTGGTTAAGATTTGACACAGAGGTCAGACCGGGGCTACCTAATGATTAATTCTTTAAACCAACTAGTGTTCAACTGTAAAATTATAATTTCAAATGCAAGCAAAACAAGCTGGAGGAGACCTAAAAGACTTTCGGAAAGGTCCCCTTATGCAGTTCTTTTTTTTTGCAGTAGTAAAAATTCGATAAGCAGCTCTCTGTGCTCGAAGAAATTGACCAGTAAATCGAGTGTCTATACGAGGTGTAATAAATGGTTCCACTTTACCTTTGGACATCTAAGATACTCATTAGGATTAACAAAATCATATATCAGTCGGATCTGTTGACTTTATCGGTGACTTTGCCCAGAGCTGAATCAATAACGAAAGCAGTAGCAAGTCCAATAAGTGTCTGTGCATTACTCAATCCTATGCTTTTGGTAAGTAATTCTTCAAATTTTTCTGACATTAATAACCTAATTATGCTAAGCTCTGTTCCTGACATTGAACCAGGGACAATAGCGAATTGAATTACCAGACACTCGACGAACTGTGTTGCCGCGTGTCAATCCTGCCAGTCTTGCAATGTTTGTCAACATGTCGCTTGCACCACAAGCTGGCTTGCACGCAAAAGCCCTCCAACCATGCTTTTCTATTTGCGTGCAATAACTACAGAATTAAGGTGATACCTGAGATTAATCTTATGAGGCAAAACAGCAAGACTAACAGCGGTACGGCCAATGTCGCGGTCCAAACGCGACTGGAATTTCAGAGGCTTTCCCCTCCCATTAGCATAGCTACCTCAGCTCCATCGAAACGACCCTTGTTACCTCAGCCTCACATAGGTTGGAGCAGAAGCTCTGTTCGCGACCAGAAACGGCTTGCAGCAATCCAACTATCACCGTACGCAGCGAGCCAAAACCCATTACCTCCCAAACACAGCAAACCAACACCTGATTCCGATCACGAACAGGCTCCTACCCTGTGATATTACAGACATTCAATACAGGCAACTACTAAACATTGATGCAGAGAAATGCGTTCATAAAACTCGTTTCCTGAAGTTCTCTCAAATGTGAGATCTCTCACAAATAAACTGGAAGAACTTAGTGAGTCTCAAGTTGAAATTTCGGGTTGTGATGTGTACATGCTACCAGCATTTGACAAAAATGGAAAACCTGTGAGTCCTGGAGGTAGGGTCGATCTCCTCTGTCATTCATCATTCCTGAACTGCCAACTTAACACTAAAATTCCTCGGGATCCTGATTTTGAAATTCTGCGAGTACGGACTAGACCACAGTACCCACCAAAGGACGTATCGCCCGCGGTCTTTGGTTTGCTTTACTACGGCAGGGATCTATTCCGGAGCGACCAAGTGCCTTTTTTGTAGCTATGTGTCAAATTGATATGTTCTCAGTATCCTTACGTTCCAGCAAGAATTCTTGGTGATTTTAGCCATCTTAGACTGTCATGGCTAGCGGATCCACTATCGCTCAATTAAGTCTTGAAAGTGAATACATGCGACAACTGAATGTTAGACCTGATATATACAAACACCTTTTATTTCTGTGATTCTCCATTCATTGTCCTCCCAATCTATAGCACTGATCGTTTAACCACCATTTGTGAAGCAAGTGAAAAAGCACCAGTTAGAGAGAAAAAGGTAGTCTAAGGGCCCGTTAGAGAGAAAAAAGTTCTTTACTTCCAATTGGGTAAATGTGTATAAAGATTGGTTGAATAATAAAAAATGGCGTCACTTCCTTTACCCTACTCCACGGCCTTATTTATAACCGAAGAGTTCTATCGTAAGTACGAAAAGTTTTTTTTTTTTTTTTTTTCTTTTTTTTTTAGGAAAGTGATGAAGCCCCAAAACCCGCCAGGGGTAAAAAAAAGGAGACTGAACGACTCGTGGTAGAACTCGTTATTTTTATTCTTTGGGTAAGCTTAATGAAGCAAAATGGTTTCGGAACAGAATAGTGATCAAGACTCGTAAAGCATGGAAACATTATGGTAGTTTTACTGCCATCAGACTTGCTATCTCCAGCCCTCACACGTTCCATAAATAAGTGCAAGAAATAATTGGTCGACATAAAAAAAACCTGTGGCTATAAATGATCAATCTAGGGAGCCTGTATGTGCTGACCTTATTAATGAACACTTTGCTGCCATTTGTAGTCTGTCATTCCCTATACATTATGCCCGGTCTCCCTCCAGTATCTGAAATGCCTCCTTTCGAGATCCGTATTGTTGAAAAGAAACTAAAAAACCTTGATCCTCGGAAGTGTTTTACCCGAGGAAGATTGCTACTAAGATGTAGGAGTAAGGCTAGTCCAGTTTCAGCTGCTTGTTTCAATCAGTGTCTTGTTGATAAGGTTTTCCCAGAATGCATTAAGAGCACCTATATCAAGTCTATACATAAAGAAAAGAAACTTCAATCTGTAAATGACCTTGGACGATTTCAAAATCACTGTATGGTTTAAGATTTTAAAAAGTCTTATTTTCCAGTTTCCGTAGGACGATATTGAGCCTAATATTGATCCTTGTCAATTCAATTTCCTTCCAGATCATAGTGCTACATATTATCCGATCCGATTACTTGATGAAATGCTTAAGCATCTAGAAATCAATGAAGTTTACGCCGAAACACTACCAAGTGACATAGTCAAGGCTTTTGACAGTTTTGACCATGAAATCACTTTACAAGAAGCTAGAATTATGGACGCTCGATGGTTCTTAATCAGAATGACAGCTAGCTTCTTAACAGGTCGGTAACGGTGATCTATTTTGCATAATGGTCTGATTTCGTATTTTTTCAAAATCATTGTATATTTGATCTCATTATTTCATTTAGTATATTACTTTTCGTAATAGTGTCTAATTTTCCAAAATTGGAAACGCTTTCTAAAATTATACTGAACACTTTGCCTATATTCCTCCATATACCCTCTTAGCCCTGTTTCAACGCCTCCTATACATGTACCTCCTCTGTAAATAATCTAAGAATACTTTCTCGATACTATCGACTCGACCCCGGGGAAGCAAAACAAACATACATGCGTGACCATTGTTACCTGGAAAAATAAGAAACTTAACATTTTTTATATTGGCTTTATGAATTTAATTCATGTTGGGTTTCATTGTGGAATTTTCATCAATATCGCACTTTTTTAGGGGGGGGGCTATCCCCTTCTGCTAAAATTATACAAATTTTTATTAGCTAAAAGCTTTTGATGAACGACTATGAAATTAATAAGCTTTTTAGAGTTTTGGTTTCTATTAACACAATGACGTGAATTTAGGGGGGGGGGGTCGCATATCCCCTTTTTTGTGGATAATAATATGAATGTAATATTTTATGTTACACATATAAATATTTCTACAATTACAGGGGAGCAATTAACCCTGCATTTTCCCATATTACAGGCTTAACATAAAAATTCCTGTGAATAAAAGGATATTACTATAATCATAAGGGAGTAGATACCAATTTCGCATTTTTGATGCGTTTTTTTAAAGTTTCTTTTGTAGCCCCTTAACGAAAATCCTAGTTACGGCCCTGGGGATCATACAAAATTTCTACCTCCACCCTCCCCTCGTTTCTCCCTTAGAACTAATTCTGTATTTATTTGATGACTCAATGAGAGCTGGAATGTTTTGGCGTTAAAATGCACCCTTTGAGGTATCTCCCTATATATATATATATATATATATATATATATATATATATATATATATATATATATATATATATATATATATATATATATATATATATATATATATATATATATATATATATATATATATATATATATATATATATATATATATATATATATATGTACAGGGCAAAATAAAGGGATAATCTTTCAGATATCGTTTCAGGTTTTGGAGTAAGTTTTCAGCTCTTCGCCGAAAAAGGCAAGCTGATAGTTGAGCCAAACACATTTTCAGGCCTACCTTCTTGGAGTCTCAGTACTAGAAAATTACCTTTTATCACAATTTTTTCATTTTTTTTAATTAATTAAAGAAATTGACAGAACTTTATACCTCTGCTTTAGGGAACCCCGTGTGTTCCCTGCTTTATATTTCATTGGCTTCATCAAAGCTTGTGAAAACTCATTAAAATTCAGAGGAAAGTTGTGATTTTTTTATGCAAGGGCAATGACAATTCCCATTTTCTAGAGTATTGTTTCAACAAAAACTTGCCAATTTTTCAGACCATGCACAAGGTACAATTTTCCCACTAATTTCCGTATTACACCTATTTTTGGTCCTTAGATTGTTCCAAAACGCTTCACAATTCCACAATATCTGATTTGCAGGATCCTTTTCCTCCTATTAAATTGGAAAAGTAAACAGAAGAGGATTAATACACAAAAGTACAGACTCAACAGAGAATAAGTCATGGCACACCCTTAAACGGATTTCCACAGTAAATCATCGATAACTTTTACTTTGGAAGGTCTGTAACACAATTCAAAGCGTGAGAATAAATAAAAAAGGAAACTTGCCTTTACACTTAGGGTTCACACAATGGTGTGCACTTTGCAAATATTCTTTCAGATGTGAGGGAATATCGTCCATATTAAAAGGAATATTCTTTACTTTGACAATTCTAGCTGCTATCTCCATGAGCGACGGAGGGCTGTAGACCATTTCACGAACAAATCTGACAACTAAGGGATTATCTCGAAGACTAAGCTAAAAATAAAATAACTAGAATTGTTTAGAAGTCTGATAGACACATGAGAAGAGATGTTAAAGACTAGGTTCTTTCATGATATTATGTATAGATCTGAGAGTCTAAAATGATACTTTTTATGATGACTATCACTATAACTAATAGTACTTCCTAACAGTACTTCCTAATAGTACTTCCTACAGAATCTTAGGAATAGTACTTCCTATAGAATCTTCAATATTTAGAAACTACATGGGAAAAATTTGGTTTGAAATTTTCCATAAAAATATCTTTTAAGCTTTATCTCTATTAAAACATCTTAAACCTTAGGAATCTCCTGTGATACGACTTTAAAAACCTAGTAAACACCCTTAAATTATTCTTATTCTAGTGGGTTTCGGCTGTCCAATGATTCAATCCAATACTTCCAGTGCACATACATGCATAAATATGTAATACATAGTAGACCACACAAAAGTACATGTTAATGAACTGATAGTGACTCCACTGAACAATGCGGACACTTCCAGATAGCTTTTTTAAACAAAAGCTGCTTCTTTTAAAATATCACCACTAGCGTCAATTCATGAAAACCTAGGACAGGGGAGGGGGGACAATTTACTTTTCAATATCTAGCAGCGTGGCTATATTTTACGTTTTTTCAATTTTTCAATGAAAACAAATAATGTGCATTTTTTTTAAATCAAGGGGAGGGGAGCATGGCACCCCCTTCCCGACTGAAACCATTACATATCACCGGTTTCTCAAACTAAAATTATTACTTGATTTTACAAGTAAATTAAAGAGAGGGAATTATTCCTTGTTAATTTATTCTGTAGTTCTAGCAAAGCATTCCATTCATAGACTCAGTTTCGTAAAATTGACTTCTATCTCTGTCTTTACCTTTAATTTATGTTAAAAAACTGATTTTAACGTCAAAGAAAAGAGCAGCGTTAAAACTTGAAACGGACAAAAATTACTCAAATATGAGAGAAGAGAAGGGCGCTGCTAATCTCATCCAATGCTTTTTATGCTCAAATTTAACTCGCACTTTTGTGCAAATATCTGCTCTTTATCATAGTATTACGAGAACGAAGATATTCGTTTGACTGTTTAACTTGCTATAAGAATAGGGTTTTCCGAAGATTTGAAACGGGAGAATTCTTAGTCTGAATTTTTGGTAGACCATAGATAAATAAAACATTATCAATTTTCAACAGGCTCTATTTTTTAAATCATATTAAGTTTTCAGTAAAGCGCAAATGAAACTTAGCGAAAGCATTAAGGGTTACCAGGGTATGGTAACCACGCTCTTATTATGGTTATACCTGTTTACTTCAAGTTCTAACGACACTCTTCATTTCATGCAAAAAACTTGTTTTTTCATTGCATCTCTGTCTGTTTTTAATTTGTTAATAATTCTGGAGGAGAGATATTTTTGCATGAAATATCAAAACTAATTTCCAGGCCTTGATTTTTTTCAATTCTTCAGTGGATTGTGGGTTCTTTTGACAAAGCTTGCTCATGAGGGGAGGGGGTCCCTCTCTCTTGGGTGTCCTACAAATGCAGTTTTCCAGTTGACACTTAGAATCATTCCACAACGAAAAAGGAAACTCTCGCCTCGTCGGCAACCATATTGAACGCTTAGCCCAAACATATCCCATCAAAAGAAGAGAATTTATAGAATAAATTACCCCCTCCATGTATATCTGAAGAACCTTTCACCGAGAATTGGAGAGTTCGAACACTTAAGTGCACTTTTTGAGGCTTCGGCACTCTCTTCACACAAAAAAACTCACTGACCTCTTTAATAGCTAGTGACCATTCCATACCTTAAATAATAATAACAAATTTAAAAAATAAAAAATGAATCAACTTAGGTAAATGAACCTTACAAATAATTGCCCAAACAAACCGGTTATTTGAAATGGACTGCACACATTAGCCATCTCATTGCATGTCCCATGCCCTGCATATTTACGTTTTTGGGTTAGACTTCCCTACAATCTATGGTTATTTTCTCTCAATGAATCGGTTGAAAAAGCCACCGAAGTAATTAGATCCCCCTATGTAATTTATCCTATCCGGAAAACGATCATGTATAGGCTGTTTTCCCTCTAATACAAAGACCCTGTAAAAACTATGAAATAATAATCTGAAGTAATCATATTTACGTCTTCACCGTTTAGTTTTGGGTCCCTCGTACACATTTCATATCTGAAAAGGCCTGAACAAAAGCTTTATAGATGAAAAACTTTGAAAGTCGTTAACCACGAAGCTAATATTTTGCAGGGAACGTGCTATCAAATAAAAGAAGGGCGACTGATATATTTACAGACCAATTTATCACCCTACTGAAGTCCACCAACCAGAGGTTTTATACAACGCTTTTTGATAGTGTTGCTTTCGATAGTAACTGGGGATCAATAGCATATTAGCCCTATTCAGGCTAAAATTTATGTTTTGTGGCGCAGCAGGACAAAATCGAATCGAGAGTTCGTTACGGCGGGATATAGTCTGTTAATTTAAAAAAAGGCAGGGGCTTCCGATTTTCGTTGAAAAAAAAAACAAGTTACGATATCCTCCGAAGAAAACGGAAAACAGAAATTCACATTGTTTTTTTTTATATTGAAAAAGAATTTTACAAAAAAAAATTAACAACAAACCCGAAGTTCAAAAGCTTGTGTGGGTAAACATCCCCCTTTATAAAACCCTACTTACTCACTCACTACCAGCCGTACTTACTTTCTCCTTCCCCCACCAAAATATCCAACACATTATAAATATTCACGACTGAAATAGATGAGGAAGACACATAACCATTCATCTAATGTAAAAAACCTCCACGTCCCCTCATAGAAAAATGTGATCGTATTATTAAGAAATAAAAATTGTACTTTCATAGATAATAAGGCTGAGGGCTGAGATTTTGAAATTAATATTATAATTTACAACATCAAGATAGCACTTCTTTTTGGGTATTTTTCCTCCTTTTTCTAAAAGTATGCAAATTTTTACATGCTAATCAAGTTTGAAAGCTGACTTTAAGCTTTGTATATTTTATATATTCGGAATCAGTACAAAAAGTAGCTTTCTTTAATATATTTTTCCTTTTCAAGTTGCTGTTTTTTACAATTGTGATTACTATTGACAATGGGTACCCTTGTAATTACCATTCCTTAATAGAAATAGTTTGATAATTGATATGATTTTGCCAATGAATCTTTCAACGAGCAAATATATTTCGTCCCTACACAGACCCACTCAAAATACATTAGTATAAAGTGCAGAATTAGTGTACCCACAAAAAAGAAAGGCAATACATCGGATTCTGAAATCCTTCGCCCCCCCTCCCAAACACACAGAAGACTCCCAAAGTGCAAAAAAATCTTAATACAGCAAAAAATCGGAATTTACTAATATGAAAAGTCTATTTTGCTTTTTGACAATTAAATTCTGAAATAAACAAATTTAATATTTCAAATTGTGTACTTGTGCCATTATTGTGATTTTTACAAATTTTTTTTATTCTCTTTAAGCATTAAATTCATGGAAACTTAAAAAGACAAAAAGGTAAGCGACCCCCCACCCTTCCACCAAAGTCCTATTTTAGGATGGTTCCATGTTTTAAGCAAGTGCAAATACCTTGTTTTAAAGATCTAACACGTCTATAATCATTTTTATTATACTTACGACCAACTTGGATGAATCCAATTGCTGTACACTAAAAAATGAATGCTAAAAGAAAAAAAAGAAAAAAGAAGAAACTATACCTCCATCAGACCACCAAGCTTGGCAATTTCTTGAGGTAATGTTGTCAACCTGTTTTTGTGTAAGAGTAAAGATTTTAGTTGTTTCAATGCTGCAATGGATGTTGGTAGACTTTCTAGATGATTTTCACTGAGGTTGAGTACCTGTAGGTGAGACAAAAGACCTACTTGAGCTGGTATTTCTTGGAGTTGATTACCACCCAGGTAAAGAATCTGAAGTCTGTGGAAAGACTAAACATTAAACTGGGGAAGTAAATGGACTATTTTCAATAGCTACAAGCTTATGAATAAAAATATATAATTAGCCTTCAAATTATTAGCAACCCTTTTAACTATGGTCATTTTGGCATACCTATGTAAATTTACATCATAATAATTAAACCTACATAAATTATTTAATAATTGAGCATGTTTATGGATTTTGTTTCCCGCTTACCTTTTTCTTTTCTTATAAACATCAGAAGCTATTATTTATTGTTATTATCTATTTTCATTAGCCTTGTTTACTATAATTAAGCAACTGAATTAAGCCCTTGCTCAGATCTGAAAATCTTCTCATAATGTAACAAAGACTAGCACTTACTTATCAGTAAAACTAGAAGCTTTAGGAATTTAGCCCCAAGGATAAGGGTCATCTTTCAATCATTTCGTTTTTAGAATCTACTTAGCTGAATTAATCAAAACGCTTCAAGTTACGCCTTCAATTTTATAGAAGATCAGGAGGATAAAAACAGGGAGGAGATTCCTCCCTGCTTGCTGGGAGAAGATTACAAAAAATAGACAAGGTGGTTAAAGTACAAGCCCTGAATAGGATGGTGATGACAAAGTGTTCGCCAGTGTGTTGACCTTAGGTACCGGAACTCTACATTTTTTTTTAAGGGTATAATAGGCTATCAGTCAATAATCCATTGTTTCCATAAACAAGTTTTTATTTGTTTCTAAGGCAAAGCAGACACAGTAAGGTAGCAAAAGCTAAAATTTTTTGAGAGCTAAATATCTTGATGGCTAAATTGGTTATTATGAAATATGTTGACCAATTGATCAAGCAAGCTCAACCAAAAGGAATGGGCTATGAATCTCAGTTTCACAGAAAAATAATAACAACAAATTAATAAAAATAAGGAAAGTCATTTGAATTACGGTAGCCACCACAAGAAGTTTTAATTGCGAGTGTTTTATTTTTGCTTTGTTTTTTTTTAGACTTTTAAATATAAGTTTAGGTCTATAGGATCAGTTGGTCAATTCTATCTTCCAGGTGTCCAAGCTGTCAAAAAATAGACTTATCTTGAACAAGAGCATTGACAGCCATTTAGGCGTTAACAGAGAGGGAGGCCAAAATATAACCTTAGTCACATACATTGACCGTGATCCCCAATGAGCGTATTCGTCACTCAAATCGCAGTGGGAAGATGTCCCTGCCACAGCTGTATTGCTAGTTGTCTAAAAGTTTTTTTGCTTTTTTTTTAAGAACTAAGTAAGCATGTCATGCCCTTTTCCTTGCTTACAGAATTACTGCAACTACTACTAACAACTCACTGCAGCACTAAGCCGCCCGAGGCCAAAATAGCTGCGTACGCTCCTTCTCCATCCTTATCTGTCCAAGGCTACCCTCTTCCCCCATTCCAATGTCTTTTATATCTTTCCTTACGACATCTTCCTATGCAATTTAGGAAGATCTGCTTTTCGCTTGGCTCTAGATGGATGGCCAAAAAGGACGATCTTTGACAATCTCTCATCCTTCATCTACAAAATATGTCCTAGCAATGTCAAACTTTCTCTCATTATAGCCCTAGAAAGTGGGATGGAAAGAAAGATCATACAGAATAGTATTTGAAATATAGTTAGTCAGAAGGACTCCCAAAACTACCCATAGAAAATCCCCCTGGAAAACCTTTAACAATCCTCCTCTGTCCTTCGAAGCACCCACCTATCACAGCTATAGTTGACCAATGTCACCGCTGTAGCTTCTAATATTCTAATCTTGGTTCATACAAATTCCTTCCTATTCTTCCAAACTTTCTTAATTGTGAAAAAAACACCCCCCGCCTTGGCTTTTTTACTTTTAACATCTTTACTGTATCCACCATCTTCACTAATGATGCTACCCAGGTAAGTGAAGCTATCATATTAATCGACTGGTTGGAGAATAAAACTTTCGATACCAAAATCATTGTTATTATATCCCGAAAGCTTAAAAAGAAATTTTATTTTAAAGGCCATTATTATCAAACAAACAACCAAACTTTTCAGTTTTTTTCCTGTAAATTTGTACTTTGCAACTTAGATTGACAGTATATGGATTAAAAAGCCTGGGCTATTACAACCCAAGGTAATGTACCTGTTACTTGTGGGCTACCAGCTGAAGCAATACCTATCTTGTTTGCGTTTTTTTTAATCATTGGTTGCCTACACATAACCGTCAATTTTCCTTTTTTTTTTGAGCTTTTAGTGTTTGCCTGTCTACCAAAAATATCTACTTTAGGACATATGAAAATAGGATGGCATTTTTTCCTTTTTTTGTAGAAATCTTAATTCTTTAAGTTTTCAATGAGTACATTTTATAATAGTATTCTGTTTTTGAATATCAATAGACTGTAAGTCAAACTTTCTATTTAACATTAAAACAATGTTTTTCGTTGCCAGGAACTAGTACATACAGTATGCAATGCTAAAAATGAAACTAGGCTACTTCAACCTTGACTAAATTCTGGTAGTTGTCAGTAATAAATTTAAGTGGAGCTTAATTTAATTTAAATATCTGGGACACAAATTGTCCAAAGATGAAGGGTAAATGATTTTTTACTGACTAGTGAGCATGACAAATCAACTGTATTATGCAATGTATTCTAATGAAAGTCTTTCTTCTTTTCTCATATTGGCTAAGGTACATAATTTCTTTTTGTAGATTCTATTGCTGAAAAATATACTAGTTATAAATAAATAATATATAAAAACCTTTGTAGTTTTGCAATTCTTCCAGAAAATCCAGTTATACTGCCTCCTCCAATATACAAATACTTCAAAGTAGTCATATCATAGACTTGCTCTGGAAATCTGGTGAAATGATTTCCGCTCAAGTTGAGTTCTCTGAGCCTAAGCCGACCAAAGTTTTTTGGTAGACCATTCTCATCCAAACAATTATTCTTGATTATCAAAGAGGTAAGATGCTTCAACTCGATGATCACATCCGGTAAGAAAGTTAAGCTATTGGAGCTTAGATCAAGAAGTCTCAAATTATGGAAGTACAAGACTTCCACTGGCATTGTAACTAAATCATTGTGGAGCAGTAAGATTGTTTCATATAATCCTGTTTTCTCTGATACTTGCTGAGTTTGACATTCAGATGACTCCGTAGATTCATTAGGAACTAAGGCTATTTGCTCCATTGTTCTCCCCATAGCAAGGTTATCTAGTCGAAGATATGACAAATCAAGACTACGGTTTGGTGTCTTTGGTTCCTGAGTATCACTACTGTCAGATGAATATATAGAAGCCATCAGAATGGGAATAGCTGACTTTCCTGCAAAGATAAAATAAAAGTAAGCCAAACTATGAACTTCATAGCTGCAAAATAATGGTGGTATAACAAAATATGCACTATTTTTCCCTTTTCTCCCGTAAAGGTTTGGTGGAGAAAGAGGTAGATTAACGAACGTTTTCAGGCACACAAATACTATAAAACTGGATTCTATTAAACAGCCTATCAAAAATGACGTCAGAGAAATATACAGGATGCACCATTCAAAATGGATAAGCCATAACACAGCAATAGAATATTCTCGAAAACGCCATTTTCACCCTTACCCATGGCATTACACACTGGCTCGACACAAAAGAGGAAAAAAACATGAAGGACAAAAACCGATAACATAAATCTTCAGTCAGTAAAAAATTAGAGACCAAAAAGGCAGTTATGTAGGCAAAAACCACTAACAAGCCTTCCTCTTTACTAAAGAATGCAAAAAGACATTATATAATAACCAGTATTTTTCAAATGTAAGTAGAGAGCGACAATAAAACTTAAAAGAGACAGTATATGTAGTTTTTCTTGGAACGACTCCAGAGTTTCTTTAGAAAATTGACATCCTGGAATTTTTCTGCCTAAAAAAAGATCTATATAGGTCACGAGTTCGAGAAAATTCGTTAAGAGCCTCGGCATTTTACTAAAATAGGTGAAAAAACTGCAGAGTCCGCTGCCTCATCAAGATCAAGTAGTCAAAATAAAAATGATTTTAGAAAATTTCTTCCGCTATCACATGATAAGTCAATATTTTAACACCAGTTTCTGAACAAGAATTAAAGAATGTAGTTACTCTTTTGAAAAATGGTCATTCTGAGGGTATTGATGGATCATCGACATTTTTGTTAAAAGAAACATTCCCCCAAATCTCACGCATTTTATGTCATATAATAAACCTGGCATTTAAAAACGGGACGTTTCCTTCGTCATTAAAAGATTCAAGAATATTGGCTCTTTACAAAGAAGGGGAGAAAACAAATTCGTCAAATTATCGGCCAATATCGCTCCTGTCGGCTTTTCTAAAATAATTGAACGTTGTCTGTATAATAGAATAGTGCGATTTTTAGATCATTTTGAAATGATAAATCAGCTACAGTTGGGATTTCGGAAATGTCAATCTACCGATGATGCGGTCCTATTACTAACACAATATGTCCATGATATTCTTGACCGTGAGAAATTCCAGCTTCCATTTTTATTGACATTAAAAAAGCCTTTGATTCAATATCTCATAATATTTTAATGCATTACTTGGATCATTACAGTATAAGAGACCAGCAAAATCCCTAATAGCATCTTATATTAAGGACCGTTCTCAGTATGTTGATGGAGGTGATGTTTCATCTGAAATGACTCGTCAATCTAATACCGCTGGTCTCCCGCAAGGGTCAACACTTGGTCCCCTACTTTTCTTAATTTATGTAAACGACCTGAATAATTCAATGAGAATATTTGGTTTAAATGTGTAATTTGTGGGTGACACTGCGTGTAATGTCGCAGGGAAAGATATGAGCTGTTTGAAACTTGCATTTGAAGAAGTTTTCAACCATCTTCTATTGTGGCTTGAGTCAAATTACCTAGCTCTTAACGCTAATTAAAAAATTCGTGGTTTTTTCATGATGTAACGCTGCAGTTCCTGAGCTTCAACTAATTGAATCAAGTGATTTTATAATAAAGATTTCACGGGCAGCAACTATGCGATACATCGGAGTCTTCCTTGACTCCAATCTATCATGAAGCCTCATATATCTAATCTACGGATGAAATTGGGAAGAAATATAGAGATAATGCGAAGATTCAGGTCATCCCTTCCCTTTGAAGCAATGAGATCACTTTATTATGCACTTATTCATTCTCATTCAATGTTTTCATCACTTGAATACCTTAACACAGTTAGTTCTCATGTTGCGCCACTTCAGAGACAACAAAACAAAGCTTTGCGAGTCCTTAAGAGTTACTTGCTTTCCCTTAAATTGTATCCAGCGAAGTTGTCAACAGATTCTCTATATTGCTTTCTTAATATCCTTTCTTTAAGTGACTTCCTTTTTTGTGACTGTTGAGTCTATCCTCTTCAAACCGAAGTCTGATCGTGGTTTGCTTCCCTCATTTTTTCGTTCCTCGAACCTTTTCCCATTTATAAGAATTGAGCATGGACATCTAACTATAAATTTAATAAATTGTATCAGCCAAGAATAATAAATGGAATATTGAAATTTTCGCTTTGGAACTCGGTAACCAAATATTGGAATATTTATACGTCTAAATTGGATAGTTCAAAATCCATTCAAACAACCAACCAAAAACTTAGATTTATGTTGATATATTGAATTTTGTTTGTGATATCTGAATTGTCGTTGGTTAGTGCGGATCGCCTTTGGGATGTTAAGTTTGTTCCCATTTTATCTGGTTTTTGATGATACTGGACCTGGGCATTCTCCAGGGTTCTTGGTATCTTTTATTTATTATTATTATTTTTTTTATTTATTTCGCTGGATGTGTAAACGGGTGGTGTAGTTGACCGGGTAATGACAGGAGAATATGTTTGATTACACTTGTACGATTACCATGTAATGAAGTATGGATGTTGTATTTATTTAAAGAAGTTTTTTTCCATCCCATGCATTACAATTTTGCCTTCTCAGCCAGGCTCTGGACCTTTTGTTATTTATTTTGTTATTAAAAAAAACCCTGAACCCAATTTTGGAAACAAAAACCCATGAGTGGCGTCATGTTTATGAGCACATTTCAAGAGCATATACACATCATATTTGCCTCAGTAGTGGCTATATCTATTTAGTGTCTATGATCCAAGCAAAAATACATAAGGAATACAATCAAGTATAAAATTCAAAGTGTAATAAGTTGTTTTTTTTTCAAAAGGTGTTCAGCAGTTTCATAACACCTAGAGGACAAAAGAATGACAAAGAAATATATGGTTAGATTGCTTGAGACAACGACAATTACGAGTTAAAATTAAAAGTGAAGAACAAAGAAACAACCAGTTAGAAGAAATATGCAGTAAAGTGACAGCGAGAATCAAAAGTGAGAACCATAACTTGTCAACAATATTTTGAAAATTGGTATCCTGGGATTTTTTGGCCTGCAAAAAGGATCTACATCGAATAGATTAAAAATGGAAGTGAAGAACAAAGAAATATGCGGCTAAAAGATATGCCACAACGAGAACAAAGAAATATGTGGTTACAAGCGGCAACAAGACCACATTCAACATTATACAACTAGCTTTCAATGAAACACATCACTTAAGCACTTGTTTGGAGAAAATTGGCCAGCCTTTGAATAAGTTTAAACCAGTGCTGAATAAAAGTTGATTAGAGCACTAATTAGATTAGACATTTGGCGGTAGACTTGTCAGAATTCTGATTAATTTGCCAGCTGATAGATAGATATACCATTCAATCTACAATCCAGTGCCTTTTCCAAACATAAAAGTTACTACCACAAATTTGTGTTCCCAATCCCATAATGGTTGGATAAACCCTAGGCTATGAAGAAAGTGTTACTTTTTTTGCATTATTTAGCATTATAGAACAACTGTTGATGAGAAATATGTATTGAAAATGATAAAAACCAACAATAACAGCAAAGTTTTGCATATAGTCGATAATGTACAAATAGCCCTTTATATATAGACCTTACCTTACCTTAGTTCCTCCAGGGTCAGGTGTGGCGCATAGGGCGTCTACAAAGCCTCGCCAGACGTCTTGGAGCAGAGCTGCAGCAGTGACGTCCTCAAATTGCGGTCGGAGTGACAGCTCTGCTGTCCTCAGGTCTTGGTTGTACTGTCATCTCAAGGTATGTTTTGGTCAAGTTGTTCTACGCCTCCTCTCATGCGGTTCTTGAAAGTCGGTCCTCAGGCATTTGAAGGACATGACCAAGGTAGGTCCTTCTCCTTCACTTTGGGAGATTGGTAATAAGAGGCCAACCAGTTCATTGACAAACTTCTATATTCGTGACTTTCTCCTGCCACAGTATGTTCAGGAGTCTTCTAAGTCACATATTCTCAAACGCTTGGACATGCTTCTCTAACTGTATATTTAGTTTCCAGCAATTGTTACCATAAAGGAGACTGGACATCACATTGCTGGTTAGAAGATGTAGCTTTAAGTGTTGAGAGCATTTACTAGTATGCCAAATTGGTTTCAGTTTGGTGAGAGCTGAAGTTGCCTGTCCTATTCTCCTTTTTATTTTTTTTGTGCTTCCACCACCATGTTCAATCCAACTTCCAAGATACTTGAATTCCTGGACTGGTTGAATATCATTATCCCTGCATCTCAGTTTCAGCAGAGAGTCAGATATGGCCATACTCTTAGACTTGTTTAACACCAGACATTATCCTGAAGAACCACATCTCTCCGTTTTTGGTTGGAACACAGCATTTGCTATGTTCATAGAGGGTATTATCATTTTAGCTAGTTTTTAAGATACTCCATAATACTTTAAGATCTTCCATAAAACATATTGGTCAATAGAGTCAAACGCTTTTAAAAATCAATGAACAGTAGGTAGAGCTTGGTGTTCCATTCTCTAGGCTCCTCTGCCATTAATCTAAGGATGGAAATTAGATTGGAGCAGGATCAACCAGGCCAGAATCCATGCTGCTCTTCTTTGGGATGCAAGTCAAGGGCTGCTCTCAGGTGATGCAGTATGACTGTGGCTAATAGTTTACTAGCATCAATATTATATTGATACCTCTCCAATTGTCACATATTAGGGCATCTCCCTTCTTGAAGAGTCTTACTATAATTCCTCTTGTCCAATTGACTGGGATCTTCTTGCCATTTCAGACACTCACTAGAAGGGCAGTCCATACAGTAATACAGAATCGAAGGGATACCTTTAGCATTTCTGCTTTGATTCCATTGACTCCTGGTGCATGCCCGTTTTTCAGCTTTTTCCTAGCTATTCTTACTTCTTTGGTACTGGGAGGATCAGCACTTATGTCAATTTGTAAAAACGGTGTGTCAGGTACTATTTCTCAGTTGTCATTAGAAGGGTGAGCTAATCTCTGACCCCAAGAAAGTTGATAAATGATGGGCCTTATTAGGGACAAGTAGTTTGTTTTCTTGCCAATTATCTCATTTGACAAATGATATACCATATATCATTCAAGTCCCCTTTTTGGCAGCTTCTTCAGCACATGCTGCTTTCTCCTTAATCATTTTTTTTCTGTCACTTCTCTTGACAGCTTTATCTTTCTCATTATAGCAGAGCTGTAAGCATTCTTTTTTATCAGGGCTTGATGATCTAAGGATAGCTGTTTTAGTATCATTTTGTTTCCTTATGTATTCTCAGGTGTTATCAGACATTCACTCTTCTTTCGTTCTTTTCTTGAGTCTGATGGTTGTATTGGCCACATCATGGTATGTTTTCTTGATTGAGGCCCCAATACATTCCAGATCTGTGACATTATCATGTAGGTTTAAGGCTTCAAATCTGTTTTGCAGGAATATGCAGAAACTTCTTTGTGTAACCTGATCCTTCAACTTGTTTGGAAACTTTCTTGGCGCTCTGTTTCTGAGCTTTAAGCTTAATTTGGATTTCAGCTACCACAAGAATGTGATCTGAATTCATGTGCACTCCTGGAAAGCCATGTACATTAAGCAGGCTGCTTCTCCAATGTTTTGATATCAGGAAGTGCTCTATTTGATTTCTTGTTGGACCATCTGGGGACATCCATGTGTATTTATGAATTGTCTTGTGCTTCAACAAAGTCTCACCTATTACTAAATCATTACTCACTGCATAATCCACAAGAAGTACACCATTACCATTCATTTCTCCTATGCTGTGACAGCCTAGCACTTGTGCACAGTAACGGTGACCTGCACCAACTTTGACATTTAGATCATCAACAACACACATTATATTGCAGCTGGGAACATCCTTAGTAACTCCCTGCAGCATGTTGTAGAAAGTGTCCTTTTCGTCATCATCAGCTTCATTTGTTAGTGCATAACATGTGTTATAGTCAATTTTGTGTGGTTGGAGACAAAGCAAACTGTCATTAAGTGTTCATTGACTGGGTTACAGCTCGCCAATGCATCGTGTGCACTTGGTGACATCATAACTCCCACACAAGCCCAGTGCATTAAGGAGTCTCCACTATATGCTATAGTGTATCCATCACCAAACTTCTCTAAACTACTTCCAGTCCACCTTATTTCACTGAGAATCACTATATCCATCACATACTGTTTTGTCTCTTCAATAACTTGTTCTATTTTCAAATCTGGATCATGGTTCTAACATTCCAAAAACCCATCTTCATTGTTTCTTTTACAGTTAAAAATCAAGTCTGGGGGCAAGCAGGGGTTGTCATCTGAAAGGAGGATGTATCTGAGGCAGTTGTAAATGCTTCAATTGCAAGGCTCCCCCCCCCCCAAGGATTTCCTCTCAAGGTCCTGGGTGTGGGTTACAAGCCCACAGCCATAACCTCCTTACCTTATCCAAGCTTGGGACTGGCTACTCTGCACACCAAAGTATAAACAATAGGTCAACCCCCCCCCCCAAGGATTTCCTCTCAAGGTCCTGGGTGTGGGTTACAAGCCCACAGCCATAACCTCCTTACCTTATCCGAGCTTGGGACTGGCTACTCTGCACACCAAAGTATACACAATAGGTCAACTTTCTTATAGATTTGAATGGGGGTTATGTATCAGGAAGAGCTAAATTGAGTTAGAGGGGATGATCTCCAGGAATTGAGTTTAATGGTAGTGAGATACATGGGAGTTGAGTTTAATGAAGGTTCAGATGTATAAGGTTAATTTCAAAGCTTTGAGTTGAATGGGGTTGGGGTACATGTGAGCTGAGTTGAATGGGTATGAATTGTAAGGGGTTGAGCTGAATGAATTTGACTTGAATGGAGGCTCAGTTACAGGGGGTTTAGATTAATAAGGCCTGAGTTGCAAGAGAACCACTTCATCAAGCCTTAATGATTCTTCTGCAATTTTCTAGTCGTTTAATGGAAAGACAAATGGATGAAAGACTAACCATTAAATGACCAAAAACTGACTGAGTCCAGTGAATGTTTCAAATTGTTAAAAAGTAAACCAAAAAAAATCTAATGTTTTTAAAATTATGGTAAAGATGAAACACATTCTATTTTTGACATTAGTGTGCTGTGTAACTCATGTAAGGTTCCTTACTTAAGTTGTAATTTTTATATTGGGAGAGCCTACCAAGAACTTGGAAAGGGCTCCATGAAAACAAATCATCAATCAAAAATTGCTGAAGCTACAAAACAAAAATCACAATACTGATTCTGCATTATCCCTCCAAGCTCTAAATAGTCCTATTAATAGGATGGACTAAGTTTCCATAGATTATCTAGATAATTTGAGTACCCTAGATAAAAAATTTATATTAATTAATTAATATATATTATTAATTATGTGTACATATATATATATATATATATATATATATATATATATATATATATATATATATATATATATATATATATATATATATATGTATATATATATATATATATATATATATATCTATATATCTATCTATATATATAAAAATAAGTTGTCTGTCTGTCTGTCTGTGGATCAGGTGACGTCATGTTTCTGTGTCGGCTGACGTCATGTTTTCGACTGACGAAATTACGAAATTACATTGGGACACAAATGACGACCAGGACACCGGCACATAGGGAATATAAATGACGACCAGGACACTCAAAGAGAAAGCGACCGGGACACAAGGAATGTTCAATTAGCAATCACCATCAACAAAACACCGTCAACAAACCATCACAAATGACGACCGGGACACAGGGAGTATAAATGACGACCAGGACATAAGTAAAAAAAAACTAAAAAAAAAGGTAAAAACTACAAAAAAACTAAAAAGAAAAAAAACAAACTAAAAACTAATAAAAAAACTAAAAAAGCTAAAAAACTAAAAAAACTAAAAAATAAAAAAAACTAAAAACAGGAAACAAAAAGAAAAATAAAGGAGAAAAACAAAACTAAAAAAATAAAAATAAAAAAAAAATAAAAAGAAAAAAGAAAAAAAAACTAAAAAAACTAAAAAATGTAAAAACCAAAAAAAAACTAAAAAGAAAAGAAGGGGAAAAATACAAAAATTTATTTCATCATTTACCATTTCAAAAACGAATGTATATACAGACTGGGACACCGGAATACAAATGACGACCGGGACACAGGGAATATAAATGACGACCGGGACACAGGGACACAACTACAACGGGGACGCCGGGGGGCACAGGGGGATATATAAATGAAGATGGGGACACAGAGAATGTTCGATTAGCAATCACCATCAACAAAGCTCAAGGGCAATCATTAGAATCATGAGGTATAACTAAAAAAAACTAAAAAAAAGGCAGAAAACTAAAACCTAAAAAAAAGACCAATTCAAAAACGAATGTATATACAGACTGGGACACTGGGACACGAATGACGACCGGGACGCCGGGACACAAGGAATATCAATGACGCCCGTGACCCTCAAAGAGAATTCACAGACTGGGACACCGGGACATAAATGACCACCGGAACACATGGAATATAAATGACGACCGGGACACCGGGGGGCACACAGGGATATATAAATGACGACGGCGACACAGGGAATCGTCGATTAGCAATCACCATCAACAAAGCTCAAGGGCAATCATTAGAATCATGAGGTATAGATCTGAATATGGATTGTTTTCCCATGGACCATTATATGTTGCATGTTCAAGAGTTGGTAAACCTGACAATCTATTTATATGCACAGACAATGGGACAGCAAAGAATGTTGTATATTCGCAAGTTTTACATAGTTAAAAACATATATATATATATATATATATATATATATATATATATATATATATATATATATATATATATATATATATATATATATATATATATATCTATATTCATAGGTGGGACATAGGGACACAACTACAATGGCGCGTAACTAATATGGCGCGTAACGACTTACGCGCGCGGGGGGGCTTGGGGGGCGCGAAGCGCCCCCACCAACTAGGTGTTGGGGTGGCGCGAAGCGCCATAAGTTGTCTGTCTGTCTGTCTGTGGATCAGGTGACATCATGTTTCTGTGTCGGCTGACGTCATGTTTTCGACTGACGAAATTACGAAATTACATTGGGACACAAATGACGACCAGGACACCGGCACATAGGGAATATAAATGACGACCAGGACACTCAAAGAGAAAGCGACCGGGACACAAGGAATGTTCAATTAGCAATCACCATCAACAAAACACCGTCAACAAACCATCACAAATGACGACCGGGACACAGGGAGTATAAATGACGACCAGGACATAAGTAAAAAAAAACTAGAAAAAAGGTAAAAACTACAAAAAAACTAAAAAGAAAAAAACAAACTAAAAACTAATAAAAAAACTAAAAAAGCTAAAAAACTAAAAAAACTAAAAAATAAAAAAAAACTAAAAAAAGGAAACAAAAAGAAAAATAAAGGAGAAAAACAAAACTAAAAAAATAAAAATAAAAAAAAACTAAAAAGAAAAAAGAAAAAAAAACTAAAAAAACTAAAAAATGTAAAAACCAAAAAAAAACTAAAAAGAAAAAAAGGGGAAAAATACAAAAATTTATTTCATCATTTACCATTTCAAAAACGAATGTATATACAGACTGGGACACCGGAATACAAATGACGACCGGGACACAGGGAATATAAATGACGACCGGGACACAGGGACACAACTACAACGGGGACGCCGGGGGGCACAGGGGGATATATAAATGACGATGGGGACACAGAGAATGTTCGATTAGCAATCACCATCAACAAAGCTCAAGGGCAATCATTAGAATCATGAGGTATAACTAAAAAAAACTAAAAAAAAAGGCAGAAAACTAAAACCTAAAAAAAAGACCAATTCAAAAACGAATGTATATACAGACTGGGACACTGGGACACGAATGACGACCGGGACACCGGGACACAAGGAATATCAATGACGCCCGGGACCCTCAAAGAGAATTCACAGACTGGGACACCAGGACATAAATGACCACCGGAACACATGGAATATAAATGACGACCGGGACACCGGGGGGCACACAGGGATATATAAATGACGACGGCGACACAGGGAATCGTCGATTAGCAATCACCATCAACAAAGCTCAAGGGCAATCATTAGAATCATGAGGTATAGATCTGAATATGGATTGTTTTCCCATGGACCATTATATGTTGCATGTTCAAGAGTCGGTAAACCTGACAATCTATTTATATGCACAGACAATGGGACAGCAAAGAATGTTGTATATTCGCAAGTTTTACATAGTTAAAAACATATATATATATATATATATATATATATATATATATATATATATATATATATATATATATCTATATTCACAGGTGGGACATAGGGACACAACTACAATGGCGCGTAACGACTTACGCGCGCGGGGGGGCTTGGGGGGCGCGAAGCGCCTCCACCAACTAGGTGTTGGGGTGGCACGAAGCGCCACCCCAACAGCTTATATATATATATATATATATATATATATATATATATATATATATATATATATATATATATATATATATATATATATATATATATATATATATATATATATATATATATATATATATATATATATATATATATATATATATATATATATATATATATATATATATATTGATTAATTAATTAAAAACATTAATGTTAAGATGACTAAGCTGCTTGAACTAAAAATAAATGAAGGCAAAGAGGTGATATTGGGTAACAAGATTATTGAACAAGAAGATAGCTTCATATAGCTGGGTAGTATTATTGGTAAAAAAATGGTAGATGCAGTGAAGATATCCCAGATGGTTTTTTGCAGTTTCTATGAATAGTTCTTCTTCTATGAATAGTTTTAAGTACTTGTTGTCAAACAACAAGACCTGTGAAAAATGTGGTATTATCCCAATTCCTAGGACAATAATTAAAGAAAGGTTAAGATGGCTGCAATATGTTTTATAGATGAAGGATGAGAAATTGACAAATACTCATCCTTTGGCCATTTATCTGGGTCCAAAGAAAAAGTAGGTTTTTCTCAAATGGTGTGAGTAGCAGTAGTTTCAGGGATAGAATGGAACTTTAAAAAAAATACATCCCCAAGGGCCTGGTCTAGAGACACAGAGGAAACTCTTATGAGCCATAATTATGACAATTTCCGTAATACTCTCTACTTATGACACTAAAATATTATGCAAAATTCCTTAAATTCTAAAAATTTATAAAATAGATGAATGAAATTAGAGAAATGTAGCACACTGGCTGAGCATAGGCCATGAATAGAATTCCTGCTCAATCTAATACTTGAAGGTGTAGGCTATTTTCTGTTCTTCTTTGCATTTAGATTTTTTTTTTTCTTGAGGATTCTGGCAAATCCTTACTGTTGGGTATCCATCTGTATACAGATAGGCAGAATGAGGGATGGGGAACTAATACCCAATTTATTTACTTGCATCTCTTCAATTATACAGATTAAAATTCCTTAATAGACCTTGAACACAACAAGGTGTAGAACAACTCTCTCCCCTTCAGAAAATCTGTGGACAATCAGGTGTTGACTGATATTATGAGAGTGATTGGCAGGGTTAGAGAAGGTTTAACATGACAACCTTTATGCTAAAATTTATCTATACATCAACTCTTTTAATTTGGTACCCTGATATTACTCTCCTAGACTGTTACCAAGGGCTCAAAATGTAATTTTCAACAGTAGTAACTAGTAGGGTATATTTGGGAAGAGCATAAAAATACAGTAAATTACAGTTGGCCAGCTCTTCAGAAGGAAACATTCTAATAAAATAAAAGTAGTACAATTAGATTCCTTTTTTTACAATTATTCAAAATATGGTTGATTTTTTGGCAATCTAAAATGTGGAGATTAATGGAAACAAACATAAAAATATAATCAATAAAAAGTGCTGCATAATATAAGAGTTTCAACAAATACTGTTTTTTTTATATATCCTAGGTCTATGTCTGGTACCTTTGTAGGGGGGAGGGAGATATATTGGCATGAATTTGACCACAAAATTGGGAAAAGGAATAAAATAAGGAACCCAACAGTAATAGTATTATTTTGTTAGCATATTCCCATCAAAAGAGCTGCCAAACTGCAATTTTATCACAGGTGTATCTTGTTATGTGTTCACTATTTAGGTAGTAAAGTCTAGGGCTATACCCAGCCTTATTGGGAGGGGGAGACTGTAAATAAATGATAATTATATTTAGGAAGAGCATCAAAAGGAGAATCCATTAATAAGTCTGGTAAAATTCTAGTTTAGTAGCTTCTTGCTATCTGGGAAAGGAGTTAGGTTAGGAAAATGCAACTTTTGGATAGCCTATGGGTCTTCAGGCTAAAGTATATCCTGGGAAGTATTTTAAAGTACCCACCTCTACTCCTTCTCCCTCTAGAGGGCCCTGAAATTCACCTACTTGACAGGTCTATACCTATTGAAATTTTGACTAAACTACATTTTACCTTAATTTTCAGTTCTAGTTGCCTTTTCTCTGCCTTTAGATCTGAAAATGCAATTCCTGTTATTTGAGTAAAATTCTGAGCCATATCAATGTTTTTTTTTTTTCAAAATTTAGGAAATGTATTTGCATATCTTTAAAACCTTATAAATTGGGATTGAACAAAGTTGTGAAGCTGAAAACAATTTTTTATTACTTCATTCAAGCAGAAGATCTATTTTGCAAGGTTTCACTTTTATAACACAAATATTTTTAAAGTTCATCAAAGGTCAGGACCCTCTAGAGGGAGAGGGAGTGGAGGTAGGTGGGCTACTTCAAAATACCTTCCTGTGACATACTTTAGCCTGTAGACCCATCCCTGAAAGTTTCATTTTCCTAACCTAACCCCTTTCCAAGACAGCAAGAAGTCACTAAACTAGAATTTTACCATAAGTCTTCTAGCTTACTTGTTTTGTCATCTAGGCTTGTCTGATTTCTGCCCCATAATATACCTTAAAGAAAACTTAATTTATCAAGTTCAGCAGTTTTCTCAGTCAACAAAAGGCTGATAAACTGCTGCATTATCAGTTAGCCTACCAAAAACTTTCATCAGTATGAACTTATTTCCTGTTTCCCATCTCCCACTACACACCATATCAAATTACTTTTCAGCAAAAAGTCCAAAAACCAAGCACCTTTAAAGACTGCTTTCGTTAATTGGTCGCGTTTTGACACTGATGCCCTTGCGACCCCTAAAATTGATTATTTAACAAAAAGACTTTCAATGAGATACACATTTTGAATATTTTGCCGTTTAAAGCTGAGAAGATAGCGACTGGAAAACGAAACTTTTTAAAAACTGCCCGCGCTTACATTATTAGAATCAATTTGTATGAATAAGCCACGGTTAATAATTAAGTCACGAATTAG
Source organism: Artemia franciscana (assembly GCF_032884065.1). Lineage (NCBI taxonomy): Eukaryota > Metazoa > Arthropoda > Branchiopoda > Anostraca > Artemiidae > Artemia > Artemia franciscana. The sequence goes on along the minus strand of NC_088869.1, from coordinate 33,964,264 downwards.
CAAGGTTTTCTAAAATACCATACATTTCTTAAATTCATTAACTGTAAAATTGAGAAAAAAGTAAAAACTAGCGTAATATTTTGTATTTAGTGCTGAAAACCACTAGCCAAAAACACTTCCCACTGTCAGATTTGCTTCTCCAGTCCACCTAATTCTCGTCTCTTCGCTAATTTTGGCAGCTTTCAGCTAGCCAATAATAATAAAAATACAAGGTAAAGCTAGGCTTCTTTTGAGCTCTAGTTTATGAATAAAACCCCTTATGCATCATTTTCATTTGACACGCGGACAAAATGCCCAGTTAAAATTAAATGGAACGCCTTTGCATGTACATTTCGAGAAGACGCATTTTATCTGTCCAATCAGAGGGCTATTGAACACAATGTTCTTATACCACAGTAACTGCACATAAAACTGAATTCCATCTTCTTCTTTTAAATTTCACGTGAATTTTGTCACGTAAAGCACTTTGCAAATTAACGCACTAAGAACCTAAATTTTCCGTAATATGCTCATTAAACCCCTTACTCCTATTCACACTGTTTATTATTTTCCCATTATATCCGTAAAATCCTAAATGAAAGTAGGAACTGGATATATAAGGGATAAATTGTAATTACCGGAAGAAAAATGGCAGAGTCCGCAAAATAACTGACAATTGTTTTTGAACAAAATTCTATTTGACTACATAAATGAAAAGCTGAATGGTTGCTGGGTATCAAATTTTATTTTGTTAGATGAAATTCAAGAAATATTTGTTTTTATCTGAAAAAAAAATCCTGTTTTCTGTTTTGAAGAAAAATTACTGACTGTATCAGTCTTTTCTTCTCAAATTCTCTTGTTTTAAACTAAAACAAACAAAATGCGAATAAAGATTTCTGAAATGAAAAGATCAATAAAATGATATTCCTACAGAGTGGTTTTTATGGATCTACTTCGTGTTTATTTTTAACTGGACGGAATGCTAACTGAAAAACCGAAAGGTATAGAAAAACAAAATAGTACTCTAAGAATGTTAAACTGACGAGTCAACAATTTCTTTTAATTCTGTCCAATACTAAAATGTGTAAAAAACAGTTTGATAATCCTGTGTCCTATCAACATAGATCATATGGTTGCTAAATTCAATCAATCAAAATGGAGCCCCCTCTTTGGTACTATACTACAGTGCTGGATGGTGACATTGATATAATCTTTTCTACCATGTTTTAAAAAGATACAGAGAGATTGGCAGCTTCAGCCAAATCAGAGGACCTGGGCTTTTTTGCTTTTGCCTCCAAATTTTAGCAAAGAACTATCTAACGCCTCGTGGCGTCATTATTCTTATATTTATCATTATTGCCAAAATCCCGCAATGTTACTAGATCGAACAATTTTCTTTTCTTGAAACACTTAACGTTATGGGGAAATACGGAACTTTTACCACCACAAAAAGGATCTACACCTGAATTTTCAGCTGGTGAGGCTTGAAAAATCAAATTCAGGACACCGGTGGAAAGTATTTCTGGCTTTTAGTTTTCTATGATAAATTCAAATTATTACAGTCATGGCTCTTAAAGAAATTCAAGCTTTGACATTTTCTTCACTTTGTAGTCAACTACTTTAAGGAAGGAATGGTATTTTCGAAAACCTTTAGTGAGACCCAATTATTAACCTTAGTCGACTTAGAGAAAATGATTATTATGAACTGAAAGTGCAATCAATTTTCAAAGAAATCTTGCTTTTTCATACTGCTCTGTCAGTCAAATTTTCTCTACTTGATTTTATAATCAAGCTTACATATCCATTGAGAATTCGCAACTGGCACTTTTTTGCCGTTAAGACGCAGTTCGTCACAGGCAATCTCCTTAAGGCATCTTATTATGATGCGCACAACAGTTCATCAGTCAAGTGAAGCGAGATCACTTTTTTTCGAGAAAATATCTTTCAATAGTGCAGGTAAATTGATACTTATTGTTTGAAGATCATATTTGTCACATATTACAAGTTTAGTACATGTTTTGAGGTAACTTTTATATAAAAAAATCAAATAATTCCATAAAAAGCCCATTTTAGCAAAAAGTTTTATAAATATACAGTGTAAAAGTGTCACAAAACCAAAAAGTGTGAAAAGATACAAAAAGTCTCACTTTATAACTTTAATCACTGCAGTGTTTTTTCGAATGTACTAGAGTATCTGTTAAACTTATCAGCACAATGTGCTGATAAGTGCATGTCATGTCATGTCATGACAAAAGGCCTGAGTCACGTCAAAACACGGTCACGCATCAAACAATTCGTGGTGACGAACTGTAAGTAAGGAGCGACACGGCTCACTAGTAACCGAAACTCTAGGAGTTTTGATATCAGTAGTTATATCTAAAGAATTGGATTATTATGCTGATACGAAATATATAAGTTGCGTTAAGTTTAGCGTTACTCATCAAAGGCCTTAGAAAACTTTCCTGATTTTTGAAAAAGGGGGAAATACCCTCTAAAAGTCAAAGAATCTTAATGAAAATCCTACCTTCAGATTGAGAGAATCAGAAAACTCTATTGAGGGAACGGAAATTAAAAGTTCTGTTGCCTTTTTTAAGTGACAAAAAATATTGAAGGGCAGCTAGGCCCCCTCCCACGCTCCTTTTTTCCCAAAATCATCCGACCAAAATTTTGAGATAACCACTTTGTTCAACATTGTTGAAACGTCCAATAGCTATGTCTTTGGAGATTATATGACCCATCATAGCCTCTGGGGAAAGGTACGTAACTTATACAATTTGCCCATTGTTTACGCATGGTATTTGTTATTAAGAAGTATTCATACATTTTTGGGTGGGGAGGGAAGAATTTTCTGCTGAGGGGATTTTCCACAGCGGGAATATTACCCTTGTTGAGGGTAAATTTTCACAGGGAATGAATTGTTTAGAGGACATTTTCGTGATGAGGAAGATTTTTCCGTGGAGGCGGAGCCAGATTTCCTGTCATTATTTAAAAACGATCTGAAATTAAATAAAAAAAAGTTTTTTCCACTGTATTTAAGGAACAAGATTGAACTTAAAACGAAAAGAGATTATTAGAATATGAGGGGATTGGCCCCTCCTCAGCCCCTCGCTCTTTACGCTAAGCTTTGAATTTTGTCCCAATTCTTTCAGAACGACTCCTGAAACAAACGGTCGTTTAATTAGAACAGTTAGAAGCTTTTTTAAAGGGATTGAAAAACTTTAGCGTTAAGAGTGACGTGTTGAGAGCAGCCCCCTTCATACACGTAAACATTTCTGTTCGTTTTAAGTTTTAGAGTTGCTCCTTACTTTCAGTTGTAAAACTTGATTTTCTTTAATTTAATTTACCAGTAAGGGTAAGTGGCTAAAGTTATATTAGCAGACAAAATTTGTGTGGTGTGATTACTGTTGGCACAAGCAAGCTTATAGGAAAGGAACAGAAATACAATAATCGGTCGTTTTCTGAGCCAACTCTTTAATTTGTTATAGTGATGATTTGACATAGAAAATCAATAAATAATTCCCCAATATGTTTGAAATTAATATGTTTAAAATGAAGAAGTATTGATTCTATTCTTTGCGTGTTAGGCTAATGGAACAGGATCGATTATGTGCAATATACACTTGCATAAATGATAAGTCTCCGTAACTCCCGGGCAATACGGGCAAATAACTAATCTTAAGCTCTGAAAACAATTGCGTGACGTTTCACAACTAACAGCTGAAGCCTTAACCAAAGACAGTGTTTCTCAATGTGTACGCAGTCTATAGGCTTATTTAGAATGGAGAGGAATTTATAATTATTTTTTTGTTAGTCTGCCCTCTTTTGACTCATAGCTGGGGTATCGAGTTGAAAAATCAAGAATTTTTGTGAGGGGGTGGGGAGGGAGGATAATAGACTTTAAATTTTGTTACGAGGGAAAGGGCACTTCATTTTCTATGCCTGTCTTCAAACAGGCTATTTTATCCTTGGAGATTTTATCCTATTAATAATTCAGTGTCAAACAGTTCGTGTTAACGAACTGTAGTAAGGAGCGATCCGGCTCAATAGTAACCAAAACTCTAAAAAACGGAATTTTGATACCAATAGTTACATCAAAAGAAGCGCATTTTAATGCTAATTTTAAATATATAAGTTTCATCAAGTTTAGTCTTACCCATCAAAAGTTACGAGCCTGAGAAAATCTGCCGTATTTTAGAAAATAGGGTGAAATACCCCCTAAAAGTCATAGAATCGTAATGAAAATCACACCATCAGATTCAGCGTATCAGAGAACCCTATTGTACAAGTTCCAAGATCCTATCTACAAAAATGTGGAATTTTGTATTTTTTGCCAGAAGACAAATCACGGATGCGTGTTTATTTGTTTGTTTTTTTTTTCTTTTTCCCAGGGGTGATCGTATCGACCCAGTGGTCCTAGAATTTTGCAAGAGGGCTCATTCAAATGGATATGAAAAGTTCTAGTGCCCTTTTTAAGTGACCAAAAAATCGGAGGGCACCTAGGCCCCCTCCCACGCTCATTTTTTTCCCAAAGTAGTCGGATCAAAATTCTGAGATAGCCATTTTATTCAGCATAGTCGAAAAACCTTATAACTATGTCTTTGGGGACGACTTACTCCCCCACAGTCCCCGTAGGAGGGGCTGCAAGTTGCAAATTTTGACCAGTGTTTGCATATATTAATGGTTATTGGGAAATGTAGAGACGTTTTCAGGGGGATTTTTTGGATGGGAGGGGGGTTGAGAAGAGGAGGCTATGTGGGGAAAATTTTCCATGGAGGAATTTGTCATGGGGGAAGAAGATTTCCATAAAGGGGGCGCAGCATTTTCTAGCATTATTTAAAAAAACAATGAGAAAATAAATATGAAATTTTTTTTTCAACTGGAAGTATGGAGTAGTATTAAAACTTAAAACGAACAGAAAATATTACGCATATAAGGGGTTTACCTCCTCCTAATGCCTCACTCTTTACGTTAAAGGATTTTTAGTAATTTCAACTATCTATTCTGCGGCCTTTGTGATTCAGGGGACAAAATTTAAGCTTTAATGCAAAGAGTTATTGACGAGGCATTGATGAGTGGGCGAACCTTCTCATATACGTAATAAAAACATACGAACATAGAAGTTTGTTATGTAAGCTAATTCGTAAGTTACGTATATCTTTTACTAATGAAAACGTTCGTAAAAACTAAAAGTTCTAGTTGCCTTTTTAAGTACCAAAAAAATTGGAGAGCAACTGGGCCTCCTTCCCCACCTTTTTTCGCAAAATCATTCGATCAAAACTATGGGAAAGCCATTTAGCCAAATAAATAAATATGCAAATTTCGCTTTAATTATTCATCTGCGGAGAGCCGGAATCAAAACATGGATTAACTAAAAAACGTTCAGAAATTAGATAAAAAAAACAATTTTTTTTTAACTGAAAGTAAGGAGCGACATTAAAACTTAAAACGAACAGAAATTACCCCGTATATGAAAGGGGCTGCTCCTTCTTCAACGCCCTGCTCTTTACTCTAAAGTTTTTACTGTTTTAAAAAGAAGAGTTGAGAGAAAGAGTCAAACTTTAGTGCAAAGAGCAAGGCGTTGAAGAAGGAGCAGCCCCTTTCATATACGGGGTAATTTCTGTTCGTTTTAAGTTTTAATTTCGCTCCTTACTTTCAGTTAAAAAAACTTGTTTTTTTTTATTTAATTACAGTAAGTAACGCTCTCGTCACTATTTTCGGTTGACTATGGAGTCAGGCAAAGGTGGATTATATTTCTGTCCTATGAGCTTTCCCATCCAATAGATCCTGAAAAGAGGAATAAAAAGCTTCCATTGTGCTTAAGTCAGCACTGATTCTTCCATAGCTGACTTGGGTTATGCCGATGACATCGAGGTTCTTTCCCAAACATGTTCAGATGCCCAGTTCATGCCAAATGAACTAGCTGACATCTCAATGAAAATAAGCCACTCTGGGCATTTGGCAATAGAACAATTGCTCAACTCAACAAATGTCTTTGGAGACAAAGGAAAGTCAAACTTAAGACGAGAATAAGGCACACCCGAGCTCTAAGAATATTCGATCTTACCTATCAGAGTAAAATTGGATGGGTCCGACTTAACGATTGATCCAAAAATGCAGGCTAGTAAAAAAGTACCAACTTAAGCTTGACATTGGTACCAATATCAAACAAAAGCGGCTGACGTGGTTTGGACATACCCAGAGACAGGCTGAAAGCTCTTTTGCCCATTAAGCCATATGGCGTGCTCCCCAGCCCTGGTGGAAGAGTAGATAAGGGGTAGGGAGAGAAAAATGCATGATTTTCTTTAAAGCTGAACTGGGATGGCTATGCAGATTCAAAAGGTATGGGAGAATACGGAATATGTCCCAGCTTAAGCTTTTCGAGAAATTAAAGAAGCACAGAGACTCCTGGAACGCCAACATGACGATGCTATTGGACACAAGGCAAAGCACTTGTGGCCTACTTCAAGTACAAGTAAATAAGTGGGTTTAAAAAAAAAGCAAAAGGTTTAGAATCTATGTTTTGTTTTCAGTATTGCGTATTAATTTTTTTTTTGCTAAATGGCTTGAACGTTTTTATTAGTAAAATAAAATACGTAACTTACAAATTAACTTACGTAACGAACTTCTATATTCGTATATCTTTATTATGTATATGAGGGGGTTTTCCCCTTTGTCAATACCTCGCTCTTTACACCAAAGCTTTAATTTTGTGCCAATTCTTTAAGATTGACCCCTGAACCACAAATGCTGTAGAATAAATAGTTGAAATTACTAAAAAATACTTTAGCGTAAAGAGCGAGGTATTTAGGAAGAGGTGAACCCCCCATATGCGTAATAATCTCTGTTAGTTTTAAGTTTTAATGCTGGTCCTTACTTTCAGTGGAAAAACCTTTTTCATATTTATTTTTTTATTATTTTTTTTTAAGTAATGCTAGAAAATCCTGCGCCCTCTTCATGGAATTCCTCTTCTCCCATGACTAATTCCTCCAAAGGCAGATCCTCCCACGTATCCCACTCCCCTCAACCTCCCCTCCCTCACCCACACCAAAAAATCCCCCTGAAAAGGTCTGTACACTTCCAAATAACCATTACGGCATGTAAACGCTGGTTAAAGTTTGTAACTTGCAGCCTCTCCCCCGGGGACTATGGGGGAGTAAGTCAGCCCCAAGGACATTGTTATTATGTTTTTCGACTATGCTGAACAAAATGGCTATCTCAAAATTTGATCCATTGACTTGGGGAATAATGAGCGTGGGAGGGGGCCTAGTTGCCCTCCAATTTTTATGGTCACTTAAAAAGGGCACTAGAACCCTTATTTTTTGTCAAAATAAGCCCTCTAGTGACATTCTAGGACCACTTGGTCGATACGATCACCCCTGGGGAAAAACAACAACAAACAAACCAACAAATGAATACGCACCCGCGATCGGTCTTCTGGTAATAAATACTAAGTTCCAGATTTTTGTAGATAAGAGCTTGAAACTTCTTCAATAGGGTTTTCTGATACGCTGAATGCGATGGTGTGATTTTTGCCAACATAGTATAACTTTTAGAGGGTGTTTCCCCCTATTTTCTAAAACAAGGCACATTTTCTCAGGCTCGTAACTTTGGATGAGTAAGACTAAATTTTATGAAACTTGTATATTTAAAATCAGCATAAAAATTTGATTATTTAGATGTATCTATTAGTATCGAAATTCTATTTTTTAGAGTTTCGTTTAATATTGAGCCGGGTCGCTCCTTACTACAGTTCGTTGCCACGAACTGTTTGATCATTTTTTAATTTATAAGTTTTTTTTATTAATACCGTTTTATAATAAATTAATTGTAGGAATGATTCTTAACTTCGTTAAGGTTGTCTGCTTAAAAACGAAGGTCTTGGGTTGAAATTTGTATTTTAGGCAAAATATAAAAATTCCAGTCACAATAAAAACCATGAGCAAACAAGGTTTGTTTGCCAGTTTGCTAAAGTTTTGCTAGCCAAAGGTATACTGTAACATGAGCTAAATACGTTAGATCCTCATTCCATTGGTTGAACTTTCTATTAGGCAAGAATAAACACTGGTTGTATTTTTGCTCACTTTTCCACCACAGTTCTCATTGTCCAAGAGTAGTTGCTTAAATATGTTACCATAGACTATATTGATCCATGAAGCCCTTTAACGCCAATACTCAGGACATTAGCTTCTTTTGTCAGATCTAAAATTGCTCTGTACTGTAATGTATCATGCCCAAAGGAGCCAGGAGATGTACATTTAGGCTGAGTACTATAACTGTGCCAGCTGAAGGACATCTTGTTGAGGAGTCTGCACTCCTAGGATTATTCACCTGTCCAGGTTGCCGGCGTTTTGTCACCAGAGAGCCTATTATATGCTGTTCTAAAGGTTAGCATAATTGTTTTTACTTTTATCCTTACGCATGTCAATAAGTATGTACAAAATTGGCCAGTTAATTCGCAAATGGTGTGTATCGTAGAATATGAAGGTTCTAGAAATAAATTCTAGACCTTCTTAGGGGTCCAATACTTTTGATGATAAAAAATATTTCTTCGTCCTGCTGAGCTATTTTATTTTGGAGGTAACATCTGTTCTACCCCCTTCTCCTGTACAAGTCAGTGATTATCTAAATATCGTAGCTTTGACGTGTCATCAAGTGACATGATCTTTCTATAAACCCTCGTTCATAGATTTTTCTAAAGGTAATAGCTCAGAACAATTGAGTAATGACTATTCTTGAAATAAACAACAAGGAAACAAAATGGTGCAAAGAACTAGAAAAGACTAATGCTTCAACGGTCCAAAATTTGTGTACTAATAATTCCGTTACGTTACAGGTTTCGCTATCACTCTATTGTATTGCACTCTCTCTAGCTACTCACTCATAGCTATCACTAGCAGTTTTATATTGTATAATTGACAGGTAGACTTGATTCAATTTACCCCACCCCACCTCTTTCACTTAATTTTTGAAACTGAATAACGAAAATGATATCGTAAAAAATTCTTACCAAGAAAACCATGAATTAATGAGTCACTCCTGAGATCACTTAATGAAAAGAATTGTCTATCAAACAGTTCATTTGAATTGGATTCTCATGCTGATTTTAAATATATAAGTTTCATCAAATTTAGTCTTTGTCATCAAAAGTTACGAGCCTGAGAATATTTGCCTTATTTTGGAAAATAGGGGAAAACAACCCCTAAAAGTCATAGAATCTTAACGAAAATCACACCATCACATTCCGCGTATCAGAGAACCCTTTAGCAAAATTTTCAAGCTCCTATCTACAAAAATGTGGAAGTTCGTATTTTCAGCCAAAAGACAAATCACGGGTGCGTGTTTATTTGTTTGTTTGTTTTTTTTTCCCAGGGGTAATCGTATCGACCAAGTGGTCCTAGAATGTCGCAAGAGGGCTCATAATAACGGAAATGAAAAGTTCTAGTGCCCTTTTTAAGTGACCGAAAAAATTGGAGGGCACCTAGGCCCCCTCCCACGCTCATTTTTTCTCCAAAGTCAACGGATCAAAATTTTGAGATGGCCATTTTGTTCCACATAGTCGTTTTCAGGGGATTTTTTTTGTTTTGGCGGTGGGGTTGACGGGAGGGAGTTATGTGGGAGGATCTTCCCTTGGAGAAATATGTCATGGGGGAACAGAAATTCAACGAAAAGGGCGCAGGTTTTTCAAAAATTACTATAAAAACATGGAAAAGTTTTTTCAATTGAAAGTAAGGAGTAGCATTGAAACTTAAAACGAACAGAGATTATTACGCATATGAGGGGTTCTAAAAATACTTTAGCATAAAGAGCGAGGTATTTAGGAGGAGATAAATACCTCGCTCTTTATGCTATAGTATTTTTAGTAATTTCCATTATTTATTCTACGGCCTTTCTGACTCAGGGGTCATTCTTAAAGAATTGGGACAAAACTTACGATTTAGTGTAAAGAGCGAGGTATTAACGAGGGTACAACCCCCTTCATATACAACATAAAAATTTAAGAATATAAAAGTTTGTTACGTAAGCTATAAGTTACGTATATTTTTTACTAATAAAAACATTCATTAAAAATTAAAATAGTTGCCTTTTTATGTAACCGGAAAATTGCAGGGCAACTAGGCCTCCTTCCCCATCCCTTATTTCTCAAAATCGTCTGATTAAAACTAAGAGAAAGCCATTTAGCCAAAAAAGGAATTAATATGCAAATTTCGTTTTAATAATTTATGTGTGGAGAGCCAAAATCAAACATGCAATTCAAAAACGTTCAGAAATTACATAAAAAAACTAGTTTTTTAACTGAAAGTAAGGAGCGACATTAAAACTTAAAACGAACAGAAATTACTCCGTATATTAATGGGTTGTCCCCTCCGCAATCCCTCGCTCTTTACGCTAAAGTTTGACTCTTTGCCACAATTCTGCTTTTTAAAACAATTAAAAGCTTTAGCGTAAAGAGCGAGGGATGGCGGAGGGGACAACCCATTTCATATACGGAGTAATTTCTGTTCGTTTTAAGTTTTAATGTCGCTCCTTACTTTCAGTTAATAAAACCAGTTTTTTTTTATGTAATATAAGATAAGAATGAAATATTCGTCACCTGATAATATTATACGATTTAAAGATTATAAAAATTTGCTGGTGAAAACTTTTCGAACGAGAATACAAAGATATGTTGATAATGCTTTTAGGAATGCGGATTCACCCATAAAAACATGGGATTTAATTAAACAAAAGGTTGGAAACAATTGTAATAGTTTTACCCAGACTTATTAATAGACAAAAATGGTCTTGAATTAAAGGGAAATAAAGCTATATAGGAATCTTTCAGTGCTCATTTTGCTAGTGTTGGTTCTGATGTTATTCGTGGTCTTGGATCGACTTCAGCTCATTCATATTAAGAGTACTTCCCCCAATCAGAGGATACAAGTATGTTTTTGGCCCATGTTAGTTTTGATGAATTCCAAAAAATTTAATAAATTTAAAGTGAGGTAATTTGCTAATTTTGGATGTACTTTCAACTAATCTTTCGAAACACCTTGCATCTGTAATTCATATCTTCTTGTTTATATTTAAAATTTATGTTTATCTTTTGGGGTATTAATAAGCAATTACCCCATTAGCCCATACCCCATTATTTGGGGTATTAATAAGCAATTACCGAGCATTAATAATTACCCCAATTTCAATACTTTCTCCCTTGTCAAAGATTCTAGAAAAGTTATTAGAAAAAAGAATCTTAACTTATTTGGATAAAAAATCTTTTAACCAAATGCCAGTTTGGTTTTAGATCGGGTCGTTCTACTGAAAAAGCAGTTACAGCTCTTTTGCTGAAAATTAATTATTCATTGAATAATGGTAATTACGTATCATGCATTTTTTATGATATAAAAAAAGCATTTGATTCTCTAAATCATTGCATTTTGAATGCAAAAAAAAATTTTGAATGCAAAAAAAAAATTGAATGCAAAAAATTGAATAACTTCGGGATTCGTGGAAGAGCATTGGATTTAATAAAGCCACATCTACAAAATCGCGGATTCCATAAAGAAGTCCAAGACCGTGTGTCTCAGCCTAACTCCCTGGATGATATTGGAGTGCCCTATGGGTCTGAACTTGGACCATTACTATTTTTGACATATATAAATGATCTCCCCAATTGTCTATCATATAAGGGTAGCCTAGCGTCTATGTTTGTAGATGATACAGTACTATCTGTTGAAGCTAAAACCCCTTCATTATTGATTGAGAATTTCGCGGTTGAAATTAATTCAATTATTCTATAGTTTTCTTTTAATTGTTTAGTCCCGAATTTGTCCAAGACAGAATTTATGGTTTGTGGGAGATCTAAGCAAGGAGTTGCTAACGTTGGGATTGATGAGTTAGTTGTTTCGGGGAGTAGAATTAGAAGGATTAAGAGATATAGATAGATATCAAGAGATTATTTTTGATCAGTTTTTCTTTCCGTAGTTATTCTGACCATTTCCGTATAAAATCAACCCAACATTTATGATGTTTGTATCGATTAAAGTATTTTCTTCCTTTTTCAAATCTTAAAATTCTTTATCATTCTTTAATAGAATCTTACCTAAGATATTGCCCCATTATACACCTAAATACATTTCCTAATCATTTTAAACCCCTTCAGATACCGTAGGGAGCGTAATAGCGCTGCCACAGAAAAGAGTGATGTGGGCACAATTTTTTTTTTTTTTTTTTTTTTTTAGACCATTGCACTTTGTATTGAAGGAGTTGTTTTCGCCAAACACAATCAATCAATATTTTGAGATAGCTATTTTGTTCAGCATAGATGACAGATCCGCAAATCATGTCTTTGAGAATGACAAACCCCCGTCCCCAACAGCCCTCAGGGCGGGGGTTGTAATTTATGTCCTGGGGGCATTTAGGGCTTATATAGAAAGGACGATCGTATAGAAGTTCGGAGGGGGCTCATTGGATGGTAATCAAAAGTTCTTGTTTCCTCTTTAAGATTCAAAGTGATCGGAGGGTGGATACAGCCCCACACCTCGTATTTTCCCGAAATGTATCTGATACAAATTTTGAGATGGCCATTTGTTGTCGTAGAAACTTCTAAAAGGGCTTATTGGACTAGAAATTGCAGTGACTAGTGCCTCCTTTAATGGTCAAAAGTGAGTAGTATCACTCCCACTATTTCCTCAAACGCATCCAATCATAATTTTGAAATAACTGTTTTATTCAACGCAGTTGAAAGGGCCGGAAATTATGTCTTTGAGGATGACAACCCCCCTACAGCACTCAGGGCAAGAGTTTTAAGTTATTCCTTGGGAGTATATAAGGTATATATAGAAAGGGTGATCGTATAAACTTCAGAGGGGGATCATTGGACTAGTAATCAAAAGTTCTAGTGCCCTTTTTAAGATTCAGAGTGATCGACAGGTGGATACCCCCCCCCCCACACCTCATATTTTCGCGAAATGCATCTGATAAAATTTGAGATTGCCGTTTGTTGTCTTAGAAACTTCAAAAAGAGCTCATTCAACTGGAAATTGAAAGAGCTAGTATCCTGTTTAATAGTCGAAAGTGATTAGAGGGCAAATAATCCCTCTCCCATGCCCACCACTCCCCAAACCCACCCAATCCAAATTTTTAAATAGCCATTTTGTTCAACGTAATTAAAAGGTCTGGAAATTATGTGTTTAAGAATAACAGCTCCTCAGAGCCTTCAGGGTAAGGGTTGTAAGTCATGCCCTGGGGGTATATAGGATATATATAAAAAAGGTGATCGTACAAACTTCGGAGGAGGCTTATTGGATTGGTAATCAGAAATTCTAGTGCCTTTTTTAAGATTGAAAGTGATTAAAGGGTGGATACCCCCACACCTCGTAATTTTCCGAAATACATCCAACAAAAATTTTGAGATGGTCATTTGTTGTCAAAGAAACTTGGAAAACAGCACATTTGATTGGAAATTGAAAGAGCCAGTGCCCTTTTCAACAGTCAAAAATGATTGGAGGGCAACTAACCCTACCCCCAGGCCCAGCCCTCCATTTCCACAAACACATCCAATTAAAATTCTGATTAAGCCATTTTTTCAACGTAATTTAAAGGTCTGGAACCTATCTCTTCGAGGATGATAGCCCCCCCCCCCCAACAGTTCTCGGGGGGCAGGAGCTGTAGGTTATGCCCTTGTGGCATTTAAGGTATATATAGAAAGGGTGGTCGTATAACCTTTGGAGGGGGTGCATTGGATTGGCAATCAAAAGTTCTAGTATTCTTTTTAAGATTCAGAGTGATTGGAGGGTGAATCATCCCCCCGACCACACACTTCGTATTTTGTCGAAAAGCATCTGATTTGGATTTTGAGATGGTGAATTGCTTTCGTAGAAACTTCGAAAACAGCTCATTTTATTGGAAGTTGAAAGGACCAGTGCCCTTTTTGAGGGTTCCATCCTCAAAGACATAGTTTCCGGACCTTTAAAATACGTCGAAGAAAATGGCTATCTCAAAGTTTTATTGGGTGTGTATGGCGAAATGGTGGGTGTGGGAGGGGGGTTAGTTGCCCTCCAACCACTTTCGACTATTAAAAAGGGCACTGGTCCTTTCAACTTCCAATAAAATGAGCTGTTTTCGAAGTTTCTACTAAAGCAATTAACCATCTCAAAATCCAAATCAGATGCTTTTCGAGAAAATACGAAGTGTGTGGTCGGGGGGGATGATTCACCCTCGAATCACTCTGATTCTTAAAAAGAGTACTAGAACTTTTGATTACCAATACAATGCCCCCCTCCAAAGGTTATAGGACCACCCTTTCTATATGTACCTTAAATGCCACAAGGGCACAACCTACAGCTCTTGCCCCCCGAGAACTGTTGGGGGGTGGGGGGCTATCATCCTCGAAGAGATAGGTTCCTCAACCCTCGCTCTTAACGCATCTTTTACTTTAAATGTTTTAAAAATCGGTCGGTTCCACATTTATTGCAGTCATGAATGCTTCCATCGAGCCCTATAATAATTTAGCCCTAAGAGCAGGGCTTGAGGAGGGGCAGCCATCTCATGTTCGGAATAATATCTATTCGGCTTAAGTTTTAAATTTGATTTTAACTTTCATTAAAAAAAAAACCTTCTTTAGTTAATCAGCAAATAAATTTCCTCTTTCAGTACATTCGTAGATCGGTTTTAAACTGCCAATTCTTATAATCAAACAGTTCGTGGTAACGAACTGTAGTAAGGATTTCACGTCAATGGACGCAGATCATTCTCTACTTACTAGATTTGCTTCTATAGAGTATAGGCGAAATAGAATTCAATATCCAGACTCAGATTTCTTTTTTTTGTGCTTAAAAATTACTACTACCATTGAACCATTACATTTAAGATTGTATACCCTTCTCTTTCTCTTTTTCTGGACGTTTCAAAAGGGATGTGGTAAAATTTATTACTGGAATTTGGCGAGTATTTATTTGACAAATCCTTATCCTAGAGAGGTCTATAAATGTTTCTTCGTAAGGAGTATGTTAATAGGAGCTGTAGGAAAATGGACATTGTGAACTGCTTACTATAACAACAGAACTCTTATATCGTTCTTATCAGGAAGCTTTGTTTGATGGGTTTTATTAATACTTTCACTTAACCAAAGTTTTATAAAAAAAAAGGTACAATCTGT